>NW_006209177.1:2763537-2788439 GCF_000334495.1 Tupaia belangeri chinensis | reverse complement strand
TGTCAGAGGGCAGAAGTGGCATTGGAGGGTGCAGTGGCTAGGCCTAGTACCAAACTACTGCTTATAATTTTTATCTAGGTTCATTCTCAAATTGAGGCATTGTATTTTGTGATTGCTCATCTTTCTTTTCTCTTTTTGCTTGCAAATTAAAACTCTAACTCCTAGACAATGACTTTATGTGCTTGTTTGTTTGGATAATTAAGGCAGTCATCTTAAATCTCAACCACTATACTCCAAGATTCCCCATGTCCAAAGGGCTTCCAGGGGTGTGGATGTCCATCCAGAACCAGGATGACCACAGTGGTATTTCTCACTATTGAACAATTCTTGAGCTGACCTCTTGCTGAACAAGAGACCAGCCATGCCTGCAGCCTCAAGCTGTGCCCCTACTCCAGATGAGGCAGCATCCTCCTAACTGCAACCAGGGAGCTTTCAAAGGCCATTTGGATAGTCCAGAAAATTATCAGGGGATTGTACTGCTGCACCTTTTCTCTCTGGATTCAAGTAAGAGGTCAGGTCTCTGTGGACCTCCAAAGAAGGGGGTGGGAGAGCCACTGCCAGCCGAGACGAGAGTAGTCTTTGGCAACAACAACCTTGTCTTTGTTATCTGACACTTAATAGCATGCCTGCCACATCCCATTAGTGATTTTATCACCCTGTACCTATACATTATAAAAAGGATGGATTACCTTAAAATATTCCATCAATGATCTGGAGTACTTCATGGCATGGTCCTTCTTCAGTTTAAACATCCTCAAGTAGAGAAGTGATAAACATCGGTAGCTGTGGTGAGGAGGAAAGGATTATGTTCATGCCAGTGCTTAATGTAAAAAAATGCTGATTCATACTTTGCAGTTTCTCTCCTATGGTCAGATGGAAGAACATAAGAAAATGAAGAAATTTTTAAAAAGGGAAGGGGGAAGCATTAAAATCCCATTTTGATAAGGGTATAAATTAGGAGAGTAAATATTTATTCAGCAACTGAAGAAATCCATTAGTTATTCTTTAATAGTTTAATGGAAAACAAGAATAATGATCTGGGGTAAGCAGCTTAAGTTGGAGATTTCCAATCCTTCTGTGACATTTCAGTTGTTCTCTTGTGGCCTCCTTGAACTTACCATAGCACTGCTAGCTTTTTGTCCCCGTCGGAAGCCAGGGGGCTTGCAAAGTTCTTCAGTCTCATTGCATACCTTTGAAGAGAAAGGAAAAGCTAAAGTGGAATCTTATTACCCTTCAGGAATTCCTAGAGTCATTGGTAATCTGATCAGTTAGTTCCACATTGGCTCTGGGTGGGAGGACTGACTGATACATTTGGGCAAATGCATGCTTTCCTGAGAACATGATCATAACAGCACAACAGAACTGACGAGATGCATACAATCTAGCTCCGGAGAAGTAAGCTAAATCATGAGCCCACATTTTAGGACAAGGCTTTGTAATGACTGTTAGTCTGTGTGTGTGTATAAATGCCAGTAAAAGGCTGTTCCTAGGAAAACTCTAGCTAAATTACATTATTGGTTTTCAATGAGAGGTGGACAAAAATGTCAGTCTCGGTTCAGTTTATGACAGATGAGGTAAATAATAAACGACTGTGTCCAACATGAGCATAAGGCCTCAATCATACAGTTAAAAGGTCCTTTCTAATGGCTCAGGTTTTGAATATATTCCTATAAAAAGTGTTTTTTTTTTTTTTAAAGGAAGGTCGATTTCACACCATTTTAAGGTCTAAGCATCCTTAATTTATGGTGCTTGTATATTTTGTCTTTCAATTCTCTTTAATTGTTACTGTTCCACACCAGAGTGATAAAAGGTTGAGTAGTTCCCATTTTTTTTCTTCTAGCTGAGCACATTCCATTCTGGGCATTTAGACTCTTGAAAATCAATTCATTGCATAAAATCATTGTCTGAGCTTTAATGCAATTTCACAGGTACTTGTAGTATAATAAGTGATGGAATTCAGTGTGGCAGAGAAGTTGCAAGTGTGCAGGCAGCCTGGACTGGTTTTCATTTACCAGAAGGCAGCTCCTCATTTTTCAGCAGCCTCCCAGAACACTAGGGACTCCAGGCTTCTCCCTTAAGACTCCAGGCCTCCTCAGCATTCTAGATGCCTCCTGTTATGGTTATTGCACCAGTTCTGTTGGGTGAATATGTTCCAACCAAGGGACTTGTGCAGTTAATGTGGGTCCCTTCTATTGTTGCAATATCAAGCAAAGGGATTTTTATTATGTAATAAATCTAACTTTCTTTGACAATTGGATCACAGAATGTCAAGTCATTGTGATGATCCCACTTGTTTTCACCAATGCATTTCTATTATAGATTCCCAGGGCTCAGAGCAACTATAATTACTTGAATGAAGGAAATGGGGCTCTCTATCTGCAGCCAGCATACTGTTGGGGAGAGAGTAATAAAACTCTCTTCAACATAATATTGCAGTATTAAAAACTATGTTCACATTACAGGCATCATCTAATTGCAACCATACTTGAAGTGACTTGATAGTGGAGTTTCAACTGATTAAATAGACCAGAAGACCTAGTTGCTTTAATAACTCATTTTATTCTTGATGAAATTTCTCTCATTAGAAAAAATTATACACATACACAATTTGTATAAAATATAAAATATATAGACAGAAGACACGCAAATGGTGACATCTAAAAAAATAAAAGCTGGTAAAATTTGAAACAAGTCCTTGGATTGTGTCAATGTCAGTGTATTGCTTATATTAAACTGCGGTTATGCAAGATGCTACTACTGGGGGAAACTGGATGAAGGGTACACAGAAATTCTCTAAATTATTTATTATAATTGCCTGTGACTCTACAATTACCTCGAAATAAAATGTAAAAATATTGACTTTCAAGTACATGCCCATAAGTTCTCTGATGCCTTTCACCAGGTTCTACTGAAATTCACTTCTATCGAGAGTATACTACACAATGAGAAACAAATCATGCTTAGAAAAAAAGAACATTTTGGGGGGTAAACACATAAGTGAAAAGAAATCTTTTCTAATGAAAGTAAATATTACTTTACTATTCACATCACACTTTTACCATAAAATAAGATTTTGTATTTTGCTTTTATAGTTTTAAGAGAGCATGTGTTTTCCTAAAATCAAACTAATAAGAAAAAAATACATAGAGAAAGGGAAAACACTCATAATCTTACCCCAACCACTCCATTACAGTTATGATCTCATTTCCCTTTCAGTTTGGTTCAGATGTAATACATACTTTTCTTGGTCATAACTGTAGTGTGTATGCATTTAATTCTACAGTTTGATTTTACTGTAACATCACGTTATAAACAATTTTATGTGACTGCATGGTTTCCATCATAATTGCATTTCAATGGCTGCAAAGTATTTTGTTAATGCACAGTATTCTATGATATAATTATTCTTCTATAACCAATTATTTGGTTTGCTTTTTATGTGCAATTATATTTATAAATAAGTTATATAATCAAATTAAACACCAAACAGATAATTTATTTTACTTCCACGATGATTTTTCTTCAGTAGAGGAAATTTAGATTTCCAGAAGTTGAAGAACTGGATCAAAAAATATGAAGTACTGGCTCATTTGCATGGCCTTTCCAATGCCAAATGTACAATGATCAATTTTCACTCCCAGCAATACTGTAGGAGAGGCCTAGATCACCACAATCTTTTTTTATTTTTTGAGAGAATTTTTGTGATAGGGCACATATGCTCTCTGGAGAGAGAGATAGAAAGCGAGAAATCACCCCAACACCCACCCAGGCACAGCCATACTGTAATCTCTTCTCTTCTATTCACTTCTCAGGATTTTGGGCATGCACACACATGTACCTGGTGTGAGTTTCAAACTGCTAGGTCTGGGCCTTGAACTATGGTTGGCCACATGGAAGTCTAGCTCCTTAACTACTACACCACCTGCTGGCCCCACCACAATCTATTTTCTTTTTTACTACTAACATTGTTACATTTTCTTGTTAATTTAAAAAGTTCCTTGGTTTAATTTGCATTTTTTAATAAATAGAGAGTGTCTCTATTCTTATTCATTAAGTTTCTCAATTTTGAATCTTTATCATTTTTGTCAGAATGTTCTTATGCATCTTTGAAAATGAGAAAAAATCACCTTTGCTTTGAAAGCTATAGAATGGTGGTGTGGCTTCCACAGTGCATAAATAGAAGAGAAATACTTTGCACTCTTCTCTGGTGCCTACATTTTAGAGCAGCATGCAGAGAGAAATGGCTGACTAGCCTGGCAGGCAAGGCTGGTGCTTTCCTAAGAACTCCCCTGCTTTTACAGCTCTAATTAAATTTCTGATTATATTTAAACAGATTTTTTTTTTACTTTAAATTCTACCAGAGGTTGCATGTTCTTGCCAGAGAAAGAGAGAGAAAATGAGAAAGCACTCTCCATGGGGCATGGTCAACCCACAACCCCTTCTCCTCAATTTCTCCCTTCTTTCAGGATTTTGGGCATGTATGCATATGAACCTGGCATCAAACTGTGCAGTTGGCCTTATGGAATCTGGCTTCCTTAACCACTAGGCCACATGCAGGCCCCAAACCTTCTTTTCTTTTCTTTTCTTTTCTTTTCTTTTCTTTTCTTTTCTTTTCTTTTCTTTTCAAAATAAGTTTTCTTTCTGGGGCTGGTAGGTGGTGTGGTAGTTAAAGGTCCTGGACTCCCACATGTCCAACCATGGTTCAAGTCCTAGACATGGTGGCTTCTTTTCTTTCTCTCTCTCTGTCTCTCTCTGGTCAAATTGGAAAATAATAATAAAGTTAAAATAAAATAATTCTTTTAAAAATGTTCTCTTTTTTTGATTTTTTTAAATGTTCCACTAGGAAAATATGCAGGTTAAGTTTGTCCACTGTTTGTCTGAAGGTTTAGCTATAAATATACTGAGATTTGTAACAGTTCATGCAAATACAAGCAAGGTAGTAAAAACCAAAACCAGTCCTGGTATTATTGATGAATGGAGCCAGAGGGGACTGGGATATAAGAGCCAGTCAGGTAAGGAGCTGCTCACTCAATCCTGAGCAATTATTTAGTTCATTCAGTGAATGATGATGCTTACCCATTATTCAGTGGTGAATTATATTATTTTACCAAGGTCTGTAAATCACTGGAAAACACCAGAGTAGGTATTTCTTCTTATCCTATCCTTTCTTCCTCTTATTCTAGCAATTTTTTGATAATACAAAAATTTACTCTATCAGAACCAATAGGCCAGAACTTTTTATTTAAAATGTAAATGAACCCAGTAATGTGTGCAGTTAATATACCTCTCTTATTCTCATCCTCTCATCTCTACCTTCATGGCCTGCTACCACCTCATCTGCTTCCCTGATTCCAAATGCGTGGAAATGTCTACTTCACACCTGCGGCCTTAAATGCCAACTTGGAATTTGAACAGGGCCCCTCCATTTTAATAACTAAGAAATTCTTAGAAAACATGGTTTGTAATAGAAATCCTGGGAGCACCACTTTTCTTTGAATTATAAAACTGCACCTTTGAAAAGCCAGGTTGATGTCAAATGGTGAAATGATTATACTTTAGTAAATCACTGGAAAACACCAGAATAGGTATTTCTTCTTATCCTATCCTTTCTTCCTCTTATTCTAGGAATTTTTTGATAATCCAAAAATTTACTCTATCAGAACCAATAGGCCAGAACTTTTTATTTAAAATGTAAATGAACCCAGTAATGTGTGCAGTTAATATACCTCTCTTATTCTCATCCTCTCATCTCTACCTTCATGGCCTGCTACCACCTCATCTGCTTCCCTGATTCCAAATGCGTGGAAATGTCTACTTCACACCTGCGGCCTTAAATGCCAACTTGGAATTTGAACAGGGCCCCTCCATTTTAATAACTAAGAAATTCTTAGAAAACATGGTTTGTAATAGAAATCCTGGGAGCACCACTTTTCTTTGAATTATAAAACTGCACCTTTGAAAAGCCAGGTTGATGTCAAATGGTGAAATGATTATACTTTATTTCCACCCACTCTGTTTTCATTTTAATTTTATGAACATTACAAATTATAACACTCACATTATAATCTCTGAAGGGAATAATTTATAAAAGCAGTGTCCATCAGTTATACATTTTCCATGATATTAATAAAATGGCAAGAACTAATTATGAATACTTCTAAGAAGATGCCTTGGACAAATCATTCGTATGTGGTAATTATATACTTTTAAAACACAGCAGCTTCTAACAGTGATCAGCTCAGGGAGATGAGTACAGAAAGGCCACTTACCTGAGGAGCTCCACAGTCTCAGAGTACATGGTGTACGGGGACTTTGCTTCCAGAGGGTCTCGCTCCATCGCATTACCGCACTCAGTGAAGGAGAGTGCAGCATCGGCGTAATTCACAGCCTTGCCAAATTTCTCGAACTGGAACAGGAAGATGGTGTATGAACATGCTGCTCTTTCTTTCTGCCTTCATAGGAAGGAATAATTCACAGCTGGGGGCAATTTTGCTCCCTCCCCCCAGGGAACATTTGGCAGCATCTGGAGACACTTTGGATTGTCACCATTGTAGAGAAGGGGGTATTAGCTGAGCAGAGGCCAGGGACGCTGCTAAACATCCTGCAATGCACGCTTGAGAATGAGCCAGGCCCAGTAGTGCCTAGGCTGAGAAATTGCGCCACAGAGAGGACGATGCATGGGCTGGTATTGACAGTGTAGTTACCGGTACAAGGCTCTATCCTCCTGACACTGGGGCTGATTGGGAAGAGAGAAACGCAGCCAAGGAACCCTGTGTGATGTGCGACATCACTGTGGATGTTACCCTTTCTTTTTGCTGGATCAGAATCTCAAGTTCATGCCTCAAATAGTTTCTAAACACTACCTTTACTAAACTGACTGGTCATTGTACTGGACTGTGCTTATGACTAAGCTCTGCTTTTTATATGCCTGTGGACAAGGAGCACATACAGTCTTTGCTTTCAAGCTCTTTGTGAGCACACTAACTCCACCCCCAGGAGGCAAGTCACAAATTGATGCCATTGTCATGAAAAATGTGAAGCTGTAGTGTGACTGTTGACAATAATCACATCACTTTCATGGTAAATGATGGCTTGAAATAAGTGTCAAAAGCCAAAAAATATAGCACTACTGAATATTTTAGTTTAGTAAAATTTTATTACAAAAGGTTTTAGCCCTGATAATGGTCACGATTAAACTGACTTAGACATACTGATTTCTTTTTTATGTGTAATGAATATTATATACGACACTTTTATAGTGAGCATTTTATAACAGGATTTAACATTTTCAATTTTTGATAGCTGGATGTAATAATTCCATTAATATGGTATTTTATGTAAAAGAACCAATATAATGCAGATTTAGCTGTTTTAATTTTCTTGTATACCTTTTATCAAAATATTTTCTATGCAAGTCTGCATGTTTCAATTCTCAAAATGGCAGAGTAGCTGTCTTTAGCAAGGGATTAAGTGCAACTGTAAAATGATTGGTTATAGGTCCTACAGAATCTCTTATTGTAAATGATTCTCTTTATAAGCAAAGTTCTTCAGCTCCTATGTACTGAAGAATTCTGTGGTTCCCCTTTTGCAAGCTATTGTGGAGAAACGTCAGGTTCAACCAAATTCCAAGTGATTTTATGAAAACCCGTGTATGTGTATGCCAACTGTCGCTTTCCTCTCTTGCTTTACAGGATAATTTCCTTAGGTCATCTGGCCCCACCTGGGTCTCCCATTTGGAAATTAATATTTACATCCTGATTTTTCACAGTGTCAATTCTTTTTCATTTTTTTTTAAATTGCCAGAGGGCATGTGCACTTACTAGAGAGAGAGACAGAGAGACAGACAGAGAGAGAAAGCAAGAAAGCACCTGTCATGGGGGATGGTCATGCCATAATTTCTTCTGCATCTCTGCCTCCTTTTGGGATTTGGGGCATGCATGTACATGTGCCTGATGTGCTTCTCAAGCTCCTGGATCTAGGACTTGAACTGCACAGTAGGTCATGTGAGATCTAGTAGCCTTAACCACTATGCTACTGGCTTGCCTGACAGTGTCTTTTCATGCACAAACTCATAGTTGGAAAGATACTTAAAGATCATCTAGTCTAGGGACCAGCAGTTAGTGTAATGGCTATGTCGCTGGACTCCCATGTAGTCGACTGCGGTTTGCGTCCCGGACCCGGTGGCTTAAAACTCACGCCGTGCATGTGTGTGTGTGCGTGCCCAAGATCCCGAGAGGAGAATGGAGGAGAAGGGATTGTGGCATAACCATCCCCCCTGGGGGGTGATTTCTCGCTTTCTGTCTCTATGTCTCTCTCTGTCTGTCTGGCGAGCACGTGCCCTATCACAAAAACCTCTCCAAAAAAAAAAAGATCATCTAGTCTAAATCTCTTCTTCTGAAGGAGGAGAAATTGAAGTCCAGAGAGAAGATTACCTAACCATAGTGCCAATTAATGACCAAGGCATGCCCCATCCTGGACCTCAGTTTTCCCATTCATAAAATGAGGAGCTTGAACTATTAATACAAGGGTGCTTCCATAACTGGTAGAGAAACAAGCCTAGCAAAAATATGATTCCTCTGAATGTTTTTCAAACTTTTTTTTTCATTATTATAACCCCTCAAAGAGCTTTTAAAGATATTTTTTCATATACTCCCAAATTTTAATACCACAAAATAAACTGATTATCTCTTTACGTACTATATAGCCTTTTGGAGGGCCACACTTCACTATCTAGGACTTCTCACCTCACTCCAAGAATGAATTTTTGCTTCCATGGGGGAAGTATTTCTCCCAATTAAGGAATCATCCTCTAAACATATTAGGCCAAAAGTGATTTGGGATACATATAACTATAGCCATGGAAGGTAGAATGATCTTAATCATTTGTAAGTAGCTCTGTGGCTGCGTTTTCTCAGTTCTTCAAACATTTAACCTTCATGGTCTCATAGCCTAGTCTTCATCAGCTCACATAGTGGCTTATCAAAGGAACATCTATGTGCTCCCTTATCTGTATTTTGATAGAGGACAAACTCTAGAACCCTTCTGCAGTGCTGGAAAGGTAAGAACATTTAGAAAAAGTTTGGTCTCCAAGTCAGCAGCAATGCTACCAGGTGCCTTTTAAAAAATCTCCTGCCACCCAGAAAATGGTCATAGGCAGTCTTTCTGGCATCTCCAGTGGAACTAGCACCCAGCCTACTTTGTCGTTTTGTCTTCAGGAGCAAGAGGAAATTGTTTCCAAGGGACGATTTTTATCACAGGAAGGTTAGCTGCCGACAATAGCTGAGTAGTTTGAACCACAGAAGGGAAATGACAGAAAGTAGGGAAGTGGCTGATGTAGGGCCATGGGCAGTTGATGCTGGTGACACACTAGTCATCATGCAGAGATTTGTGATCATCTGTCACAGCCTTCCTAGTATAACCCATCGTGGGACACAATCCAATGGTAGAGGACCCTGTTTCTCAACACAGTAGAGTTGAACTGATACTTCTAATTATTCTGGGGTTTAGTTAAAACATGAGGAGTCTGAATTTAGGGCCTTCTCTAGGACATTGGTTCTAAAATGCCTGAACTTGAGACTCACTTGGGGATCTTTAATACCTATGCCTGGGTTCTTGCCCTAGAAATTCCTATTTCATTGGTCTGGAGTATGACCTGGGCATTAGGGTCATTTTAAAGCTTCCCAAATGATTGTAACATGTGGTTAAGACCCACAGGGAGTTCAATCAAGTCAAATAACTCAACATGTGGATTTCTTTATTGGTTCAGGTGGACAAAACCTTTGGAAGCAACTGAACAAAGTGTCTTAGGAAAACTAAATGACAGCACCTCCTGCTCAGGGTCCCAGCCCAGGGGTGGGCCTCACTCTAGAAATATGTAATCAAATGCAGCAAGAAGCTGATTTGTTTTCTACAGACTCAAGTTTCCCAAAGCCAGTTTTTGAGGATACTTAAGGCAGCTCTCAAGAACTCTCCCCCTCCTCTCACCAGTTTTGGTTTACCAGACCCAATGGGAGCTCCCATCATCTCTAGAGCAGTTTAAAAAGTCATTTCAAATTTACTTAAAATATAACAATAATGATATATGCCATTGAGCTTCTGAAGTTGGGGCAAGGGGAAGAATAGTAGGAAAATGAATAATGACAGGACAACAAGGCTTGAAGAATTTTGAGAATTATGGTGCTAAGGAAATTAAACAGTTCCAATCTCCCTATGTCAGAACAAAAATGAATTGCAAAGCAGATCTGGGCTATACTACTAAAGGTCTGACTTGTAAGTAAAGGACCTTTTTTCTTTTTTTTCAAAGCATAATACCTTAATGAGAGCAAAGTAATGAGAGGACAAAAACCTACCAGTGCATCAGCTTTGTGCTTCAGTTTCTTAGCCTCTTGCATGTAATAATCAGCGTTGTGAACCCTAAACAAACAAAATGAGTGCTTTCAGAAACCACCGTTTAATCTTTTCATTGAAAGATTGAATAGTCAAAAATTGTTTGCTATAAATTCATTCCTATAAAATGCCTTGAAAAGGGCATACTAATGCTGTCATTCATATCATAACCAACCTTGAAATAGTATTGTAAATGAAATCTGACATGCACAATGGCCCATTAAGATAAATATCCACATCCAACATTAGAGTTGTCCAAATGGATCAAGGGAAACCTAGCTAGAAATCTATGTATTGGTCAGTTATAGCTGAGGCCATGGAGAATAGAGAACAAATAACCTTGAAGTAGAAACTTGCCTTTGGAAACAGTGACAAAGCTCCATGATTAAAATGGACCCAAGACATTTCTTGGTGCATACAGAGGTGTGTGTGTGTGTGTGTGTGTGTGTGTGTTTGGAGGATGGGTGAAGGTATACTCTTAAGGCACAGGAACTGATGCTGAGATCTTAACTGTTAAGACACATGCATGGTACTAGAAAAGTCATACTACCCGCCCCCCCCCCCCAACCCACCCCATATGTCCATAATAATCTGAGGACAACATACGAGTCATCAAAAGTGAGCTTGGGTCTCCGGACATTAGTGCTGCTGCTGGACAGAAGGGGCAGGGCGGCCCAGGATGTCATCTCCAGGTGACTGCTGTCCATAAGGCCAGTAGTGATGGTAGAGGTGATGGTGGAAATGGTAGTGGTAGTGGGTGTGGTGGTGGCCGTGGCGGTGGTGGTAGCTGTGACAGTGGCGGTGACTATGGCAGTAGCAGTGACAGTGGCAATAGCAGTGTTGGTGACAGTGACAGTGGCAGTGGTTGCCTTTTTTGGAGTGTCTCCCTCCTGGACAAAAGGAGGACAAATAGCTTTCATTAGGTCTAGCTTTTTAAAACATCTTTTCATAAATGCTTTGAACATCAAGCATACTAGGAAACAGGGAAAAGAAAAAGAAAATGCACACAGATTGAGGATTAACCGGTGACCCTGGTATATTTTGTTAACACCATGACCCAACTAGCTCTTCTTCTATGATGACATCAAACACCAAACCAATTAAGTGCTGGGATTACATAATCCCATCACCCCATTAAGACAGCCAATGGCATATGTGAGAGGGGAGAGGGAGGAAGGATTCAGAGAGGAAGACAAGATGGAGGAGGAAGAAGGGGAAAAAGTAGGAGAAAAAGAAAGAGAGCGAGTGAGAGAGAGAGAGACAAAGAAGCAGAGTGGGAGAGAGGACTAGAGAGAGGAAAAGACTATCTGAATACAGTCCTTGACCCTGATGTAGATATTTTTGATAAGGGTAAAAGCACTGAAACTTTAGTGTAAGTAAAGTCCTCAGGTCACTCTGCAAAATACTGAATACAATCTAGCAAAATACCACAAAATCATTCTCTGTACTGCAGGGCAATAATCAGTGCCCTGGCTGAACAGAGGCTAAAGTAGCCTTTTTGATCATGAGAGGCACTTGACTGGTTTCTGGTTGAGTGAATGCTATGAAGTTTTGGGATGGTGAAACCTTATTTTGAGTAGGTCAAAAATCACATGGATAAGAGACTAAAGAGCCTTCACTCTTCGCTGAAGAGAAAGATGGGGTCCAGAAGAAGAAAGTAGATGGTTGGGTTTGTAATTATGTGACGATGTTGCCATGGCAGACTATCCTTCCCACCTATTAACTGTGGAACAACTCTAACTGCTCTACCACTGGCTATACTTCCCCTGGTGCCTCTTTCCTCCTCCTTCTTTTCCAGGGTGGTATCTCCCTAAGGTTGGTGTGCAGCTTTCTTCTTCCTTGATCAGATTTGTCAATCCTGTATATGTTGTCATAGAGTCAACAATAAGCAGATAACTCCCTAATGGAAACCTACACCTGACCCTGTCTCCAAAGCTCCAAGCCTGCAGTGACTACCTCCAGATAGTTCCACCAAGATGGGTCATTAGCACCTTCAATTTATCTAAAAACAGACCAATAACTGAACCAGTTTTCTCTTTCTGTTAATGGCAGGATGGTCTTCCCTGTCATCAAGGCTGGAGTTCTCCAGGTCAGCAAGGAGTTTTCAAATTGAATTTGGCACAGTTCCACAGGGTACTATGGTTGTTCCCAGACTGGGGCACTGTAAGTGGAGAGTAGGGACTGCCCAACTCACCTTCCATCTGAGCTGCTATACTTTAGTTAGGTTTATATATTGAAGTTTTATCAATTATTTTATCTTAAAAAATTGTATTTTTCTAAAAATAGTTTTGAAAAGATGATAGTTTTTGTTCTATTTCATCTTTAATTTCTCCTTTTCCATTACTCTTATCTAATTAACTCTAAACTTTTATTCACTATATATCCATAACATCTCTCAGATTTGTCTCCTTGTTCTATGAAGCTGCAAAACATGGGCTCTCCTGGCTTCTCACTGAAATTAACAGTCCCCTGCTTGACTTTCAGCTTCTGAGCTAGATTCTCCATCTACCCTCAATCTGCTATCTACCAGCCTGAACTTATTCAACAAAGCTCCAGGTTTTTCACTGTTCTGCACTCAAACTCAAGGCTGACCTCCTGTGCTGGCAACCAGGTCCTTCCATAATATGGCTTTAGCTTTCTGCCATCTCTGACTATTCCTTTCCAGGAATGAACCTTGGCTTCAACCAAACTGAACAGTCCCACTTTCTTCATGTTCCTGATTGGGTTCATGTGGAGTCTTAGATTTCAAAAAAGCTGCTCTTCATTTTCTTTTTTCCACCGTAGGATAATTTATCCTATTTACCATCTTTATCTAATCTAAAAGTTTAAAAAGTTGTACACATAAAAATGTACCATCTTAACCATTTTAAATGCACAATTCAGTAATGTTACATATTCACATTATTGTGCAACCAAATTCCAGGACCCTTTTCATCTTGCAAAACTGAAACTGTGTACCTATTAAACAATATGTCCCTTTTCCCCTCTCATTCTAGCTTGTGGCAACCGTCATTCTACTTTCTGTCTCTATGAATGTAACTATTCCAAGGGACTCATAGAAATTGAATTCTATGGCATTTGTTTCCTTTACTGTCTGGCTTGTTTCAGTTAGCATAACGTCACCCAGGTTTATATGGTTACAGCCACATTCATGTGAGTTATATAAATTTGTCATCTCTGCACACTCATTCACCAATGCATCAATAAATAAGACTTCATTTCTAAATGAATACTGAAGCACAAAACAGTATTTCCTTCCTTTTTAAGGCTGCATAATATTGCATTGTATGGACAGCAATTGGTTTATCCACTTCTCTTAATTTTTAAACTTGCTTTTTATTAAGGGCAATCTCAACAAATGCCTCTTCCACAAGGAAAAGTGCCTGATGTCTGCAACCAGAAGTGCTTTAGTCCTCCTTGGGCCATTCAGAGACTTCTCTCCATCCCTTTTCTATGACTCCAATCACCAGCTAGTTTATATTCTAGTCCTTTGAATGCATGTCTCATTGCTTGCTTTAGATTGAGAGTTCTTTGAGCACTAGAGCCAGCTCCAATTTATGACACTGCCCTTTTACCCACAGTCCAGTTCTCTCAGTGTTTCCTGAATGTGTGCATGCACACATGTATGCACACCTGCCTTAGTCAAAGGGACCAGTAGTTAGCGTAATGGCTATGTCGCTGGACTCCCACGTAGTCGACTGCGGTTCGCATCCCAGGCCCGGTGGCTTAAACTCACACCAGGCATGTGTGCGTGTGTGTCCAAGATCCTGAGAGAAGAATGGAGGAGAAGGGATTGCGGCATGGCCATCCCCCCTGGGGGGTGATTTCTTGCTTTCTGTCTCTCTGTCTCTCTTTGTCTGTCTGGCGAGCGCACGCGCCCTGTAAAAAAAAAAAACTCTCAAAAAAAGATAATTTTACAAGACAAAAGGAAACTAAAATATTTCTTATATCCATGCAAGTTGCAACTTTTCCACTTGAACCTAGACCTTCTGAATATCAAATAATTCTTACCACCTAGAGCTCACTGAGACAAATGATCAGAGATGCTGCAAACCCAGAAACTGTTATCATGAATATCAAAAACATATTTTAAAGATCATCATGAATTTTATTCACTACAAGCACATAAAGGAATCAGAGTTACAAGAAATTCATAAGCTAGCTCCATATCTCTATTACCAGAGCCCATCTGGGCCAGACCAGACAGTGGAGTCAGCTCAAGACAGATAATACTTGTCTCTATGCCAAGATATGCAGCAAGAACTCTGACACCTCAGATCCACCACACATCTGAAATTGATGTTAGTGCTGTCACATCTGACTAGAAATGGTTGGATTTGGCCATGATTATGTAAGTTATATAAACATGTCATCTATGCACACTCGGTCACCAATTAGTCAAAAAAATTGCACTTCTTTCTTCATTGTGATAGAGAAGACTCTAAGAGCACAAAATTGAAAACACGTTTGGAGTTGGAAGAAGCCTTATGGATCATTTAATCAAATCCACTCATGAACTCAGAGATATTTTATGATTCACCCAAGGTCACAGAACAAATTCGTTGTCATGCTAACACTATACAAATTAAGAGTCAAGTCTACAGGGCCAGCAGGTAGTGAGGAGGTTAAGGTGCTGGATTCCACATGGCCAGCTATGTACTTTGAGTCCTGGACTGAGTGGCTTGAAAAGCATGCCAAGCATGTGTGCATGTGTGCCCAAAATTCCAAGAGGAGACTGGAGGAGAAGGGATTATGGTGTGGCTAAACCCCCGGGTGGTGATTTCTCACTTTTCTCTTTCTGTCTCTGTCTCTCTCTACCAAGCCCCTGTACCCTATAGCAAGAAGAAAATGTCAAGTCTATGGACCCAGTTGAAGTGGTACTGTGGTGGCTCAACACTGTAATGCTAGAAGCCATAAGGAAGATTGGATTCAGTTTCCAGGTTGACTTGTATGCACCAGGGACAGGCATGCATGCCAGTGATCCTGGATAACTGGGAAGACTTCTGGGGGGAAGGGGAGAGTGTAGCTTGGGACTCTGTGGAAGGTGCCTGTCTTTTTCTCTTTCTCTGTCTATAATGAACGAACTTATCAAAGAAAGAGTCAAATCTATTAACTCCTAGACTAAGACAAAAATTAGATCATAAAGTCTCCCAGATTTCAAATAATAAATAGAAAGAAGGAAAGGACAAAGAAGAGGCACTGGTTACTTATACCTATCATAGGAACCTCTTAGAACTTCCTTAAGAAGGGTGCTACAAGTATAATCATATTTATCAGGTTTCTCTAGTAGTTTTTAACTCTTATAGAAATGCCTTTATAGATTCTTGTAATCATTATTATTGTCATAGTAACATCTGTATTACTCATAACACTAATTATTTGTGACAATATACTAGACACTATATAAAAAGAATTCCCTATATATAGTGTATGTCTTCCAAAAAGTTGCAGTAGAAGAGAGCAACAGTTTGAGTTTATAATACTCATATTTAGTACAAAAAATAAGATGAATAATGTAGTTACCATTTAGAATAGATTAATTTCCAACACCATAGAATCACCATCTTTAAATGTGTGTGCAAATAAGTGTACACACACATATTAATTTCATATGAAAAATGAGAACTTAACACTAGTGAAATTTCTTTATATCAGCAATGAAGTTCACTTATGTACATATATCATCTCATTCACCTAAGGTGATGGAGGACTAGAAATTGGAGCCTTTAAAGTTCAGAGGCCTTGGGACCAGCAGATGACATAATGGCTATGTCGCTGGACTCCCATGTAGTCGACCATGGTTCGAGTCCTGGACCTGGTGGCTTAAACTCATGCTAGGCGCGTGTCTGTGCGTGCCCATCCCCCCCACGGGTGATTTCTCGCTTTCTGTCTTTCTGTCTCTCTGTCTGTCTTTCTAGCGAGTGCATGCCCCCTATAGCAAAACCCTCTCCTAAATAAATAAATAAATGAATGAATGAATGAATGAATGAAATTTAGAGGCATGATGGGCTTTTATGGGATATTAGGTGGGCACTTTTGTTTTATAGCACACTAATTTGTACCAGACCTTTGAAAACATATTGCTATTTAACCCATTTTCTTTTTATATTTAAAGGAGACTAGATGCATGTGTTTACATGGAAAGGGGGATACATTTGCCATTAGAATTCACCAGTGACATTGTTTCTGGTGGCTTCCACAGTTCATGTATCTGTACCTGAGAAAGATGAAAAGACATTGTGTGTGGGTATGAAAAATGATCTATGCTAATCAAGCAGTAGTACAGAAAATCCAAAGGACTGAATGATCCTTTAGTTGGGTTTAGAATTGTTATCGTGTAATTGATTTTTTCCTTTCTTAAATTCAACTTTATTTATTCATTCATTTCTATGTGATTGGGATGAAGGGAGGCAGGGGAGAGAGAGAAGAGAGAAAGTGAAAAAGCAAGCTGCCAGGTCTAGGACTTGAATGGTAGTCGGCCATGTGGGAGTCTAGTGCCCTTAACCACCATGCAACCTGCTGGCCCCTGTGTAATTGATTTTAATAACAGATTTGTCTTGTAAATTTCATCCTATGTAGTTGCTATTTTAAAAAATAATTCACATTTGTGAAGCTAGTGGCCACACTATCTGGCCCATGGTAGGTATTCCTCACTCACAAGATATAAAGAGATTAAACCAAAGGATACCAAAGGCTCTGAGTCTGCATGTGTAATCTGTTGGGGGAAGTAAACAGAGAATTAATCTGAAATGATGAAATGAAAAATTCATTCTGAGTCAGAATGATTGATATTAGAAATAATGGAGTGTTTATGTATTTGTACACACACACACACACACACACACACACACACACACAGACACTACTACATTCTCTCTCTGCCTCTTCCACCTGCAACATCCCCCTCTGGTCAAGCCAAATTAGATGAGCTGGCTAAATTTGTTTTTAATCTGAAAATTATAATATTTCTCCCAAGATGCTTACATTTACAGGTATCCCTTTGAAGGTAGCACAGAATTTGCCTTCACTTTTCTTGAGTTTGGTAGAGGGGATTTGTCCAGTCATGGAGTTGCTTTTATCTTGACTGAAGGGACCATTATTGCCACTGACATTTCTGCGGCGTGGAGGCTCTTCAGGCAGTGGGGAAAGTGGAGGTGGGAACAACTTTTCTTCTTTTCTTCTGTTTGCTCTCCTGGATGAATTATTTCTGCAAAAACAAGAAGTGTAGGATGTCACAAAGTCTTACCTTTCTTTATTCTGATCTTCCCCATGACGCTGATACTTTCAGCTAAAGTAATATTTTAATGAATGACCTACTGTTACCTTTACCTATGGTAAAGAATATATATACAAAAATGTATATAGACAAAGATATGTGTTACTACATAGATAACCTGCTATATACAAACAGATATATGCATATGTATGTATTCAAGAATAAACAGATATCTCTGAAACATAACTCTAAGATAAATGTAAATATCTAGTGGCGTGTACTGCAGTGTAATATTTGCAAGTTATTAAGATTACTGTTAATTAGATTTCTATAGGAAATACAATGCAGACCTTAATCTCATTTTTCTGGATGGTTCCTACTTATTTTGCCCAAAGACTTAACTGCACAACCACACAATAAATGGTATAATAAATAATCAGTGGAAAGATATTTTCTTATGAAATACTATGCTGATACAGTACTTAAAAATGAGTCACTTAATAGTATTGTGACACATTGCAAATAGTATGTACGAAATGTTCCAACACCCAGGCATAATAAACCCTGAACTTAAACTGTTATATTGAAGTTCTGATGTACTCTACGTTGCAAAGTAAAACTCCATTTAAAAAATACTCTTTGGTCATATTGACACTAGACATTTACAATCCTAAAAGTACTCCCATGCTTTCAAACTGATTAACCTGCCCATAAAATGGGCACCATGAAATAGACTGAGACTTCAAATAAAACAGAACTAAAACCTTATGCTAGCTGCTTAACATGGTAATTGGGTCATGGATTTTCATTTTAGTTACTGTCTTAGACTAATCAATGAAGATTACTCGAATTTTAATCTTTTTTTAGACAACTAATATTGCACTGTGCAGCCATTTACTTTTCATGATTATTGACTACAATTTTCAATAGCAAATTAAGTCAACAAGAATTTATGTTTTCCTCTTGGTCAATTTCAGTCAGTGTCTGGAAATATAGATTTACAATATTTCAAAGCAACAAATCAAAGATGAACAAGCATTCGAGCACTCTGATTTCCTGAAATGGTAGAAGTCAATGCAGTCTCCGTGTTCCACTGCCACTGTGTTGCATGAATTTGCCAATTGTAATAATATATGTCATCTTTCTCCATCTTTGTTTCATAAACATGGGCCCACGTCAATTTTCATCATGCAGTGAAATAAAAAGAAAAAAACTGTTTTTGCCATTATTTAATTGATTAAAATTAATTTAAAAATGCTTGCCAGTGAATTTTAAAAGCTGCTTTGATATGCAGAACCATTTTAAGATAGTAGTGGGCCTGATTAAAATGATGGTGAACATAGGCATTAAGATTCTTGCCCATAAGGGAGCGCTACAAATATCAGACCCCATTAAGTGTAATGATTGCACAGGCATTAGACCTTTGGGAACACACACACACACACACACACACACACACACACACACACTAATCATTGCTGTAGAATCTACAGCAGAAGAATAGTTTATTAGTGTGACCACTCTCAAACTACCAAAGCTACCTAAGAAGGAGGTGGGCCTGCAAGGGGAAGAGCTGCTTCCAAGAGGCCATTGACTTGTGATTGGCTATTATAGCCATGCAAAGTCTTTTCCTCCCGCAAGTGAACTGAGCAACAAGGACTCAGTACATTCTCTGCAGTGAGCCCCAGTGACCCAGCCTTCTTCCATCTGTCTGGTGGTTACTTGGAACCACAGGGCCTTTAATGATGTCCTTGGTGAAAGGCACATGGGGAGCATTTTCTAGAGACCACTCTATCACTGTTATGGCTCCCAACTACAAGAAAAGTTTTGGCTTCTTTGGGCACCTCATCCAATACTTTAACCATCAACAGGGCATCTGAGGAACTGAATGGGAGTAGCGAAGCATTGCCCTGATTTTCTGTCCTCCCTTAGATGCTTTGATGATGGTGAAAGCACCAAAGACAGGAAGGGCTCAGCAGGGATCTTCTGTTGCATGATGGGGAACTACAGCTGTCATAGTCTGGTGTGGCATCTTTGCTATCTTCAGAACATTCATTTAAAAAAGGGAAAGCTGTCTCATAGAAATTGCCAACGATTTGGTCTGAGGGTCAACAAAGTACAGAGAGACAAAGCCTGAGGAGAGGGTTCCCAGAGGAAGATCCCTTTGAGGTCAGTTCCTGTTTCAGTCTTTCTCACCTCTAGAGATTTTTCCAAACTTGAATTTGTTTAATGAACATCTGAACCTGATTCAAGCATTTTCTGAATGATAAGCACTACTGGGAAAACATTGCTTTCCAACCTACTGAAAAGCAGAGAGACTATAAAGACAGTGAATAAAAACACCATTTTATGAGAACAAACTCTAATTTGTAGACATTTACTTAATATTTGGTCTCCTCTCTCTATCATAATGTCGGTAAAGTGGCAGATCACTGAGTTGCTTATGGGCACTTCTTTTTGCCTTCAGGTGATCTGAACTGGTCCAAGCCTGGGAACTGAGGAGGTATTTCCACCATAGCTTTGCCCGTTTAGCCTTTCCTGCTTGGAAAGGAAGAGGGCCCTGGATGACCATGCTTGACCATGATGGAAGCATGCTTCCTCACATGCCTGCTCCAAACTGAGATGAAGGTTGGCTTACTCCACATGAAGGGTTTCTGGTTTTGAGAAGTCCAACTACATGAATGAATGTTTTAGAACAAAGTGATACCATGGCTACAGACACACCTCACAAATAGATAGTAATTTTCAGAGAGGGGCAGCCTAGGACTCAGAACTCTCTGTTATATAGAGCAGAAACGGTGGTAATTGGTCATTTCCAATCTTTCATCTCAAAACTACAAGGATTCCGACAAATGTAAGCTGATGACTTATTTCCAACATCTTATCTCTGGCAGATTGATGCTATATCACTGATGTTAAACAGTAATCTGTGAAATCAATCGTTAGCAGCAGTTAGCCAGATTGCCTCTCTGCTCTGGGCTGCTAATAGGCTCCAAAACTGGGCTTTGATGGAAGTAATCTCTAATGCTGAATGAATTTATGGCAATAATTACCCAGACAGAATGGTTCAAGGAGCTGACATGATTGTTAGTTAAATGATATTTATAAGACAGAAAGAACTCAGTCACAACACTTGGTAGGAACAGAGGGTAGGACTTCATTGGGAAAGGCTGATGCTGTTTCAAGTGAGGAGGGGACAGGAGGCCTCCTGCCTGACTCCGGAAACTTCCACCCAGAGAGAGGAGGAAAAAGTGGTGCCAGCTGGTCAGAATTAATGTCTCCCTCCCTAGCAGGCTTTTCCTGACACAGAACTGCCCCATGGGGAGGGTGACTCCCAGACAGCTTATCTCTCTTCCCTTCTCAAATGTGTCATTCCCCTGGCCTCTGTGGAGTTCAGGATGTAGCTACTGGTCCTCAACCTTTGTATTAATGATAAGTAATGACATCACAGAGGAAGCAGCTGTGCCATCCTGTCAAGATCAAGGGGTTGCTTTTCTAGGGAAATTGCTTAATCACCATCAGAAGTGAGCCTTAGCTAGGAGCAGGTGTCTTGGTTAAAGGGATAGTTTTCTCTTGATGCTTCCTCTGTTTAATTCATTTATGTCTTTGCTCTTCACTTAGTGCTGAAAGTTCATTTTGGCTGATTTGGGTGATCAATCTCAGTTGGAGTAAAGAAATGTTACTAAAAAAGCTCATGAAGTCACCAAAATCTGACAGCCTGTGTTCCACCTGTTATCCAGCCTTTGTTAGATCAGCAGTTAGGCCAGTGGTCAGACCTAGCCTGAGAGATTCCTGTTTTTCACCTGACTTCCCTCTGGGACAGGATCCTCCAAGTGAATCCAGTTGGGGTTTCCTAGGTGTTGGAAAAATCATATCAAGTGACACATCACATATACACAGGGCAGACTCACTCTTTAATGTTTGGAGGCTTGCTGGGTGGGACTGGTGAGATACAAGGAGGGAGCAAGCAGATAGTTGTGGCCTCTTCCAGGCGTTGCTTCTTCTCAGGGATTTTCTCTGCAACTTCTGCTGGCTTTAAATAGGAACAAAAAAAGTACACAGAACTTGAAAAAAAAACAAAACAAAAACATGTTCCACATGTTATAAACTGAGCAACATAGGTGGTTTGCTTCTATTTTATCTTTTAGATTAGGTAGGGGAGTTAAATGTGTCCTTAAATCAGACAGAAAAGCAACCAGCTTTGTCTAGCCTAGTGCTATGAAGAAGCTGTTATTTGAAAGAGCTGAACTATGATGTGGTCCTCTCACTCAAGATTTGGCAGCATGGGACTCTCATCACAAAACAAAGCAACTCTATAGATTTTCGGAACTTCTCTCATCAACAATGCCCCCACAATGAGTAGCTTAGAAACTGACAATGTGACTCTAACATGGCATAAATCCTGTCCAAGCAGCAAGGGGACCGTGGGGTGACATAAAGTTTGCTTTTACAACAGACAATAATACATAAGGCAGTGAACATGTGCAGGCATGCCTTTGGACCTTTGCATGTGCTGATTCCAAAGGTACATACAACTTTATTCCTACACTGTTGTCACGAAGAGTGGAGAGTCAGTGGTGGGGCAAGGGTACTGGACCTCTTGGTCTCTATTTTGGAATATTGACATTAGATATGTCGGTACATATTGCAGAGGTAATAACCTGTTTTCTAACCCCTAAAGCAAAGCTAAATGAAGACGTAACTCGTTCTCGCAGTATCCTATTGAGTGGTATGGCCTGGTCATGGAGGATGCTGTTCCCCAGTGAGGAATGTGAGTCATATCTGTTCATAATTAGGTCTTTCCTACAAAGGAACAGAAGAGGGCTTGCCCTGTAGCACAGTGGTTAAATGCTATGTATGGGGGCTAAATCTCACATGGCTGACCATGGTTCAAATCCAGGCTCCAGTGGCTTGAAAAACATACCAGGCATGTGTGCATTTGTGCCCAAAATTCTGACAGAAAGGAAGATAGAGGAAAAAGGATTGTGTCATGACCATGCCCCACTGGGCAGTTCTCTCTCTCTCTCTCTCTCTCTCTCACACACACACACACACACACACACACACACACACACACACATATGCATGCAAGTGCCTTCTGGCAATTAAAAATAAAAAGGACAGAAGAAATGGTAAAAGTCCTAGGAACTACCTCTCTAGCTGCTATGGCATTATAAATAAGATTACCTGAGTAGCACTGTGAAAGTTTGTCAAAAGCAAAATGGAGTCATCTGTTTTAATTTGTGTTAAATCCTAACTAAAGTGAGCTACAGAAGGCCATGGAGGGGAAGTTTTCTCAAACTAGCTAGTATGTCTAATAATAAGAACTGTCACAAGGACTCTGCCAGAACCACAACCTTGTACAAAGACTGCTGCAACTCAACACAAGGACAACTTCTAGGAGGACATCTGCCTAGAAACTGCCTGTCCAACCTTGGACTGATGCCATCATAGTTATTGATCCCAGTAGCCCGGAATAATTGTCCCAAAACAACTTAGTATAATCCCTCCTCCCTCATCCCCTCCTGTTTGTGGTATCTGCCTTTAAAAGTGGCTTGAGCACTGTAAGACCTTGGTGCACATGTTCAGAGCAACCTGAGTATGTCCACTCAGCTGAGTGCTGGACTGTGGTTTTCAAACTTGGCCAAAATAAACTGTTTGCTTTGCACGAAGAGTGGAGAGTCAGTGGTGGGGCAAGGGTACTGGACCTCTTGGTCTCTATTTTGGAATATTGACATTAGATATGTCGGTACATATTGCAGAGGTAATAACCTGTTTTCTAACCCCTAAAGCAAAGCTAAATGAAGACGTAACTCGTTCTCGCAGTATCCTATTGAGTGGTATGGCCTGGTCATGGAGGATGCTGTTCCCCAGTGAGGAATGTGAGTCATATCTGTTCATAATTAGGTCTTTCCTACAAAGGAACAGAAGAGGGCTTGCCCTGTAGCACAGTGGTTAAATGCTATGTATGGGGGCTAAATCTCACATGGCTGACCATGGTTCAAATCCAGGCTCCAGTGGCTTGAAAAACATACCAGGCATGTGTGCATTTGTGCCCAAAATTCTGACAGAAAGGAAGATAGAGGAAAAAGGATTGTGTCATGACCATGCCCCACTGGGCAGTTCTCTCTCTCTCTCTCTCTCTCTCTCACACACACACACACACACACACACACACACACATATGCATGCAAGTGCCTTCTGGCAATTAAAAATAAAAAGGACAGAAGAAATGGTAAAAGTCCTAGGAACTACCTCTCTAGCTGCTATGGCATTATAAATAAGATTACCTGAGTAGCACTGTGAAAGTTTGTCAAAAGCAAAATGGAGTCATCTGTTTTAATTTGTGTTAAATCCTAACTAAAGTGAGCTACAGAAGGCCATGGAGGGGAAGTTTTCTCAAACTAGCTAGTATGTCTAATAATAAGAACTGTCACAAGGACTCTGCCAGAACCACAACCTTGTACAAAGACTGCTGCAACTCAACACAAGGACAACTTCTAGGAGGACATCTGCCTAGAAACTGCCTGTCCAACCTTGGACTGATGCCATCATAGTTATTGATCCCAGTAGCCCGGAATAATTGTCCCAAAACAACTTAGTATAATCCCTCCTCCCTCATCCCCTCCTGTTTGTGGTATCTGCCTTTAAAAGTGGCTTGAGCACTGTAAGACCTTGGTGCACATGTTCAGAGCAACCTGAGTATGTCCACTCAGCTGAGTGCTGGACTGTGGTTTTCAAACTTGGCCAAAATAAACTGTTTGCTTTGATTACTTTGCCTCAGTCTGTCCTTTAGGTTGACATCGCTATGAGACAATGCTGCTCTAAGAAAACTATCCTGAGATCTGAAGATATGACAGAATGAGCTTATCAGATACAATCTCACCCTTTTAGATACATCTAGAACATTAAGGGTCATTCTGGATTTCACCTTCTGAGTATACTTTATAGTCCTGAAGTTCAAGCCTTTACTTCATGCAGGAGGTGATATTTTCACAAGGTAAGCCTACCAGTCAGAGGTCAGTGATCTCAGAAGGCCAGGAAGAACATGTGTCTGGTAGTAGTGAGGGTACTCAAAGTACCACTGGGTTGTGGCCATGCTAATATTTGTCTGAAGAAATGAACAGGCCCCAGAGGGTGCACTTGGCCATGGGCAGCACCTGGGATGTTAGTGTCCAGATGCTAGGGTGGGGATCTGAAAGTCTATGCCACATATGTCCATAAAAGCAGGAACTGCTTCAGGAACTGACTCCAGGGACTGACTGCCTGGGGACAGGGTCGCTTATTCTTCTTCCCTACA
>NW_006209177.1:2756810-2763423 GCF_000334495.1 Tupaia belangeri chinensis | reverse complement strand
CCTACACATCATAATCTTTCCTGTATCATACAGGACATTCTTGTCCACTGGTTGCCAATCCATGACCATACCTTGAGCTTTCTCCCTGGTAATAGCAAATACTGCATCATGACCTTGACTAAAGTCTGCAATCCACTGCCATTGGCCTCATTGAAACAAGACTCAAGATGAAGTTAAGACAATAGACAGCTTTTGCTCACCATCACTTAACAGGCTATATTGGACAGCTTACCTTGTGCTTACGCTTGCTTTTAGGGGCTGGCTTTTCCACAGCTACAGGAGCAGTCTGACGCTTGGGTTTTGGGGCAGTCTCCTTGTGATCTGGCTTGGAAGATGCTACTTGGAGTATATTGTGGCCAGGTACCCTAGAGAGTAAGTCAAGGTTAATCTTCACCCAGAGGTTTTTTGGATTCTCATGATCTCGTAGAGGGGACAGAAGCTCAGTCTGCACAACAGGAATGGGTGAAAAAGTTGGCTCCTCATTATTGCTGGATAAGTTGTTGCTGCTGTTGATGAAGGTGCTGAGGGTCAGGCTGGCACCACCACTTTCCTTGGATTTGGTAGTATTGCCTCCAGGAACAATGCAAGGAGGCAGGACTTTGATCTGCAATGTCTCTTCCTGATCTGTGTTGGAATCAGATGTAGATGAATCTGTTTCAATGAATTCCCTAGACTTTGGCACAATCTTGCCAGGACCTCTGTACTTCTTTTTCTCAGCAGCCAAGGGGATGTTAGGCCTTGGCTCTTTCCTAGGAACTGGTTTGTGGGCAGTGGCTTTGTTGCGGCCTCTTGGTGGATCAGGAGGCTCCACACTTTCTTTTTCTTTGGGAGTACTGCTGGTAATATTTGGTTTTGGCCAGGTAAACTCATCAGTGCTGGTATTCTTCTCAACTTTTTTGGGCTGTTTTTTCCCAATTGTCCTTTGAGAAGTTGAATCAATAGGTGCTGACAACTTATGCTTCAAAGCCTTTGTTTCTGGAGTTTTCTGAGTGGGCCGTGAACGGGCTTTTTCCCTAATGAGACTCAGGAGAGGCCTTTCTTTGGGTTCAGCCAGGACTTGGCTAGGATTTGTCTTCACTTTAATCTGCACTTCTACTGGCTGGATGGTTGGAGGGGGCAGAGAAATCGTCTCCATTGGTGTTTCATTTTGGCCACAAATAAATGACTTGTTCTGGGATGTCACTTTGTTAAGCCACTTATCCAGTTGCCACTTGTTGGTTGAGGGTGGTTCAGGCTGCAGATTGAGAAGTTGCAGAAGAATTAATTTCACATTTGTGAAGAATTCAGGAGAACCTTCTGAACCATGACTGGTTGCTAATCACGGCTTTGGATGTTAAGTGACTATTCACATATATACAGACACATACACTCCATAATAATCAAATGACCTGGATAACCAGATACAAACTGGCTGCTAAATAAGTCTACTTATTTAAACTAACACTCCTCCTCAGAAAATATTCTCAACTCTGACCAGGAAGGAATTATTCACAGAGAGATGTTCCAGAGGGTGGGCAAGGGTACCTGGGAGAAAAACCTGTTCCCTAAAACCTTTGGTAAGAAGCATTATTTAACCTCTCACCAGGAGGCAGAGGTAATGGTCTCAGATCTGGAAAAGAAATGTTACATGTGCCCCAAGCATAATTCCAAAGGAAGGGCTTTTCGTTTGTCCATGGAAGTGCCAAAGTCTCTTCTGTGGCACTGTAATTCACTGCAACTACAACAGGCCTTCTGGCCTTCTGCATTTTTACTGAAGGAGGGAAAGACTGGACTTCAAAACAAAACAAATAAACCAAAAACACTGCATTTTCCTTGGTGTATGGGCAATAACCAATTTATGGGGACATGCAAACAGGCAATAGTATCCACTGAGTAGCCATGGAAATGACATGTATGATTCAGGTCCTTGCTTCTCAATTCTGAATTCTGCCAGATGAACTAAAAGAGCCATCATTTTTATTAGAAGAACTCTTCTTTTGAAAGCCATCAGCTGAGGCTTATGGCACCAGTCAATAGAGGGTGACAGAATTAAAATCACTTGAGTATCTGACATTCCACAGAGTGAGAAAATCTTTCCTGCTGCCACTCCTGGCAGAAAGGCTCTTAGATTAAGAACATCAGCTTAGGCAGCACTGATGTGAGGTTCAGATTTGGCTCCAACAGGTGAGTTCACCTGTGAGAACTTGGGAATGATCTTCTTTAACCTATCAGAATCTTATTTCCTCATCCTGATATCAAACAGAGATAGTAATAACAAGTATGCTATAGGACTGTTACAGGGTCAAATGAGAACGTGCAAGTCAGGAACTTAGCCTGCTGCCTAGCACATGGTCTGTGTTTGGTTCTGCTGTTGTTAACAGCATGGTTTATTCTGCCTCCTTCCATTATTCTTCTCTAGCTACTGAAGAGTATTAAATACAAGAAGAACCGAGGAGGTGGGTGGGATGTACTTATACCAAGTGCAGGCTCAGGGCAATTGAACAGTTATCCTGGACTTAGAGAGGATAGGAAGTGAAAAGCTAATTCTTTCATTTCTAAATTATCATTTTGGTACTTTATGGGGCTGTTTGAAATGTTTTATAAATTATTTTCAAACATACGCAAAGGATGTAAAAAAAAAATGTGACCTCTCAACTGTCATTTCACTTTTAGGGAAAGCTCTAATTCTTGGATCTTACTTGCCAAGTGACTATTCGTTAAATATTCTAATCTAGAGTTAGAAATGGTGTCCCCAGGGCCAGAAGTGAGTTTTGTCTGATTTCATGGGTTCTTTCAAGAGATGCCCAGTCAATACTGCTTTAGTTTCACAGGTGAGGAAGTATGAGTTTCAGAGTACCCAAGGGAGTCACATAGTAAATCAGTCACAAAGCAAGAAATGTATGTATGGGGGTTTTAAAAAGTTTCTGGAAGGGCCAGGCTATGGCCTGGTGGTTAAGTTAGCTGGATCGCACATGGCCAACCACACGGGCCAAGTCTGGGATCTGACAGCTTCAAAAAGATGTCAGGCATGAGAGTGTGTGTCCAAAATCCCCAAAAGAAGGGAGAAATGAAATTGAAGGGATTACAGAGCAACTATGGCCCATGGTGGTGGTGGTGGGGGGTGCTGTCCCTCTCTTTTTCCATCTCTCTCTGGCAAGTGTACACATTTTCTGGCAAATTAAAAAAGAAATTTGTGGAAATGGAATTAAAGTATGAGTTAGGTTGGTGCAAAAAAGTTTTGAAATCCACACATAACTTTTTCATACTATGTGTTTACTATAAGCTTTTAGATGACCCCCTCATATGTTGGGAACTATGCTAATGTGTTTTTAGAAGAAAAAAAAATGCTAGCAAATACCCAGGTACTTCTCTAAAGTCATTATTTTGCTAAAGTAATTATAGTGCTGGCAGTATGTGTCTGTATACATGTGTGTGTCTTGTGGATGCTGCCTGAGAGACAAGTGGCCTGTGGTTGGGGCCCTGGCAACTTCCCTCACCTCTGGAGTGGACACCCGAGGTGCTTCATTGGAGTCGCTGTCAGTGGTGCTGCTTTCAGTGTCCGAGTCCGACTCCTCAGAGCTGCTCTCTGACTCGCTGGAGCTGCCAGAACCCCCACAGGCTTGCACTACGGGTGGGGGCTGGGGTGTGGCCAAATGTGGGCTGAAAGAAAAACATCATTCATTGCCTTATTCAGTCTCAAACCGGATGGCAAACAGCCCAGGTTTATGAGATACAGGCCAGATGGAGTGTATTGTCCCTATTTTACAGATGGGAAACGTGAGGCTCAGCACAGGCCCAGTGACTAGCCCGAAGTTAAAGGCGTGATTCAAACCAGGTCTGCTTATATCCAAGTTCCCCAGCTGCCAGTCACAATAGTGTCTTCCCTCCCAGGGAAGCATTGTCACCCCCCACTCTACACAAGAACTTCTAAGTCAAGATTGCTTGCTTTCTGGATGCAGATAGAAAAGCTGAGTTTTACATTCTTAACTGGCCCTTTTTGTCAGTTATGATGAATTTTCTTATTCTGGTGTTATCTTGTTCAAAACCCCACAGGTTTTTTAGTGGCTCTGATCTCAGCTAAAAATATGGTATCATCCTGACACCAAGAAGGAGGAGTATGACTCTCCTTTTAATGATCAGAAACTGAAGCCTAAACAGGAGGAGAAGCTTGCCTTGGGCTCCCAGCTATTTAAAGAGCTGAGACTTTCACCTAGCACCATGGCCTCCAGCTCCCTCGAAGGTCGAAGGTCGAAGGTTGGTGGCTACACCCAGCACATTAACTGTTCAGGGCCCAGCACTTGACAACAAAGTTACTAGGTTGGTCTTCAGTTGCTATCTGTTGGGTGTGTGAAGACATCAAAATGTTCATGAAAATGTGGGATTATTAACTTATTTCGGCACAAAAATAATTTGAAATTCATGTATAATTTCTTCATAATACATGTATTTCATGAACCTTCTGAAGCCTCCTTGTATGAATAAGGGAATGAGAGAATGTACTTCTCAGACTTCTCCATGGAATTTTTGTAAGCCCTTTTTTTTCCCTCTTCTTATATTTTACAATCACTGTACATCTTTATAACACACAAAATGGATTTTCCTAGCTAGAATACATAGTCCAGCCAAAGACATTACTGCACACATTATCACCACCAGATAATTTTCCATTTTTGTGTTTGTTAAATGATTTTGTTTCTTTTTTTCTCTTTGTTTCTTGATTTCCTTTGTAAAAATTCTACTAGAAGGTATGATTATAAGTGACCAACTGTCTTTAATGATTGATTTAAAATTTGTAAAGCTGACCAAGCAAAGCATTTAGAAAGTGACACTATTTGCTACTCTGCCTTTACTGATAATCGATACTCCTCCTCACCAATCATTTGCTCTTTGCACCCCATAGCAAATCAACCTCAGCCTCCTCTTGGCAAGTTGGTCTTTGTCATCGCCTTTCTGTCCTTTTGCTCACTGTCTCTTTGGACTGAATTGTGTTCTGCTTTGTCTCAGAAATGAGGCTGGAAACGTGTGTGTGTGTGTGTGTGTGTGTGTGTGTGTGTTCTTATCTCCTCTTTCTCTTTAGCCCAACTGCTTTTGGAAATTACTTTAGCTCGTGTAAGGGCTGGGCTGGGGCCAGAGCATCATCACTGCTGTGCTAGGTCTGGCCACCTGTCTCCACAGTTATCCTTCTGGCCCGCTCTGTCTCTCATATGCCCCACACTCCCCAAATCTGAAACAGCAGCTCAGTGTAGAGAGTCCAATACTGGCCCTGGAGGGTGGCCCAGGGACCACCTGGTCTGGTGGCCCTACCTTCAAAGCTGAGAAAGTAGGACCACTAAGACTCCCTCTCCCACCTCCCACCCTGCCCTGCACAAGATTCTGGAAGCACAGACTTTGTTTTTTGCTGAACTCAAAGTAGTTCAAGTTCCCACCACACTGCCCAATCAGAGTTCCTCTCCAACATTCAGCTCTCGCCCATAGTGAGCTGGCTTACCTGTGGCTCAGGAAGGAGTAGGATCTATCTGAAGCTAGCATGGGGTCCTCACTGGTCCCCACCCAGCCTTTCCATCACAGGTACCTCTCCTCCCTATGGCCTGACCCTTTAATCTCATAGGTAGCCATTTTCTTCCACTGAGTAAGAGCTCACTTTTTAATGAAATAAGTGCTATAGTCAAATACACCAAGAGATAAGGGGAAATCACAAGAAATAAGGGACTATATCTCCTGGAGATGTGTGTGTTTTCCCAATGGTCAGGGGTGGGGGAGACCTATAATTCGGGCTCTTATTACCCTACATTCCTTTGCATGTCTATCTTTTGTATAAGTCAGCCTGGACTCTCTATTTATGGAAAGTCCCCTGTAAATCTAATCAATAGTTTTTGTCTTTGGGTACTAAATAAAGATTGAGAGACTATATCTAAGTGAGATTAATTGGCCTCAATTCCACCCAAGTAAAGTTTCAAATATGACTCAGAGCATCTGCAGTACTGAGAATGATGGGTGGTGGATTGAGGATAAAATTTAATTTGTATTCACATTTGTGGCTTTCAAGCAAAAAGGGTGTTTCCTAGTGTTCTTTCATATCTGCACTGATTTCTGGCTTGTCATAATAAGCTGGTCATCCTGATACCCAAAGTAAAATAAAACAGACTCTACATTTACTATGTGATATTTCTTGAAAAAGTTACCATTTAGTGGCTTATATTTGAGCAATTTCTGTAATATAAAAAACCATCCAAAGATTTACTCCCTCTAAACCAAATGCACTGAGATTATATACATAAAGCACAGATGTTTTATTTACCAAAATCAACTTATTCCTCAGCTAACTAAAAATAAAAGCTTCATGGATTTGGTAGACATTGTGTGTGTGTGTGTGCTTGTGTGTGTGTGTGTGTGTGTGCGCACACACGCATATGTACAAGTGCTCCTTATCCAAAGTCCCTCTATGGACAGATGTATCTTAGTATTCAGATTTTAAAAAATATTAAAAAGTAATATGGTTAACATTCCATACATATAATACTCTCAGTGAGATCTGGAGGACCACCCTTTTATAAAAATTGTTAATATTGCTGCAGTAATATTCATAGAAAGAGGAATTAATAAATAATTTAAATAAATATATTCCTACCTGTAG
>NW_006209177.1:2747792-2756685 GCF_000334495.1 Tupaia belangeri chinensis | reverse complement strand
AGAGAGAGACATAGAGACAGAAAGCGAGAAATCACCCCCCCCCAGGGGGATGGTCACGCCGCAATCCCTTCTCCTCCATTCTCCTCTCGGGATCTTGGGCACACACGCACACGCGCCCAGCGTGAGTTTAAGCCACTGGGTCCGAGACACGAACCGCGGTCGACTATGTGGGAGTCCAGCGACATAGCTATTATGCCAACTGCTGGTTCCCTCAAACATAAGAGCAATTTTGATTGAGACTCAATGAAATGAGACCTGAAGTGATCTCTCCTGTGGGCTCACACTGTACCCACCTAAAACTGTTCTCAGGGGAAAAGGTGAGTACAAAATTGAACACTGTCTTCATAAGCAGTACAGATATCAATATCAGAATAATTGACCTAGGGCCACCTTCTTGTCTAGAATCGACTGGGAAACTTCTGAGATGGCAAAGCCTCATAATGTTTCAATTTCAGCATTTCACTAAAATCCATTAGCTCTTCTGCCAGTTAAATTCCCACTTTTGTTACATTTATTTTCATACATTGCTAATTTATTTTCCAAATGTATATTAAAGTGGATATGAGCACAGCATACTTGATTTTTCCTAGGAGACGAAGGGCTATTATGCAATTTACACATTCTTCATTTGCCAAAAGTATATTAAAATTATTTCCTGCACACCATTTACTCTCATATTTTAATAAACTGCTTTTTAAAGGAATGCTAGTGCTTACAAAAAAGATAACACACGAAAGTAAAAATCATTAACAGTTAATATATTAAACCATCTACCTCATAGTCCGTAAACATTCAAAGTGTACTCTATGACTTAACCTCTCATGTAATAAAACTTCTCAAAGGACTCACATTTGTCATGACTTCAAAGATAACTGCTAAATCTTTCAAAAGATTAGATTTTGCTATCGTATTTATAAAAGTGGACTTAAAGATTAGATTTTGCTATCGTATTTATAAAAATTAACTGTCTTTACTGAATGGCCGAAAGCTTCATTTTAATTCCAGCCCTGTTCATTAGATCTTCATGGGCATAGTCCAGATTGAGGAAAAAGGGTGCATTTAGCAAGTCAGTCATCCTAGGAGGGGAATTGGAGGCTGGGAAGAGGCTCGAATAGCAGACCAGGGGCCAGGTGGTGGTGCAGCGGTAACACAACTGGACCTACATGGGAAAGGTCCTGGGTTTGCATCCCAGGGTTTTCCTGAGCACATGGGGAATACATGGTGTGCCCATGATCTGGGCTGGCTGAGACTGGGGATACATCACAGTGTGCAGACCCTGTGGGGGGTGCTTCTCTCTCTCACTCTCTGAAGAAAAAAAAACAAACTAAAAAAACAAAACAAGAGCAAATCAATGGGAGGGAAGTTGAGGAAACATTTAAGATGCCTTCTCTAGAAAGGATTGGCCCTGGTATGGGAGACCTGAGGGCATGGGGGGGGGTGCTTTGAGATAGTCCAGGCACCCTAGTCAAAAAATGTGACAGTTTCACAGTTTCTCAATGCTTATGCTGACTAGGCCTCATCTGCAATAGAGATGCATTTTTTCTTTGTATTTGTTTTTGTTTTTGATTTTTTGTTGAGAGGTTTTTGCTATAGGGCACAGTGCTTGCCAGAGAGACAGAAACAGAGACAGAAAGCGAGAAATCACCCCCAAGGGAGTATGGCCATGCTGCAGTCCCTTGTCCTCGTTCTCCTCTCGGGATTTTAGGCATGCCAACACACATGCCCAGAGTGAGTTTTAAGATGCCAGGTCCGGGACTTGAACTGTGGTCAACTACGTGGGAGTTCAGCAACGTAACTATTACACTATCTGCTGATGCCAAGAGATGTGTTTTGACACCATAATTAATGAATAAATACAAGAAAGCTAAAGAGTCTGAAAGCCAAGTTGAAGAAACCATGACTCCTATTATGGATCTGAAGTAGGGGTAGTTCTTTAAGGTGTCCTCCAACTGAGACATAATCTTTATGTAACTAAAGTGTATTGAATTATTTAAGGGAAGCTGTTTATGGACCTTAGGAGAAAACATGTGAGGAGACATTTGTGAAGTCTGGTCTCCTTGAGGCAGGTCTGAGATGACTTGCTCTTGGCAACGCTTTATCAGAAACAGAGCTATCATATATGAACCTTAGAGGATTAAAAATGCATTTCTGTAGAGCTATTTTATAAGTCAGACTTTCCACTAATTCAGATTAACAGCCTCTAGAAAGCCAAACATCTGCATTGGTGCTGTCTGAGTCTAATCCTAATGTAACTGTAAATTCCTTTCTCAGGAGATAAACAGGGATGATGAATTGGCCATTCTGCTCAATCAAGCTGTGTGGGCATCAAAAGGGAAAGGTTCCAGAATGGGTAACAACTTCGTAGTGAGAAACATACATGGGAAGATTCGACAAGCATGTCCACAGGGTATCCATCTTGGCAACACATTTGACAAGGCCCACAACTTGCCAAAGACATGCAGCACGAGCTGTCTGATGGGATTAAACCCTTGCATTTAGTTGAGGCTTGTACAGATTTCATAAACATGACTGTTTACTGGTTTTAAAGGAATCAAATGTCTATCTACCACATAATTTGGAAGGGTTTCGTATTTGATTTCATCATTAAGTAGCAAAGGGATGCCTCTGGGGCAAAACAGTCAACATTTCCAGCTGAGCTCATCTCTCTTCCTCATTTTCTACTCTCAACTCTGGGTTCCAAAACTAGAACAATGCATCTGCCTCACCACACTAGGCCACTAGGGGCAGGAATTCTGAATACTGAACTTGTTCCAGACATGGGTGGGAAGAATCCATTTTTGTCTGTGTTAGCAGTTTGAAGCCTTCCCTCACCTTCCCTGTACCTCCCAAATTCAATTACACCATTTGTTCAATAAAAAGTGTACTCAGAAATAGAAAACAATACAAGTGAACACAGAAGCATAATGTGCAGGGGTTTCCAAAAGTTCGTGGAAATGCAAATTTTGAAAAAAACTATGCATGGATTTAAAAAAAAATTGCACCGAAACTTGTTCTTTAATTCCATTATTCCACGAATCTTTTATTTTACCCTTGTATTTAAAGCACATAAAGGACCAGCCTCATAACCTAATGGTTAAGGGAGCTAGATGTCACATGGCCAACCACAATTCAAATCCTGGCCTCAGTGACTAGAAGAACATGTCAGCCACATGTGCATGTGTGCTCCAAATCCTGAAAGGATGGAGAAAAGCAGAAGGGATTGAGGTGACCACATCCCGCTGGGGGGAGGGGGGGCTACTTTGTCCCTCCCTGTTTCTCTCTGTCTCTCTCTGAGCCTCTCTCAGAGAAAGCACATCTGCCCTCTGACAATTAAGAAAACTAGATAACAGCAGAGTTGCTGTGGTGAAAACAAGAGTGGGGCAGGGGAGGAGGCCCATGTCTTTAGCAGCTTGTCCTCTTCCTGAGATGACCCTGACAACAGTTTGAGAGTAAAATACTTTATCCCAATATAAGATGACTTCAAAAGTTCTTGGAAAAATGAGTGCATTTTAGTACAGAAACTTTTGGAAATCCACATATGTTCTGCAGCCTATGCCTTTTCCATGTACTTTCTGAAAATCTTATGTATTACCACAAGCAACTCAAAATGAAGTACATTCTGTACTAACAATCCGATGCTCTTGACAAGCAGGCAGCTGATCACTATAGAGTTGTGATGTGGACCCTGACACAGCTTTAAGGAGATCATCTGTGTCCAATATGTATATACTGCATGTATATCCTGTTGTCTGATCCTAATGTTAGAAATGGAATCTGCTCAGTTTATTCATAAATACTATATGTGCCATCGTTTAGAGTGCTGAATGACTGAAGAGATCTGTGGTTAGCAAAATAGTAATTCACTCAAAGATGTCCACATCTTAACCCCCGGAACCTGTAAATATGCTGTTGCATAGATAAAGACATTTTTTAGATATGAACAAATTAAAGATTTTGACATGGAGTAATAATCCTGGATTATCCAGATGGGCCACATATAATCACAGGAGTCCTTAAAGATGAAAAAGAAAGGCAGAAGAGGTCAGAGTGGTATAATGTGAGATGAAATTGACCTACTGTTCTGGCTTTGAAGATGGAGGAAGGGGCCAAAAGCCAGGGAATGTGGCCACCTACAAAAGCTAAGAACAACCTCCAGTTTACAGCCAGCAAGAAAATGGATAGTTCAGTCCTGTAACTACACGGAATTGAATCTACCAGTAACTCTAATGAACAGGAAACTATCTCTCCCCTAGAGCCTTCCAGAAGGAACTCAGTCCTGTTGACACCTTGATTTTAGCTTTGTGAGACCTAATTCTAATCTCTAGAATAATAAAACAACACATGTGTGTTGTTTTAAGCCACTAAACTTGAAATAGTTTGTTGTGGCTAACACAGAAGGCTAACACAAGATCCAAATAATTAAAATTCTGAGCACGGCAGCTTATACTTGAATATATTTCTTTGGTTTGTTTATAAAATTTCATTTTGCTTCACAGAAGCCCAAAATTATGAGGGGTCTTCCAAAAGCTTGTAGAATATGTGTCTGATGAGAAAACTATGCATGGATTTCAAAAAACATTTGCACCAAAAAGCTCTCATACTTTGATTCCATTTTCCATGAACTTTTTGAAGTCCTCTCTTACAATCCCACCCTAAGAAAGGAAAATTGTCAGCTAAGTGACATGCTGGGAAGGAGAGCTCAGAGTCTAGCAAGATGCTAGTGGATTACTGCCACATCAGTGGCAATGAAAGAGGCTCTGCCTTTCAGAGAAACTGCAAACCAGCTGTTTGAAAACTTTCATAATAACTGAGAATCATTCAATTTTCCAGTCGCCACCCACTAGTGATAATTTCTTCTAACTTACCTGACCCGTACTTCCTTACTGAGGTAATGATTATGAGTGATTTTTGGCTGTGGTTCTTCATAATTACGTTTGAGTCATAGTCAATCAAGACTTGCTTAGGTTTTTTTGTGAACTAACCAGACCCAGGCCCTTGGCCTCTTCTTTTCCTACCTGTACCCTGTCTCTCATCATCAGTCCACTTCATGTATTTAAACAGCTACCTTTCTAACTAGTTTTAAAGAGACAGTTTTAGTAAAATGGGAAGAGCATGGAATTGGAAGTCAGATAATTTGCTTTGAAGTGTTACTTTGAATGCTTTATTATTGTATGTCCTTAAGCTAGGCATTAACTTCTGGCCTGTATGGGTCTCACTTTCCTTATCTGTAAAATGGGGAGAATACATTATAGAGGTTTTAAAGATGGCAGGAGGTAATTTAGGTGACAGAACTCTGTTAAGCAGTGCTTCTCAAACTTTCAATGAGCATAGGAATTGCTGGTAAACTTATTAATGTGCAGATTCTACTTAGGTAGGTCGGGGCAGGGTCTGAGTTCTCTATTGATACAGTCTCAGGTGCTGCAGGCACTGCTGGTGGACTACACTGAGAGGAGCAAGGCTAAAATCTGCATATGGGTATTCCAATGCAGGCTGGTAGGAGAGGCAGTTGATGAGCTGTGAATTTGAAAATAAAAGCTATAAGACAATATTGAGATCACCTGTGGATTTTACTTTTCCAAAATCATTCTGTCCTCCTTTAGCAACAGAGGAAGTTGACAGCTTTGTGTCATTTGTAATCAAACCTGGTCAAGTTTAAACTTTCTTTAAGTAATCATTCCTGAGGAGTCTTTATCAAATTCCTTTTGAAAAGCAGTGACTTCAGCTTACAACATTCCCAAGGCTACTTGCCTGCCCCAGTGTTTCACCAAATGCATGTTTCTTTGCTGAGAATGTGTCTTATGGATCACTAACAAGGTCCAACGCTTGCTGCTGTCCTACCCAAGGGTCAGGGTGGAGGTAGACTGTATCTACAGCCATGGTGGGACCCGGGGCATAATTTAAAATGGTAATGGCAGTCTTAGCTTCTATTTGTTAAGTGTTCACTACATGCCAGGACCTGGTTGCTAAGCACTTGCCTTGCAGTTCCTCTTGTAATCTGCACAACAACCCTTTCAGTTAGACACTCTCACTACTTACATTTTACAGCTGAGCACACTGAGACTTAGCACCAAACAATATCAAGTTGAAAAATAGTTTTGTTTTTGAAGTTATTCATTTCTTCCATGAAAGAGAGGGAAATATGTAGGAAAGGCACCCTCAATAGCATCCTTGCACTTTGATTTGCCCTTTTCTCAGCTGCCTGGATCTCAGGCACAAGTGCATGTCTGATGTGCCCGAGGAGGTCCTAGGATGTGAACTCAGAGCCCTTATCATGTAGGTCCAGTTGCATCACCACTGCATCATCACCTGGCCCCCCAAATAGTTTTTTTAATGAAGAATTAATTTAGGGGCCAGCAGTTGGCATAATGGCTATGTCTCTGGACTCCCACGTAGTCGACCGTGGTTCACATCCCAGACCCAGTTGGCGTGAACTCGCATGTGCGTGTGTGCCTAAGATCCTGAGAGGAGAATGGAGGAAGAGGGGTTGTGGCATGGTCATGCCCCCTGGGAGGTGATTTCTTGCTTTCTGTCTCTCTGTTTTTCTGGTGAGCACACATGTCCTATAGCAAAAACGTCCTCCCCCCAAAAAAATTAATTTATTTAACTTTATTCACCATTATTATTTTTAATTTGACCAGAGAGAGACACAGCCAGAGCAAGAGAGAGGGAACATGAGAAAGCAAGCTTATATGTCCAGGACTCAAACCACATTTGGCCTTGTGAGAGTCCAGCACCTCAACCACCATGCCACCCACCAGCCCCCCCAAAATAGTTTTAAGGATACTGTGGGATAAGCTGCAATACGTAGTTTCTAAAAGACAAACAAAAAGGCATATGGATTGAGGCCCACCACAGTATGTGGTGAGAGAGCACCATGGAGGATGCTGGTACACTCCCATTAAGGCCAATCAATTCTGGCTAATGGAACATTATGTCTTGGGAGCATCACCATTTACATATGGAAAAATAAAATTATATTTTAATTTCTCTGGAAACAATTTTAAACACTACACTGACTTGTCTGTCATCAGAGCTGTTTTAATCAAACAGCCAAATAGGTGGGGAAAAACATCATCTACAGCCAAATATTTTTGTATCTTTTGCCTTTAAACTTCATTTTTAAAAATGACAACAAAGGAGAGAAGGAAGGCAAGAGAGTAGATGTGAACATTGATTCTTGTGGACCCCAGCTTCTACCAAAACAGAGAACAAATGATTGATTGGCAGCTTCCATTCATAAGGAACTCAGAGAAGGCCAGTCACCAGGAGTCTATAGCATGATCAAAACCTTCTAATAATTAATTAATTACAAGGGACAGAGTGGTGTAGTGGTTATGTCACTGGATTCCCATAAGTCCCAGACTTAGTGGCTTAAAAAAACATAGGCCCGTGTACATGTGTGCACATGTCCAAGATCCCAGGAGGAGAATGGAAGAGAAGGGATTGTGGTGTGGCCATCCCCCCTGGGGGGTGTTGGTTTCTCACTTTCTCTGTTTCTCCGGTGAGCACATACATCCTATAGCAAAAACTACTTAAAACAGAAAAAAGAAAAAACAATTACATCATTCACAAATCCTAGGGGGAGCAAATGGTGTGTACTTCAACTGGGTGATTTAAACCTGGAAGCTACTTCCATACAGGAATCTCCCCACTGTGTTTCCAAAACAGATATGGCGATGGGCCTCAACTGCTGGTCAGGAGAAGTGGGCAGTCAGCAGTCTGAATTCTCTAGGAAAGTGCAAAGCATGCTGAAATGGGCTCAGCACACACTTCGGCCTTTTTCCCTGTCTGAAGTTTTCTTTCCTGTTTCCCATCATGTTTAGACTTGCTACTCGATTTCAGAAGTGGGCATCACTCTTCCACTCTCTCCCTAGACTATATTTCTTCTGTGATGTCTCTCAGTGCCAATCTCCTTATCTGCACTGTCTGCTTTCCTTCATGTCTGATCTGCTACCTGATGTATCACAGGCACTTGATTTAGAAGGTAAGCTTCTAAGGCCAGAGGCTTTAGCAACCACACATTTTGTAAAATGCTTGATGTGCTTAAGACACCCTAGAGAAAAGCCATAAAGAATTCTCCTCTATAGATCTCAGGGAGAACTGTCCCCAGATGCTTCCTCTGTCTGTGGGTAGGCACTTAACCTCCCTATTGCTCTATGACCCTGTGGTCCCAAAAGAGTAACAACATTTTTTTTTTTTATCAGTAAGACCAGAATACTTTCTAAGAGCAAAGCACTTGGTAAGTTTCAAGCAATTTCACTCCCATGACTTTTTCATTTGAGGCAAGGGATTTGATCATTACAGGAACACTGAGAGGGAAAAGGTAAGGTAAGGTGTTGACTATCTCTTGCAAGGATTTCCACTAGGCTACTGTAACCTTTGCCTAAACACCAAGTCTAGCTTGAGGAAACCAAAACAATTAAATCCATCTTTTTTTTTTTTTTTTTGCTATAGGGAGTGTGCACTCACCAGAGACAGAGAGAAAGTGAGAAATCATTACCCAGGGGGAATGACCATGCCACAATCCCCTTTTCTCCATTCTCTTCTTGGAACTTCAGGCACTTATTCACACATGCCTGGCATGCCCCCAAGCTGCTAGGTCCACAACTCAAACCCCTCAGTCAGCCACTTAGGATCCAGCTGCCTTAAACACCATGCTAGCCCACAAACACTGGCTAGCCCCCAAACCCATCATTTTAATCATACCAAAAGGCAACAGGAACTCAAAATTAATCCTAAATGTTTTGTTCAAGTGACCTGATAAGATAGGTTCTAAGAATTTGAGGCCCAAAACACTGAAGGCCACCAATCCTTTATGCTAGGAAAAAACCTCATTGCATTTAACTCATTCCAAAGCTACATACACAGTATTTAAAATAAAACTCATGCACTT
>NW_006209177.1:2726868-2747699 GCF_000334495.1 Tupaia belangeri chinensis | reverse complement strand
GCCCTGGACTCCCACACGGCCTACTGTGGTCCAAGTTCTGGACCTGGTAGCTTGAAATTCGTGCCAGGAACATGTGCATGTATTCCCCAAATCCTGAGAGAAGAATGGAGAAGGGACTGTGGCATGGCCATGCCCCCGGGGAGGTGATTTCTCACTTTCTCTCTGACTATCTCTCTGTCTCTTCCAAGCACATGTACCCTATAACAAAAATTACTAAAAGTCAATTAAAATTTAAGTGAATGAAAAAAACTATAACTTGCAAACTTGCTGTGTCTAACCCTAACAAGAAGAAGAGGAGACACATCACTATGAGAAGTAGATGCTGCACAAACAGCTCCTGGGTGGGCACCCAGACTGGTCAGAGGCTCCTGGGAAAACCTTGCTGACTGTCTTCCACCATGGGATTTAAAAATATATATATTCATCTTTTTTCTTCCTTTAGTGAGTGAGAGAGAGAGAGAACCCTCAAGAGGGTCCCCCACACTGTGATCTATCCCCAGCTCCAGTTGGTCCTGGATCATGGACACACAAGCACTGGCACATCCACGGAGTTCAGTATGGGTTCCACATGGGATTCTGGAACCTCCCATGTGGGAGAGCATCACATTACCACTGCACCACCATCTGCATCCCCTGAAACTTTTTTTTTTTTTTGGAGAGGTTTTTGCTATAGGGTGCATGCACTTGCCAGACAGAGAGACAGAAAGCGAGAAATCACCCCCCAGGGGGGATAGCCACGCTGCAATCCCTCCTCCTCCATTCTCCTCTCGGGATCTTAGGCATGCACGCACATGCACCTGGTGTGAGTTTAAGCCACCAGGTCCAGGACTCAAACCACGGTCGACTACATGGAAAGTCCAGTGACACAGTCATTATGCTAACTGCTGGTCCCCCCGAAACTTCTTAAAGCTGTGGTACCAATTGCTCACCACTAGAAACTTCTGCAGGTCTAGCAATTAGGCTTTGGATCTTTTTCATGTACTAAAACTATTTTTCAGTTGCCACAATAGCTCCCATCCTGTCCATTCCCTGCTGCAAATTGAATGTTCTTAATTGAGTCTCCTTGACTTCACTTCCTGTTGTACTAAAAGTTTTGGCTTCTTTTGTACTTGGCCTAGGTGACAACATGTATGAGATTGCTTAGTTTCAGAATTCACAATGACTTCCTGCCAGATAGACACACTCTTCTTTACCAATTTTCAGAAATGTATCTCTGTTACCAACCGATCTTAGAGCCAGTTTTACTTCCCAACATTCCCAGTACATCTGCTGCCTTTTCTCTTCCATGAGCCCACACTGCCTCACTTAACCTTTGCTGAATCTCTCTCTCTCTCTCTTGCTTGGTTAAATCCTTGTCTGTGAAGGTCAAACTCTAATGACATGAGGTCTTCTTCAATGACTTTAATTCTCCATATTCTGATTTCTTTTCACTAACTGCATCACAGTTTATCACTTTTTTATTCTTGAATTAATGTATTTCATTGTGATTAACTACACACCTAAACAGTATGTTTCTTGATGATAGAAACCAGATTATAAACTCATTTTACATATCCTAGGGTGACTGGCATGATTACTTGTATATTACTTTCTTGTTATTAAAAAAATACTCCACATGGGCTATTAGTATGTAGAAATGCAGCAAGTCACCTGATAAAGAATAATACTTAACTATGAAAGGTTTTTGTATTACTGATTTGCAATAGAAGTCAACACTTACGCCAGCCTACCAAATACCAAAACATCTTGAAGCACAAGTTCATTTGACAAAAATTATTAGCAAATAGGTTGCCTAAAGAGAGGTTATAACCATTCAGTTAGCTGTGTAAATGCTGGCCTATCCCAGTGCCCAACTCCTTCTTAACCTTACTTCCACTGACAAAATGCAACTCATTTGGATGGATTTAATTGCCAGAGGGTGAGAGAGAGAGAAACACCCCTCAGTGAGGTGTGATCATGCCACAACCCCTTCTGCATTTCTCCATCCTTTCTGGATTTGGGGCAGGCATGCACATGTGCCTGACATGTTTTTGAAGCCATGGGGACTGGGATTTGAACTGTGGTTGGCCATGTGGCATCCAACTTCCTTAACCACTATGCTATGGGGCCAGCCCTGCATGGATATTTCTTGGGGGGGAGGGGTGAGAAGAGATTTTTGCTATAGGGCATGTGGGCTCATTGAAGAGACAGAAAGAGACTAAGAGACAGAAGTCACCCTCCAGGAGGATGGCCACACCACAATCCCTTCTCCTCCATTCTCCTCTCGGGATTCTGGGCATGCATGCACACGTGCCTGGCATGAGTTTTAAGCCATCAGGTCCAGGTCTCAAACTGTAGTTGACTATGTGAGAGTCCAGTGGCATAACCATTATGCCATATGCTGGTCCCTGGATGGATATTTTTAATGTAATTAGTACTCAGAGCAACAACTTTTGATAGGTTGCAGTATACGTACATGCATGAAGATAAATCAATGGTGTGCCTCTAACTAAAAATGAGTACTATATGCAAACGGACCTTTCTAGTTTTAATTAAAATTATGATTCTATTATTCTGATTTGTGTGAGACATGAGCGGCTTTCATCATATCATTTTGATACATTAACCAGCCTAGTATACATTGTGCCTGATATTAACTCTCTATCTAGTTGATGATTTTTCCAGTGGCATAATTAATTTCCTCATGGAAGAAAAAATATTCAATCAATTTGGGAATAAATATGAGGTTGAAGGACTTTCACAAAAGACAGAACTAAATCTCTTAGCCCACATGCATTGCTAATTATGACACACTCGCATTAAGAAAAAGAAGGTGTTCCCTTCCCATGATAAATGGACCTGAAAATCCTCCCCAGCGTTTACTATAAATCACAAAGACCATTAATAAACAGTCAGAAAAAAGTGACAGTTTCTACAAGAATTCACTCCCATTCTTTGCCTAAGACTATCAATGTCATATTTAAAGCTGACATCTTAAATCTTCTACACAAAAGCCTTCTAAGTCAAAAAGCCCATCTATTTTAAACAAAATTTCCTATGCCTGTTATTTTGAATGACAGCAAAGGAAATACTGAGAATCTAGTCCCTTAACGCTATCTGCCTGAAAACCTTACCTTCCAGCTAATAGTCTCTCTTCTCATCAATGCTAAATTGAAGGGGGTCAAGTGCAAATGGAAGAGAGACACATATTTTCCTCATGCTTGGGGAGCTCATTTGATCTTGTACCCAACCTGCCTCTGATGTCAAGAGGAAAAGTTTGTTCATGGCCACAAGTAATGAGCTAAGTACAGGCAGCATTATTCAATATTGACTCCTGTATGTGGGATGGCAAGGTTTACAACCGAATCTAGATTAACTGCAACAGAAATGGCAATTTCGCATTATGAATGAATACAGAGCCAATTAAAAACTGACCTCGAAGAAATGAAAACAAATTTAGGCATGTTACCACATACTAGCCGAGCCTGTCATATTAACAAACAGGCTGGTTGTAACGAAGTCAGGGTGTTTGGTTTTGCTAAAAGAAATTTGTCACGCAGAGGAATTTGTCACATGGAGGAATTTGGGAATTTCAGCACTTCCAAAGACGGCAGAATTTAGAATGAAAAAGATTTTAAAAACAGGCAATTGGGAACAGCAGTTAGCTTAATGGCTATGTCGCTGGACTCCCATGTAGTCGACTGTGGTTCAAGTCCCAGACCTGGTGGCTTAAAACTCACGCTGGGCATGTGTGTGTGCATGCCCAAGATCCCGAGAGGATAATGGAGGAGAAGGATTGCGGTGTGGCCATCCCCCTGGGGGGTGATTTCTCGCTTTCTGTCTCTCTGTCTCTCTCTCTCTGTCTGGTGAGCACACGCACCCTATAGCAAAAACCTCTCAAAAAAAAAAAAAACAACAGGCAATTAAGAATATAGTGTTAAGCAAATTATAATATATTTGCAGATGACCCTTTCATCAGAAAAAAACCTGGGAATCTGCATGCTGTGAGGGTTAAACTATATGTCATTTTAGTATATAAATAGTAAGTCACAATGAGGCAAGGTCCTCATCAGCTAAGTCAAATGAACACACATGTAAAAGCTACAGTGTGAACAGGTTTTCACAACTTGAGGGTGGGCTTGGATTTAATGTCCAAAGCAAGAAAAATATGCTTATTTGCAAACCATGTGTGACATGTGCTTTTAGTGAGATATAAGTACATTTCTAGCCTGATTCTATCAATATGTCAATTCCAGTGCAGCTTCCTTAAGCCCTACCCTGGTTCAGCTTCATAAGGACAAAACCTGTGTACATTATTCTGCCAGTTAGAAACCTGGACAAAAAACTTGTAGAGAAATACTTTTCATACCTTATTATATGCCCAATGTTCCGTGTGACTATAATTACATTTTAGCATGTATTTAAGACAACTATGCCTAAATTCAAGGTGTTTGAGTGAGAGCAAATGTATGTGTGTGGATATGCATGCCTGTGCCTGTGAATGTATGTGAATATGTGTATGCAAGTGTGGGTGTGCTTGTCTGTATTTGAATGAGTGCATATTGAACATGTACACATTTACTGGCTAAAATCAAGATGGCTGATACCAAGAGTACTAAAATAATTTCAGTATTAAGCACGGGATAAGAAATAAAACCAATATTCAGAGAAGTATCATTATTTCGTACTTCAAACAAGGTGCATAATACCAACTTTTAAACTAATGTTGCTGTTGGATGGCTAGGGACAGAACTGCTGACTTCTGTAGCACATGTTGGCCATTAGTCATTTAATGAAGGTGACAGTGTTGCTGGCCAGTGTTTATATCAACACCAATTTGTGTTGTAGTCATTTTTACTGGGGTACACATGTGTACATTCATATGCATTCATGAGAGTCAAATGTTACTCACATTGTCATCATCCATACAAAGGTTAGCATTAAATTAAGAATATAAAAATGCAAAAAGCCTGAAAGAATTGAAATGGTGATTGTTTTTCTATCCATGGGATGTGACTTATTAAATAACCAAAGAAAATGTCAACTCTTTGGGATAGACAAGGAACTCATGAAAACTGATAGGCTTCCAGCGCATTGGTAGGACAATGCAAAACTCCTGGTGTAGGGGTTATGGTTATGTAGAATTCACTTGCTCTTCTAACAAGATACACAATCTGGTAGAGTTAGGATAGATGATGTCTTTGATGTTTTCAATAATTATTTTTTATCTTGTCCCAAAAAATAACAAAGCACAGAAATACTCTCCTTTCTTCCTTCCTCTTCCTTCTCCCTTTTAATCTCTGATATCTTACTTGAAAAATTCTTATTATTTATTTAATTCTATTAATTTCAAAATAGCCCTTTATTTCTGACTGATATTATAAAATGCCCTGGGAAAGTCCACTTGTAAGGATGTCTCTAGTATATGCTCTTTTGAATTATTTATGTCATTGTAAGGAGAGAAGATTTTTTTTCCTCCAGATTCCCTCTAAATATTTTGTAAGCCTATAATGAGATAACATTATGCAAAATAACACTATGGGTCAAATATTTTAAAGGTTTTAATATCTGGATCTGAAATAGTTCTTACTGAACTCTATAATAGAAAGAATCTAACCTCCTATCATTTGCATGTTATTAATGTTGTTATAGAAGGGCAAGAAAGGGCATAGCGTCAACTGAAACATAAAGCGATTTTAATCAATGCTTCCCTTGCTGTGCTCGTTCTTTAGAGATTGTATCTTTGGGAGCCCATCCTGTGTTAATTGTGTTTCCAAACTGTACACAGCTCTGCAAGAGGAGACCAAAGCAACTTTAGCTCTGTGATTTTACTTTCCTTTAATATGATGGTTTATACACTGTGGTTTATTCATTTATTGGTCCAATGGTTTTTATGAGTTGTGATTCAACATAGGTCCTTTCCTAGTATCATGTATAAGATATGGGGAATGTAATATAAGTCTGATACAGTTATGGTTATGTGCCATGCAAGACAATACTGTAAATATAAGGAGAGTCTGAAAAGCTGCTTAGCAAAATGATCTTAATATACAAGGCAGTGTGAAAATGTAAGAGGAATCTATAATGACAATGAAGATTAGCCATTTGCTCTCTAACCTTATTTACAGAAGCAATCAGAGGTATTCAGGTCGAGTTAATGACCCTGTCTCCAATTAATTCAATTGTCTACCAACAACACTGGTGCAGTGGCTGTCTCAAAGTCTGCCACACAGTCTCTGAGGGAATACATAAGACTCCATTAAAAGTGACAATAATAATGCATTTATTACTGCAACACTATTGTATTATAAATAAATTCCTCATGTTAAATTATGCTCCACGCTTTAACAGAAATTCAATTACTGAAATAATAAAAAGACGGTGTATTTGCCAAGTGCTTGGACTGTAATTGGGCTGCTTAGTTACCAGTGGTTGGCTGTTTTGCAGTTTTTTCTTCTTAGACTATTTCTTTTGAATAAATGCCAGACTTTTTCATACAAATTTTATGAACAAGTTGCAAAATGAAATTTTGAGCTTTTGAATCCAATTATGAAAGACATAACTAAATCTATTATTGAAAAAAAATCTAGTAAGCCCTTTCTGCCGTTGTTCAGAACTGTCTGGTAATTGAGGTAAGCACAGGTGCTGCTCATTATGGACCATTGTGCACCATCTGAATTCTGGGAACTGTGGAATTCAGATGGTTTAAACTCTGTTTGTGTGAATAACAAACAGGCCTGATTCTGTGCTTGTTTGTACAAGCTTGTACACAGCTCATTTGGGACTTCGAAGACACCTGCTTACCCTTTTGAAGCCAAAACAGTATCATTTATGTTCTGGCTATCCTTTCAATGACAATTTTGCAAAAGCAACATATTTTCTGCTCTCCCTTCATTCCCGCCATCTCCTCTACCACGCGGTAACTCCAACACATTCTTGTCTTTAGTGATAGGAAAATTAGTTGAGTAAAGCTGCTGCAATTATCCAATGACAAGACAAGGCACAAAGCTAAAAGAACAGAGAAGGGGGAACAAAACAATTCTTCCTGTAGAAAGATGTCTTTGACAAACCAATGATATAAAGTAGCCTGGGGATATGGTTTATCTAGGCTTAGCGCAAGGAGATTTTTTTCTTTCTTTTGCCCTTTCTTCTGGGTTCTCACATTTGTCTTTTTAATATCTAGTCTCATAGTCTTTCGGTGGGTTATTCAGAAGCAGAGAACTTTATAATTACAGAGCCTGGCTTCCTGCTTTTGAAATGTAAAGGAAAAACTACTCTCACCTGTGGTCTCTTCTCTCTCATATGGCCTATCCAGCAGCCAGCAATCAAGGTTGCTTGCCAGACGGGCTGAAGCCTGCACTGCAGCCCTGAGCTTCTAAGTAATGTCACACATTAACCTGAATATTCCAGCCCCCAGTGGCTTTTCAGTGCTTTAGCTAACTTTAATTATTCAATGACTTTGCATTTTATCTTGTTTCACTAGGGGTCTTACCTGCTATAAAGATCACACCTAAAGGGCCAGCAGGTGGTGTGGAGGTTAAGGCACTAGATCCCACATAGCTGACTGTATGATTTGAGTCCCAGACCCAGAGGCTTATAAAACACCAAACATGTGTGCATGTGTGCCCAAAATCCCAAGAGAAGTGTGCAGAATGGACTGTGGTGTGGCTACCACCCCCCCAGGAGTTGATTTCTCACTTTCTCTCTCTCTCTCTCTTTCTCTGGCAAGTGCACAAACCCATTTAAAAGAAAAAGAGATAACACCTAGAAAATATGTAGTAATGGAGCAGGAATTCTGTTGCAGAGTAAAAAATCTAATCTAGATTACCCCTGCTCCTCACTCCAACCCTGGGTCCCCCCAAACAGCACCCCTCTCACAGTGACTAACCATTGAAGGTGACATTCTACCATTCTGCATCGGTGAATCTTTATGGTGGTAGTCTGCTTTCATATGAATGTAGGAAAATAAGTTGAAGGTATAGAGAATGATAAACAAGAGCAACAGAAAAAAATTTGCAGATGCAATATTGTAGGCTTAAAAGGTCTACTAGGAGACATCACAATTCACCCAGAGTTTTTAGATGACCTTGAATATAATTCTTCCAATTTAGCAAACATTTGCACTTGAAGATCCTAGAGAAGTCTTGGGGTGAAGCCCAGTCATCATGTCCATTTGCAAAGGCATAATGGAATATTACCCAGTGCACTGCTAACAGGACACTTGGTTACACTTCTATTTACCTTGTCTATCAGGCAAAGTTATGGTCTCTTGACAATGTCTAATAAAGTCAATCAAAGTGGAGATGAGTCAAAGTAAGTTCCTGCATATCAGATATTAAATATGACTAATACAGTTTGACAGTGCTCCACAGAAGATGTATTGGAATGGTAGCCTTTCCCTTATCAATATCACAGAAAGTGCCAAGGTACAGCTCTGCAGGAATATAAATAATTTGGAAACCCTCATAGACAATATTCTACTGTGTGTCTCATTTGCACTTAAAAAAGGCTGGCCTACAGACCTTATGTACTTTTAAGATTTATCTGAAAGATACATGAAGAAGACTTCCAGCCAAAAAAAAAGTACATATTTAATGAAATTAGATCTCTAGGCAAGAAAATGTCAAAAGAAAAGGCAAAATATTAAAGTGAATGTGAGGTGCTCCTTTCCACAGCTTTCTCACTTTGATAAATATCTTCTGGGATGTCATTTACTAGAAAGTCATGATTTTACAAAACGAAAAAAAAAAAAAAAAAACCAAAAAAACAGGGTATAAAATATACTTTCTGCCACAAGTTGCTATTTTCACATTTCTCTCTGAATTCTGTTTTTGTCAGTCAGGGGCCTTGCTATTTGCCTTTATATCTGTGTTTTTATCAATCTTAACAAAAACATTATAATTATTGTGATATACTCAAATTGCAGGTGGGGCAGAGCTGGCAAGCAGGGCTTACACTTGGACATTGTCTCCCTTCCTGACCTTAGGAAGAGGTGATTTCATATGAAACCAAAGATCATGGAGTTTGGGGGGTTGCTGAGACCTGCGGGAAGGTCTGGAAATGTGGTGATATGAAGTTGTCCCTATGGGCACAGAGATAACAGAAGATACAAAGAAGGATAGTAGTAATGTGAACTTTGGGCTTGGAATTGTGTAAGAATTCATGGATTCCCAAATAAATATTAGCCTCAAATGAAAAAAAAAAAAGCTTTATTGTTAGCTTGTCAAGAAAACGCAGTTTATAAAGCAAAAAAAAAATAAATCTAATTTCAAAATAGATTATCTTCCTTTCTCCTCTGCATGTGATGTCTGAGTGAAAGACCTAATAAGTTATTTATTAGGATACCATGTATTTAAATCTTCTTTGACCAACATGATTCTTTTACCAACATTATTTCACACATATCCAATAATGATAATACTAATAATATTTCATTTATTGAGTTCTTTATATGTGCCATGACTTTGTCCAAGGTCTCCGCCAGTAAATGGCATAGTGGTTGTGGTTCTTGACTCCACAGGGTTGACTGGAGTTTGAGTCTTGGATCCAGCACCTTGAAACTCACGCTGGGTGTGTGTGTGTATGTGCGCATGTATGCCTAAAATCCTGAGAGGATACTGGAGGAGAGGGGATTGTGGCATGGCCATCTCCCCTGGGGAGTGATTTCTCACTTTCTCTCTCTCTACCTCTCTCTGTGTCTCTGGAGAGCACACGTGCCCTATGGTAAAATTCTCTCTTAAAAAAAAAGAGACAATTTAGGGCTGGACAGTGGTGCAGCAGTAATGGACTGCTCCATGAGGCTGAGCAACATGGAAAGGTTGGAGTACTCTCTGAGCACATGGAGTGTGTGCTTACCTGTAATATAGGATTGGCTGTGGCTGGGGGTGGATTGTGGCATGAGAAGTTTCATCGGGATATGTTCTCTCTTTCTCTCTCACTCATGAAAGAAAAAAGGAAAAGAAACAAAGAAAGAAACTAATTTTAAAAACAACAGCATCTTGGTTGTTTTTGAATGTTTATTTTGCCTTAAACACCGTTGGAAATATTCTGCTCTATTTCAGCCAAACAATTGTCCATCCATATGTTTATTTTCAGAGAGATCTATGGGAGAACAAGTGCTAAAATCATTAAGCATATGCTTTCATAAAATTGTTTGCAATCTCACTTATACCTTCCAATGACAATTGAAAATGCAGACTGTTTACCAATTCCTTATCAATGCTACTGATCATGGTGACAGCTACTTTCTATTAGGCTCTTGCTGTATGCCATGCATTGTGCTGACCACTGTTCCTGAACTCTTCCTCAGCTCCATGGTGCACACACTGCCATAACCCTCATTTTACAAGTGAGAAAACTGAGATGTAAAGAGGCTAAGCAATTTGCCTAAGGAGCTAAAAGAGAATCTTTCTGATAATAAAACTTTTTACTACTAGGCTATATTGAATTGCCTTGGGATTAATTCTGATATATGATTTAAATAAAGTATTCATCATGTCATTTAGGTTTCTAGTTTTGTAAATACCTATTTTTAAGAGACAAATGCCCTCTTAATAATGACTTCAGGAACCAGTAGATGGCATAATGCTTATGTCGCTGGACTCCCACAAGGCCTACTGAACTTCAAGTCTTGGACCTGATGGCTTGAAACTCATGCTAGGTGCATGTGTATGACCACCCAAAATACTGAGAGGCGAATGGAGAAGAAGGGATGGTGGTGTGGACATCCCCCCAAGGGGTGATTTCTTGCTTTCTATCTGTCTCTCTCTGTCTCCAGTACGCACATGTGCCCTATAGAAAAAAAGTCCTAAACATTTTTTTAAAATATGATTTCAGAGTTGCATTGCAGAATCATAGAATCATGTAGCTGTAGAGGATCTTGGGATTTATTAACCCATATCTCTAAATTGACAGAAGAGAAACTGAAGCCAGCCAGAATATGTTCAGGGAACTAAAGGTCACATGAGTGAACCCATCAGTCTTCTAAACCCACATCTTGATATGAAAGGTTGGGACCATGTTGCTTTGGACTAGAATGGATGAGTACAGACAATCTGCAGAGGGAAAAGATTTTGTTTAAAATACTTTAAAACAAATATTTATTTTGAAAGCTTGTTAGTGATCAGTCACAAACCAGGTATGTGACTAAAAATGTAGGCGATAACTTAGTGTGTGGGTTGTGTACATGAGTATATGTTTCAAGCAGAGATTGATTCCATAGCTCTGGAGGAGTGACTTCATATCTCACTTTCTTAAGAAACTCCATAGGTGATTCCAATGCATGACCAAGTTTGAGAACCACTGGTTTGGGCCTGTAGCTACTTCCTGGGTTTGTGGAAGTACATTGAAAGGAATGATGGGTAGGAAATGGAAGGGAAGGGAAGGGAAGGGGAGAGGAAGAAAGGGAAGGGGAGAAGAAGAAAGGGAAGGGGAGAGGAAGAAAGGGAAGGGGAGTCAAAGAGAGATAAGTTTCAGTACATACAAGGGAAAGAGAGAGAAGGACCAGTCAGTGTCAGGAGAAATATCCTTGGGTACTTTGGACATTTCTCCCTCAATATTGGTAATATAAAGAGAATAAGCAGCTAACCTGCTCCCAGTCCATTTTTTAGGGAAAAAAATGAATTTGAATATTTCTATATAATCTCACTGCTATCATGTTTCCTGTTAAAAATAATTTTAATTAATTACTCAACTAATAGAAAATGGTGGTTTTTTTCAAGAGTTCACTCTAAAAATATTGGAATCATACTTTTCCATCTTTTTTTCATATTCCCATTCAATCAACCCATTAACAAATCTCATCTGTTCCCCCTTCAAAACATGCCCCTAATCTATTCACTCCTCATCGCCTTCACCAGCACTGTTCTAGTACATGCCACTACCCTTCTTTAGATTATGTCAATCTGATTCCCAGTGATCATTCTGACCATCTCTTCCAACATTTTTATTTCTGCTTTATCTAAAATATCCTTTTTTTTTAGAGAGAGATTTTTGCTATATGCCATGGGTATGTTCACTTGCTGGAGAGACAGAAAGCAAGAAATCACCCCAGGGGGGATGGCCTCAGCACAATCCCTTCTTCCCCATTCTCCTCTTGGGATTTTGGGCACACACGAACATGCACTCAGTGTGAGTTTTAAGGCAACAGGTCCAGGATTTGAACTGCAGTAGACCACATGGGAGTCAAATGATGTACCATTACACCATCTGCTGGTCTCCTCTTTACTATTTCCACAGCACACCAGGTATATTCTCACATCAGGGTCATTGCATGTGCTATAGCTCTTCTTGATATGTTTTCCTCCCAAATCTCTGAAAAGCTCACTCTTTTAGGTCTTTGCTCAGATGCCAGCTCTCAGAGAGGTCTTCTATGACCATCACATTTAAAATTGCAACTCCACCCTATCCTTCTTCCCTGATTTCTCTCCACACTTTTCATCTTCCAATATATAATATCGTTTTATATATATTTGACTGTGTCATTTCTTGTTCTATTTCTTTAGTTCCCAGAACAGTGACTGACACATAGTAGGTATTTGATAAGAATCTGACAATAGAATAAATTTGAATAAATATAAAATTATATGTTTTCAAAATAATATGATGAGTAGATTCAATGACTGGCAAAGTAAACCACTAACAACAGATAATGGAAATAAGAGTACCTATTTATTGACAAAAACTATGCTAGGGACCGAATACTTGATATGAGTTACCTCAATCCTTACAGAATTTTTCTGAAGAGGTGGGAATAGTGCTGAAACCCAAGTGAATACAACTAGAGAAAGAGAGTACATGAGCTTGATGCTGAGGGGTAGACAAGGAAGGCTACGTAATTATGTAGCTGGATCCAGGCTCCCAAGAGTTCAGATAGCTTAAGTAGGTTTGCCTAAGAGCGTACCATTGGAAGAAATGGTAGACAAATCCAGGTCTGCCTGACTCTAAAACTTCTTATCATTGCAGAAGGTAACATCAAAGGCAGTGGTAGATGCTGAAGTGGCTCATTTTTTTCATACCCAAAGATGAACAGTGGCCCTGAGAAATCAACAGTGGCCTCACTTGTTTCTAACCTGAAAATCATTCAGGTTCAATCATTCTTAGACCATATCCAATCTCAAACTAAGTGGCTCCTTCAGTCCTGCATGATTCATACTTGAAGGTAAATATGAACACATACAATTCCACGCAGAAGCTTTCTGAGCTGGATTTAGGTAATGTCCATCTATACCCCCCACTCTACAGAAGAATAAACTGAGGCTCCGAGAGGAAAGGGACTTGACAAAAGTAACATGCTGGTTGTACAAAGATTTGGCTCTCAGGGGAGTCTACTGCCACATTTGCCATACAGACACTCTTTACTTAATGCCTGAGTTTCATTCCTATGACTAGGTCATTAAACGAATTCGTTGATAAGTGAGGAACTTAAAGGCAGATGTCTTGTGGTGTGTTGTGGCACCATAGGGTATGTATTTTTCAAGCTATCACACAACACTACATTAGAATAATGTCATTATATCCACTCAAAAAGCATAGATTAGATAAGCACCAGAAAGCAATAAGACACACCACAGTACAATAATATAAATCCAGCATGATCATTTTTATTTATTCTAAATACTACTGTGAGTGAGTGCACAATGAAGTACAAATTTATAAACAAAATAAGTAATCCTGTATTTTGTGAGTGCTTTGTGTGGGGAATATTAACTGACTTCAGGAATGAGACAGAGACTGGGAAAAGGGATTCCCAAGATTCACACATACATGAAAGGAGATTCCCTGCACTGAAGAACTAGTCTTAAGTCCAAGCAGAAGTTAAACTGGTAGGTTGTTAAGTAAGGAGTGGCTATACTGGGGATGATGTTGGTCTAAGGTAGGCTTCTTGGTATTAGCAATAGCAGCAGAGGCAGAAAAAAGAAACCAAGCCCCACTTACAAGTAAGTAGCAAATAAACAGTACAAATGGTTGGATGTAAGTCTAAGCAGACTGTGATTGCCACTCCCTTCTTTTTGGAGTGGATCTTTCCCTTAATGGTGTCTTGACTACTCTAGTGCTCAGACAGTCAAAAGACAAGACTTACTAAGGCCTTTCAGAAAGAGAACCTCACCCTTACTCCATGTGTGCTGTAAAACCTAGAGCAGGATTAAAACACACATTTCAGCCTTTATCTTATTAACATATGTAAGGGAAAACAAGATAATTTGCCTTTGTCTTTCTGAGTCATGTTAATAAATTTATTTCAACAACATAAGTCATTACACATGATAAACATGGTGTAAGACAACAAATTAGAAGATGCTAGTTGGTGTGATTTGTGTTTATATAATGACTAAGGTTACCAATTAAGTGGAGAAGTACTACTTATAACTGTGTCACTCTGACAAATGGGTTGTAATGGCTACTGTAACATTCATTTTTTTCTTTTTACCCTAAGAAGCAGAGATATTTAAAATATCAAGGAACTGTAGATATCAATGACAGTGTGGGAGGAGTGTGGGAAATGGCAGAGGGTGAGAGGTACGGAATCAAGGTGAGGGGAAACAAAAGCCAAATATATACGAAATGAGAAATGGAAAATTATTTGTTGACGATAACACGTATGTCAGTATCCTTGATTGAGCCAATACACAGTGTATTCAGGAGGGAAAAAAATTCTCATTTTGTATACTGCAATGATGTACCGTGAATGAATGTAAATAAGTAAATTTAAAATCAATTAAAATGATAAAAATAAAATATCAAGGAACTATGACAGATAGATACTGGGAAATAATTCAGTGTTGGAAATGTAAATAATAAATATGGCCTGCATATGAATTCTTAAATGGCCATCTGGCACTACTTGTAAAATATATGTGATCTCTGATGAAATGAATGGACCCCTTTACTCAGAGGTATCTGTAGTTTGAAAAAATATCACTCATCCAAAGAGTTCCTACCTGAAGTCAGCTAGCAGCAGATGCCATAATAGGCCTTCCTTAGTGACCATGATACCAGGAGCACAGTGTTATTTAACCCTCCAAGAGCTGAAAGGGGTTACGCAAATGATTCGGCAAGTCATCATTTTTCCTGGTTCAGTAGCCAGAGACCTTAAAGAATCCTTGCTTTATTTGTGATAAATGCACATGCTCTGGGAGCAATGCAATCAAAATTCAAAGGTTAAAATGCTAGTGCTGAATGAGGACGGGGAGTGAAGCATTTGAAGATGTGGTGAGTGAGGCTCTGCTGTTGATTGACCCTGGCTATTGAAGGTGAACACTGATTCCAGGCTAGGGAGGGAATGCAGGGACTGTGGATGCCACACAGTTCACAATGGTCCAAGTTGGCTCAGGGGTATAAAAGTTCCTGCCAGTCTCTGAGTAATTCCACTCAAGCACAGAACTGCACAACTCCAGCCCCCACCAGGGCCTCCACTTTGGCCTTTGTTCCTCTAATGAGGGGAGCTGATTTGGTTCTGGCTGAAAATTTTCCAGATTTGTCAGGTACTCTCTGGTACTATAGACTAGGGCATGTCAAGACCTAGTGTTTTATACCACCCCTTTGTCTAAAGTATGGTGAGAATAAGTTCATGTTAGTTTATAGCTTCTTACAGTTTAGACATCATTTGAATAAAGAATATTCTCTCTTTGTTCCTTGGAGTGGCCTTGGGAAGGAGCCAGTCTAGTAGAGATTATAATCCCAGTTACTAATTCCCATTTACCAGTGAAGAAACTGATGCCCCTAGAAAAAAACTAGACTAGTCCAAGGTCACAGGGCTGGAATGTAGAGTATGGAATGATTCAAGTCAGTCTGAGACTATGGAGTTGTAAGGCATGCCCAGGAAGGCAGGCTGACTTTGGCTTTAAGTGTTCCAAGGAGTGGATGCCCACCCACTTACATGCCCCAGACTTGACTCATTTTGTAAGGTCTATTAGAAACTGGCTGTGAACCCCGGGGACTTATAGTACTCTTTCGGACTACTAATGAAACTGAGGTTCTTTTCATCTTGGTTTTGTAGGCAGGGAGAGGGTAACATCCATTGGGCTTGGAGTTCTGGGCTGGCCTCCAGCTAAGCTGAAACTAGTGAGCCATCTGCAAAGAGCACCCTTCAGGCATGCATTCCTGGGGCAAGTGAGGATTCTGCAAAACACAGAAACAGACATTTCTGTCTGATCTTAGAAAGGCTATTTAGACAGATGACAAGAGCACCCAGTGCAATCTGTTTTGCCATTTGAAGAAAGTACTTGGGTGAATGACAAGTGGTACCAAAGGACTGTTGCCTTCACTACACAATAACCTGAAGGTAATTATGAGAGGTCAGGCTGTCTGATGATGTTAAAAGAGGTAGTATTACTTCTCCTTTGTTTGAAGAAATCAGACTGAGTATTGCAGTGATGGAATTTCATTTCATCTATCTTCATTAATGAAATGCCGTTCTTTAAAGAGAAATGTTAACTGAAGGGAAACCAGAAACTACTTTTATTGCTCAGATAGAAATAAAAACCTAGGTAGACTGACTGCATTAGTTTGTAATCAATAGTGAGTCATAAAGATTCATGTTAAAAGACTTACAATGGTAATCTAATTAGTTTTCCTACTGTAGATTAATTGAGAGCAAGAGCAAGAAATGCAGAATCATATATAGCCAGGAGAACTATAGGTTTTCTATTTCCAGTCCAGGAGAATGAAAAGATTAAAATCTCAATTTGGTGCTGCCAAGGGTGAGCGAAGCAGAAAAATGTGCATGGTGCATGGCTCTGACCAGTATTGGATTCATCAAGTAGAGAAGTCTGGCAAGATCCCAGGTGGGGGGGACCAAGTAATCCTAGGTTCGATTCCCAACTACTACTAATTAACCTTCCTGAGCCAAAGTTGCCTCATTTGTAAAATGAGAATAAAGACCTTAGAGCTGCCGAAGGGGCTGGAGATGATGCCCATAGAATTGGTGGTGCCTGGCAGAGCCTCGTGTAGACAGCAATTGTTACCATGATTATTTCAGAAGACTGGCTAGGGCTGCTGAGCCAGAAATGATGCACGTAGCAGGTTGTCTGACAGCATGAAATTCCAAGAGGGGTCTGTTTCTGTGTGCCATCCTTGAGTCTGTATGGGCTCTCAAAAGCAGGGTCACTCTGGTTTCACAACTATTCGTCCATCATTTGCAAAACTCTTTTGAAAGATGTAAATGAAGCATCCGAAGATGACTCCCAAATTCGTTACTGACAAATGGCCTTGGGTGGCAACTTCCTATTCTGTGACTAAATGAAACCATGAAGCACTAATTGCTTTAAAGTTAATAAAGACTTTATTGGCTTCAAATAATTGGTGTTTGTTTGGCTGCTATGATTATAGTTATCACAGTCTCTCTACATAATGGAAGCTGGCAGAAGTTTCTACCTTTTACAAGTTTTAAATCCCAACAGAATTGACAGAAAAAGCTATAACCACAAATTGGTTTGCAATTTTCCTCTTTCTTCCCAGCAAGTCCTGTATGGTTATATTATGAACCTTGCTTCACACAAACTGCTTGTGACTTTTATGGCCCTTTTGTGATCTAAATGGCTATCTCATAAGATATTCCATTGCAGCTTCTTTTTCAATTGCTTTTACTGTGAAATGCCCTTGTGGAGAGTTCTGGGGACTATTTCACACTCTTACGGTATTGATTTGCTAAACCTGATGATAGGTTTATATTTAAGATACAGTCTTATATATGAACAAAGTGGGAAGCTTATAAAAAACATAGCGAAAGCCTCCATTGACGAGATGTTGGATGCCATTTGTATGTTCAGGAATACAATGAGAATCCCTAATCATCTTTGCATTCATTTTAGGAACTCAGCACACAGAAATACCACCTGAAAAATGACAGTTTGGCCTACTTAGTATTTCCTTCCCTAATGTTGATACACTCGAATGAAGTGCAATTTAATATCAGATATCTACAGATATTACAATACCATTTGTTCAATCTCCAAAAGTAGAGTTGGGCAATGCTTTTGTTACAAGCATATTTCTTGACCCTCCATAAGAGAAGTTAACGTCTGTCTGGAATATGAAATGCCAAAGACCTATTTGCTTGTGATTAAATTGTTGATTAGTGTTCAGAATAATTCCCAGGTACAAGAGACTAGCTGGAGACCCCTTGCTTCTAGTTCAGTCCCCAGTTATCTTTGCTTTTGTTCAGCAGATTACAGTTGAATGAGAACAAGGATGAGTTTGAGCATGGTGAGTAGAGCATAAGAATTCAAGACAGAGAAGAGAGGACTATGAGGAAATAGGAAAGCAAAATAAAGGGGAGAATGGCATGTGGTAAAAGGATTATTTGTTGAAACAGGAAAAATATGTCTGCTGTAGTGTTTTTAACAAGATATACTCTTTGCCTTGAACCCTACCACAGCCATACTCCCTCTCTCTAAAAAATTCACTAGCCATACCATTAGCAGTTATTAGCAAATGTCCATGTTCTGGGACCAGTAGTTGGCGTAATGGCTATGTCACTGGACTCCCATGTAATGAACTGCGGTTCAAGTCCTGGACCCAGTGGTTAAACTCACACCAGGTGCATGTGGGTGTGTGCCCAAGATCCCAAGTGGAGAATGGAGGAGAAGGATTGTGCCCTGGCCGACCCCTCCCCCCCAGGGGGTGATTTCTCACTGTCTCTCTGTCTTTCTCTGTCTTTCTCTGTCTTTCTGGCGAGCGCATGCATCCTATAGCAAAAACATCTCCAAAATAAATAAATAAATAAAAATAAATGTCCGTGTTCAAGGTCCCAAAATCTCTTCTTTCCATAATCTCTTTGTTCTGTGGATAAATTGAAAAGCATAAGTCTCAGGCATACCATTAAAACAACAACTATCACCACCTAACATTACTCACAGTGGCACCAAAAGGTAAACTGATGATTAGAATTCATAACAACAACCAAAAACACCTCCAACACAATCACTAGAGAAAATGAGGCCTTAGGTCTCAGAGTTGGAAGATTAAAATACCTGGGAAGAAATAAAGCTTCAAGGAAGGCACCAGCTGAATGCTTTGTATACTTTTAAATTATAGCATTGGAGAAGAATTCATAAGCTGTGCTTTCCATGTGACATCAAGGCTTTTATTCTAAGAGGTCACCAGAGTAGATCTACCAATAAACTTTCATTTGAGTGACAAAAATCAATTAATATGGATTGAAATGATGTGTAAGTTTCAATCACTGGGAAAATGGTGTGGAGGTCATTGCAATTTGGCCATGCTCTGATGTGGGAAAGAGGGGATTGCTGCAAACAGCAGCCAGATGTACTTTCTTACATATCCTCTATAATTATAAGCGATAAATTCCAACTCTGTATTCTCCATATGCTAAATCTTCATTTAGAAATCATGGCAGTCATGGCTATTTCCATCTCAGCTCTGCAATGAAATTGATTTCCCATAGATCCTCAGCAAGAGTGATGGCTTCCCTTTCTGCTTTGCATATGCAAGGTGACGTCAGTGGAGTGGGGTGAGGACTCCCTCCTAACTTACACCATCATTGGTGGTGGGGAGCTTCTACAACCAGTGTAAAGCAGAGTGCAAGAATTCACTCTTTTCATATCAAAAGAGATCAAATAAATAGAACTGTCAGGTTTTGAAGTGGTTAGGTTGTTTTGGTAAAAGACACCAGAACAACTTTGTTACTTTCTTTTATGACATAGGAAGCTTAGAGCTAAAATGGGACTTTCAGTGCAGCCTAGACGCTTCCCCACTCCTAGACTAACTCTCTCTACACAGTACACGGAAGCAGTAGAGCTGCAAGACAAAGCAAGGAAAAACACAGGCATATCAGATCAGCTGGAGTGTGGCTGGGTTTTGTGGCCATTGCTCTAAGGACCCACATCCAGCAGACTCAGCAGATGTTTATCCAGCACTTACCATATGCCAGGGATTTTTATACACACGGAGTCTCATTTAATTCTCTTTTTTTAAATCCTCAAAGCAATTATAGGAAGCATTATCCCATTTTAGAAATAAGAAAACTAAGACTGGGAAAAGTTTATAAAAATATTGCTCAAGGCCACAAAGCTATGCAGATTTCAAATCCAGGTCTTCTTCCACCAGCTCCAACATAGTGATGAACATCACAGCAAATGTTTGTATAGCTACACTAGTCCACATACCTTATGCATACCACTCATTTCATCTCCATCTCCACCCTGCAAGGCATGTTCTGTCATTATTTCCCATTTTACAGATAAGGAAAGGGAAGCCAAGAGAGGTGAGGCAACTTGCCCAAAGCTACCCAGTAAGAAAATGTCAGAGCTGGGATTTAAACCTGGATACCACAGCCTGTGCTCCTCACTTTTCCAGATTATGCCTTTTGTAATCTGGGTTCTTTGAAAATCTTACAGAGGGCCTGGACTCCTGAGGCCAGAACCAGCGGCCAGCTTTACAGTACAGAGGAAACTGCTTGAAACACCTAAACTACTGACCTCTTAGCATGTTTTGGGACAACCCATGTGCTATACACTGTGAAAATGTCCCACTAAAGGCTGAGGTTATCTTAAATATTTCTTGCATTCATTCACTTAAACAAATATTAAAGATCTACTGTGTGGTAGGCACTGACTCTTAAAAAGGTGCTTAAAAATTCAAACTTATTTTCTAATTTTAAGAACATTTTATAAAAATAGAAATAACACCATGTCCTTATGATAGTTTCTTGATGATTTGGGATAAAACCACTGACTATTCTCAAATTCATCTCCATGGCTGTTCACTGACAGGAAGCTACACATTAGCAGATAAGCATTCATAGATTAGACAGGATTAGCATCACATGGGGTCTTCAAACTAACACAGTCTCCTACTTTTTTTTTTTTGGGGGGTTTTTGCTTTTGGGCGCG
>NW_006209177.1:2720327-2726616 GCF_000334495.1 Tupaia belangeri chinensis | reverse complement strand
GGGAAACCAGACCTGACCTTTTAGTCATTAAAATAATTTGATCTAAAAATCTTGCAGATTTACTTTTTATTACTGTCTGATAGAATGATAGGATATGGATGTGGGTACAAATATTTTTCTGTATGCACTTACTTATTGAGTAGATAATTTGCTAATATTCAGCTTCCAAAGAACCTTCTGGCAAAATCAAAGATAGATGAAAAGCACAGACATTGGAGCTCAACGGAAGCAGTAAAGCCCACATGACTGAAAGGTTGTTGGAACCCATAGGATGGGGATGAGTTGGCCTGATAGTAACACTTAAAAATTATTCTTTATCACATTTAGGCTGGCATCTATCCAGAAGTAGAAGCATCTGTGTATTGAAACCTTCCCTCATCTAAACTCTAAAATCCCTGTAGGCAGGTCTCAGTGTCCTAGCTTCTCATCTACAGTGCCCAACAGAGTAGAGGCTCAACATATTTCTGTTGGAGTGGATCAAATCATGCAGAATTCTTCCTTGGAGGAGGTACCCACTGTTCATCTTATATCCATTCTCATAATCTCATGAAATTGAGCACTGTTCATCTAGAAGGAAGGCAGGGGATACAGGTAGAACCCTGAAGCTAAACATATTTGCCTTCAGTGATAGACAACTTATGTTTCCTCTGAGTCTACACACACACACACACACACAGAGAGAGAGAGAGAGAGAGAGATGTGCTACCACACATGATGGATTTTCTGCAAGTCTTTCTATATCAATATTCCCTTTTCTTTAGGTGGTAGGTTTAATCATTATATGTGGCCATTAATAATGACCCTGAAATAAATCAAAGTATACACAGTAAGAGTTTTATATTTTGAGTTTCCATGATCACTTTTCCATTCTAAGAGAAGTTGAGGCTCATGCAAACCACATAAAAGAGATTCAATTTGCTTTTTACAGAATGATTTTAAATCTGGTGGTTGTTTCTAATGCTATTTTCTATGTTAATAGAGCTGAAGTCTTAAATATAATTAGGTCTTATTTATCTGCTGGCAACTGCCAAAGTCTGAGATGAGCGTGGCTCTGTTTTGAAATATTCTACTTTTCCACAAAAGAAAAACCACCCCATAACTTCCTTTTTTTGAAACAAACATACTAAAATATACTTCCTTTCTAGGGTCTAGATACTTCATAAACACATATCAGATAAGCTTTTGGTTGGATTTAGAAAGTGGTTTGAGATCCTATGGGAGGGAATATCTGATACACTGTGGATTTCCTCAAAGAGAATAAAATCCTTCTAGGCAAAGACTATATACATCCTATAAAAGCAAACAATCATGTGTTTTCTTAGAAGATAAAGCAGTTTTTCATTCCCTATGCAGTGTCTGTGGCACCCAGGTCAACTCTAACACACACTGCAATTTTTAACACATGCCCATATTTTATCTATCACAATGCTTCGTTTTTACTTACTAGAGAACTAGATATGGTATGTTTCTATTTTGCATTTTGGCACACAGTAGCAGAGTTTAATATGAATACATTTAGACCTCACATCATAAAGCTGACCCTGCAGAGGCACTCTTGAGGGATGGCTTTATTAAGGAAAGCATCTTTTAACAAGATATGTTTGGCATTTCAGAGACAAAATCCTTGTGCTGGCCATAGGAGATATAAAAGTAAACCATCTTACTCTCCAAATCAACAAAGTTTCATAAAAATAATTTAACTACATTATGCTCTAATTTAGTCTGTTATATATGGGCCATTATGGTATGGTTTCCACCTATCTCAGTTTGGTTTGGAAGAATAAGCTCCATAAAGTTGTTGGTATGTTAATGGCATTATTTGTTTTATTATCTGAGAAATGTCTATGTACTTTCTAAGGGGTGTCTGTGTAACAATGAGCATGGCTTTGTCCAAGAGACATTAATGGCTAAAGAGTGCCTGCCAATTGCTTGCTCCAGCTTCAAAATCTGTCAGAAAAATCTGGCAGAGTCATATGCTTCCCATAATAAGCATGTTTCTCCACCCATGGTTGTTGAAGCTCCACAAGCCAATGAGTTGTTCTGGATTTGAAGCAAAAGAATATACCTTGGCAAAGAGAAATCACTGCAATGAATAATGAGTACTACTTCCTCTCTTGCTAGCAGGGAAGGAAGGGGTTCTTTATAGGTGTCTGAGTCTGAGTGTTAGGCAGAGGGCTGGAGAAAAGAGATGGTAAATTGGAAATCAATCAAGTGTTGGTATTTTGTTGAGAACATTCTAATAATTGCCAAGAGAGTAGGGATGTATGAATATCCATTAATAAATAGTATCAAGGTATCTGAAACTCCTTGACAAAGTCATTTCAACATCCAAAAAGACAAAGGTGGGGAAAAGAAGGTCCTTAGAAATGCACTACAATACTTTACACTTTTCCTCTTTTAACATAAAACATAAGAGAAAAAAATGAAACAGATTCATTAAATTCCCCAAAACCCAAACCATACTCCATGAGGACCAAATGGTGCTACATGTGAATTATTCTTTAGCCACAAATTAGCACCTCTTAAATAGCTTCATGTTTTTGAGCCATTGATTTTTGATAAATCCTGATTGGCAAATGTGAGAACAGATGTAGGTGTGCCAGATGGTTTTTCCCAGACTTAGTCAGGTCTAACTGCCAGACTTTGGGCCAACTAAAGCTGAGAAAATTAAAGAAATAATTTATTCTCTTTTTCCTGACTCTGGGGATGGTGCTCTCTGTGCCCACAAGTTCATGCACTATGTGCAATGCCATCCATTTGGAAGAGAATCACTTATTCATCTCCTAGGCCAAAAGAAATATACCAAGAGAGGGAAAATATAGTTTCAAAAAATTAAAATATGCTGGGAAACAGGAAAAATACCAATTATCAGTTATCCAAGATTTTATGAGAAAATGCTTGAATCCTTTGAGCCAACAGTGTTTACAGTTGCAGCAATGAAAATTCTAATTTTGTGCTCTAATGAACACAAAACGATCCATACTCAACCTTGGCAAAACTTATAATGACTGTGTAATTGAAGTGACTTTGCCATATTAAAATATTTCATAAAATCATAGGAAACTGCCAAGATGTAAGAACATGGACTGGGAAGCCCGAGATGTGTGCTATAATAGCCACACCACCCCCATGTTTTGCAAATAGGATGCACAGTTTACAGAATTGAAGAGCACCATTCATACTGAACACCAGCTCACTAAAAACCAAGCCACACGATGTTAGATGCATTTGCAGAGGATCTACATAATAGAGTAATTTTATTTTAAGTGTCAGAATGCATCAAGCTATTAATTCACTTTTTTTTTTATTTGTTCAGGAGTGTGTGAGTTTATCTAGGTAAGTACAGCCATAATCACAGAACAATGTCCCATATATCATAGAAAATAGTTCAGTGTTGAAAGAATAAGAAAGGTAAAAACAACTCCAGAAGTTTGGGAGCTGACCTCACACACTGGAAGGTCAATTGTTATGCTGTTGAAGATAAATAAGTTAATTCACTTCTGTTTTAATATCTCTGAATATACTAAAAATGCTATCAAATTTCTCCTTGCTATGTATTTAGAATATGGAAAAGGGATTTTTTTCCTCCAGTGACATTCTCTAGTTCGAGTTAACTAGTGGTTCTCACACATGCTAACACATGGGTGGACCGAAGCACACACTAAGTGAAAGAAGCCAGTCAAAAGATCACAGATTCTATGACTCCATTAGTATGAGATATCCAGAACAAGAAAGTCCAGAATTTCCCTTACTTATTTGACCACTTTCCAGCAAACACACACACACATATACAGACACACACGAGCACCCAAGCACACATTCCATGCACGGACACACATTTGTTTTGTCCTCTGCATATCTATTAACAGCCTTTAAAACACTATTCATGGGCCATACTTTGGGAAATGCTGACTTAGCTCATCTAGTTGGGTAAGAAAAGAGAGAATGAAGAACTTTAAAGCTTTTACTGCCACAAGTATGCTACCTTGCTTTATGGAATTTTCATCAAAAAAACAAAAAAAAGGATGTGTGGAACACAAATCCCTAGGATAGTATTTCCTAATCTTTTTACACATCTTGGCCCACATTGAAAAGTACTGGAATAGTATGGTAGGATAAATTAGCAAGATGGTTTGCAGTCTAGAGGCCCTAGGCCTCCTGGGCCCTGCTGCTCCAAGGCTTACAGAAATCAATATATCTGTCTTTCTGTAATCTATACCATTAAAAAGCCTTGGGGAAGTTCTGCTCTCAATAACCTATCAGAAAACCATTCCAACTCAACTATCTTCATGTTAGGAGGAGAACTGTCCAGGTAATTCTTGATTTATCTGGACATTGGAAAATTTGTGCAGACACTACCCTAATGTTATATCACTGAGTGATTGATTATAGTTTTATTGAAACAGTAAGACACACATAGAGAAAAGGAGTGATTTAACTCTGAACTACCAAATCCAGAAACAGAACTTGATATTCCACGAATGAAACCAAGCATGATTATATCTAAGCACTGAGAACTTTCAACCAACTAGGATTTCTGCACAAATGGCAATTGAGAACTACTCACAGTGATAGATAGCCCTGTATGGTATTCGTGAATCATCAAGGTGGGATGAGATTATATATTACATCGTTTTTCATTAAAGATATTCATTGTCTTCTAATTCCTTGAGCAGTATTCTGTCTACATGTGGTGGCTTTGTTTAATATTTTTTTTGATAGACCAGAGCATTTCTTTTCCCAAACCTGTCAGAAAACAAAGATAGAACTATATATATACTATATATATATATATATATATATATATATATATATATGAAGTGAGAGGAAGCTCACACCAATGTGTATGAGATTCTTCTTTCTTTGAATGACACAAAGAACTCAATATATATAATCATCTCTGTTATGCCCACTGGGAACTCAGCTATGGTGATATTGCACGGGCTGCATCTTGATGGCTGGAAACCCTATTAAGGGATATGCCACTTACATCAGTAGTTAAAAGGCTTTGTGTGACTGCTGGATCCTGGGGATTGTTTCACTTTTCCTCTCTTGGCTAAAGTAAATAATAATAATAACCTAGCACAAAATTCATAAAGGAAGGATACCAACCAATCAGCATAGACTGACATTTTGGCTTTTACACTTAATGTCTAAACTGTTACAAACCTAGAAGAAAGGATCAGGCACATAGTCTGTGAACAAATTTTCTCATGCTCTGGTGAGTGACCCAAGCAGAGAATCCTTTAATAGGAACACAACAGGGGACTGTTTCTCTCCTTCTTATTATAGGTTTTGCCTAAGAGGCTTGAGGGCTAGATACAGTATGTACTTCAATGAACTCTACTCTGATGCTCTCTCCTGTTCATAAAACTAGCCTTTCTGGCTTTTTTTTTTTTTTTTTTTTGGTCTCAACTCTCCCATTTTTGTGAATCAGATCTGCGATGAAGTACCTGTCCTCCAGTTACCAGATCCCCTGATACATGGCTCCTCTATCAGTTTTCTCCTCCCCTTCTTCCCTCCTAGTGGTATTCCATTTATTTTTTTGTTTTAAGTTTTTGCTGTAGGGCACGTGTGCTTGCTGAAGACAGACAGAAACAGAGAGAGAGAAAGTGAGGAATCACCCCCCAGGAGGACGGTCATGTCACAATCTCTTCTCCTCCAATATCCTCCTGGGACTTTGGGCACACATGCACTTGCACTCAGTGTGATTTTCAAGCATCCGGGTCTGGGACTCGACCCTTAGAGTTGGCCATGTGGGATCCAACTACTTTACCCTCTGTGTTACCTGCTGGTTCAAAGTATTTGATTTCTAATATTCTCCATTTCGGCTTGGTAGAGTTAGGAAGCATGGATACATTTCTGAATCTGGATTCTTTTTATAATAATAATAAAAAAAAAACAAGCAGGAAATGACTGGTGGATGAGCCATAGATGCAAAGGTAGTGTGAATAGAATTCCTATCCTCTTTCTTCTCATCTCATGCTCATAATTTTACCTCATTATGCAAAAATACACTAAAATATATTATGGAGCCAGCCAGGTTGTGTGGTGGCTAAGATGACAAGATCCTACATGGCCAACTTGCACCGTTTGAATCCTGGTCCCAGAAATTTGAATGACATGTAGGGCATGTGTGCATGTGTGCCCAAAATCCCAACAGGAGAATGGAGGCAAAGGGATTGTTGCATGACCATCCCCTGCGGAGTACTTTCCAGCTTTCCTCTCTGTTTCTGTCTCTCTCTGCCTCTGTGTGTGTGTGTGTGTGTGTGTGTGTGTGTGTGTGTGT
>NW_006209177.1:2714124-2720251 GCF_000334495.1 Tupaia belangeri chinensis | reverse complement strand
TGCTTTCTCACTTTTCCTCTCTCTCTCTCTCTCTCTCTCTCCCTCTCTGGTCAAAATTAAAACAAATAAATAAAGTTAAATCAAATATTTTTAAAAGAAAATATATTAAATTATTTAAAATAGTTTTATGTTAAGCATTTGAAGTAAAAACTACAGTGAGTCCGACAACTACAAGTAAAATACTTAATGTGCATGTTAAGAACTAAATTTTGATTACTACCCTGTTAGCCAGTTAAGTCTTCCAAACAGTCCCAAGTAAATTTCCCTAATATGTCTAGTTATTCCAAATTGCCTGAAGGGTTTCTAGTGAATGTGCTGCCTGAATGAACAGAAAGATTGGGAACTCTAAGAGTGCCGGCCTGATAATGTGCCACTGGCACCAGAATCCAGTTTGCCCCATGCAAAATTTCCTCTGGAGTATGTTCCTCATCCAGAGGTGATTTTCCAATAAAATCAGCCTTGCTTATTGCAAGTATAGAAGCAATCCCTGAGGGAGGAGATCAAGTAGTTCAATTCTAGGAAATGCTGTATGAGGCAAAATTAACCTTGTAGCAGTGTTATTTCCTGTAACATGATCTTGTTTTTAGTTTAGTTTCTTTTTTTACACATCAATATTAAGTAAGGAATTTTTTTTTTTTACCACTATCATTGAGATGTGACCAAAGGATTTAAATATTTACATATTCACGGAAAGAACATGAAATCAAAGAAAGCTCCTTGAGTTTACTATGTAGACCCTAGTGGATAGACATGTCTATGACTCTGGGAGTCAAGTCTTGTTGAAGTGTGGCTCCTCTGAAGTTGTCCACTTTGGAGTCATACAAGTTATGTGGCTCTTGGCCAATGGGAAAAGCTTTCAAACACTCTTCATGCTTGATAGTGCAGTGTAGAAGGAAGGATATGGGGGAGAAAAGATGCATCTCAAACTCCCAGTGCTAAGGAAAAGGACAATGTGTGTGTGTGTGTGTGTGTGTGTGTATGTGTTGGCACTGGCTGCTGAGTCCAAACCTGCTCATTTATGAGCATGAAGATACCTTTCAAAACTAGGAAATAGTGCTTATAGTGAACTGTTAACTTAGTGATCTTTATGCTTACTTTTTGTCTCACATGAAAAAAAATGCTTCCTAGTATTCTTGCAAATGTACAATGACATCTGGTGCAAATGTCCACACATAACCGACACCCTGACATCTCTGACCCTATGCCTGCCTTCCCTTTAAAATCTACAGTGGGAATATATCCTGAGTAAGGAAGTAGAGACCAGCTCTGCAAAGACAATAAAACAAACTTTATAACACATCTGAGCAAAACTAATGTGGAATATAGACTATTCTGAAGGAAAGGTTTGTTCCTTTCTAGGAAAAGTTAGCAACTCACATGAGGGCTAATAATTAATTCAGTAATTTTGATTAGCCAAAAGAGCAGCACAAAATCAGGCTCACTCTAATACTAAACTTATACACATCTTAAAAGTAGGGTATTTGAGCATTAAAGTCTGTAGATGCCTGCATTCAGTCATTGAAGATACACTGGCTACAGTTTGAGATTCCGGGGTTACAGCAGTGACTATAACAAAGTTCTCACTCATATGGACCTTACTTCAAAACACAAACACGGTGTCACCTGCAATAAAAATGTAGCTAGATAGAGTATGATGACAATTGCTACAGAAGAAAAATAAACACATGTAAAGGGGATGACAGTACATGTGTTGGAGGGGTTACTATTTTATATAAGGTGGTCATCTAATGCTGTTGCTCCTGCTCAAAGCCCTTGTAAAAGTCCTCTTCAGGGTATTCACTATCTTCAGGGGAAACTCACTCTTATTTTGAAACGATATTCACATTACTTGCCTTGATTAATGGCTATTTTCAATTTCCATGGCACTCAGTCACTGTCTTGGACTAATTTTCAAAAGTTAAAAAAAACCACATTCAAAAGTCACTAAAGACCAGCAGACAAGCCTCACACATGGCTTGATAGTACTCTCCAGGGGGATTTCCCAACAGACTGTGCACCACAGCAGCATCGCTGTAGGAAGGGCACAGCTGCGCTCTGCTCTGTCATTGTAGGGCAGCCCTCATTTGAGTGTTGATTGAGAAACATGTAGCATTTTCTAGTTATATCACACATGTAAACAGATGTTTGTGTAGTACTTAGAAATAGTAGGTTCTCCTGTTTTCTTTAAACATTCTCCTCTCTAATCTTGTTTCAATCATGTCCAATCCCTTTTTGGAAATAGGTGGGGTTTGAATTATGTATAAGTGCATAATATACATACATAGAGAGTGTGTATCCACATCCACACATAGCTTTAAAGCATGTTTGCTAACATGCCTAATTTGCTTATTAACTCTTTGCATTGTAGTTTGAATCAAGTGAAATTTACAGCTTACCAGTGCTGGAAGTAACGCACATCTCCAGCTAGTAGCAAGTGGGAAAGAGATGAATAAGACATGTTCCTACATGTAGATGTTACTGTTGTTACTATTAGCAGATTCCCAGCAACCCACACTGCATGTTTGATAATATAAAGATGAATGAGTATGAATTAGCTCTGTGGTTGCGCTGGGCTTCCCCTGCCAGGCTTCCATGGAAGATGGAATAATTCTGAGAGGAGGTGGAAGGCAGTCAAAATATTGGGAGGAGGGTGAGAATTGAGAAAAACATTTGAGAACTTCTCTTAGCTCTGGCTGCCTCTGTCTGCTGCATTACCAGCAGCAATCTTGTCTTGGACTTAAATTACCATGGAGCATGAGAGTATATTGATGCAGAGTATACAAACACATCTGACTATAAAAACTGGGTTGCATGGAATGGAATCTACCCCTATGCTGTAAATGGTACAAACAGAAATAGTTTCCTGCAGAAGAATGACTTGCTTTTTTAAAAATGTTGGAGCTCTAGGGAACTGCTACTGGTTTAGGCAAAAGCTTTAAGAAATTAAGAACTACTAGGTCATTGGGAAAATCATGATGTATTTTTCTATGCAAAAATGCGTCATGACTTTGCTGATGACCCAACATTTGCTTACTATTTCAGTCCCTGACCAAAACAAGTCACTTTTTTCTCAAAGAGTCAACCATATACTAACTCATTACTTCAGGCTCTTAATTCAGACATATTCTGTCAATGACGACTGATTTGCCGTGGGGGCATGCATCGTTTTTCTAGAAGTAAACACGACCCTACTGTGCTTATGTTTTTGGCTGATAAAAATACATTTAGAACAAAATTTTATGTCTGTGAAATGAATTCAGAAAATGAAGCTAAAATAATATTGTTATATGTCAGACTTAAAATAGTATATCTTACTGTAGCCCAGACATGAATAATGTGAAAGAAACTGTATGAAAAAGATTTCTTAAAGCTAAGAAACAATCACAGGTCCATGAAGCCACAAGGGAACAGCTGGATGCTTAGAGCAACTCTACATGAGCTGAAATTTAAATAAAGGTCTGCAGAGAAGGATTAGCCAGATAAAATCAGAAAGGATTTGATGTCTATTTCTTTGCGAGCAGTTTAAAAGGGGTATCTTATAATCCCTTCCTAACGCTAACCTTAAGCAGTTAGACCATTTTCAGCATTTTCTTCGTTTCCTCCTCCACAATGCGCTGCTCTTCTCTTAATGCCAAGGTGGGGCCCACGTCTGGCAGTGAGACGCTTTACCATCCCGACACAGGCAACTACTCTTTCTTTTCTCTCCTACGCTGCAGCTCACAAACCTGTTTGTTTTGTTCCTCCTGCTACTGTAAAAAGTGCTCCCTCTCCTAAGCTGCCTCTAAGTACTAGACATTGCTCACAACACAGCATCTGCTTTCTTCTCTTAGTGCCTTTTGAAAGTGTTGTTCTGTTCTCTTAAATGGCCTGGCCCCCACTGTTCACCAGGGGCCACCTGCGGAGATGGGAGAGACTGCACTACAGATGCCTAGCCGCTCACTCCTTCATCTGGGCCCCAGGGGTGCTGCACAGGCTTCAACTGTAGCACTCGCCTAGCCTATTCCGACTATTCCTATTCCATAGGGTAAGGACTTGTCTCCTTCCCTCCCACACAGGGAGGGCTTTCAGGGAAGAGATCTGATCCTTCCCATCTTGCTATCAGTTGAGCTGGCATATGGTAGATGCCAAATGTGTGTTAAAAGAACCAATGTGTGTGGCTTACTTGAATTTCTAGATCGGCTATGCAATTTCGACTTTTTGTGTTTTCTGAAAGATCACAGAATGGCAATGTTTAAATAAAAGTCGAGCAATAACTGCTATGCCCTCCAAACTGAGCTGACTCGCAGACACAAATTCTTATCAAAGTAGCAGATGCTAAGCATGGAGGTAGAAACTAACACGTGGGTCAGGAAGTATTTCATGAATGTTGTTGCTTTAAACAAAGTGGCTTAATTTCCTTTAAAATGGTTTGGTTCTATATTTGCTGGCTTACTTGAAGTCCCTCCGATTCACCAATAAATGGGTGCTTTCTGTTTCTATTTCATCCTAGGGTGCTGAATTATCACCTAAAGAGAAAAGGTTCTCAATAAAGCTTATGGAAACGAGAGTGATGGTAATGAGGCAACTAATGTGCTTGAAGTTTTAAAGGAACTCTTCCTCACAGATATAAAGTTCACATAATCGAAGCTGGCCTAATTGTTAAAGTGCCTACAAATTCAATGATTCATTAATTTTTGACACATTCAGTACTACGTTCTAAAAAAAAAAAAAACCTGTTACATAAGTTAGATAATATGACTTTGACAAACCAGCAACCCATTTCTAGGCATTGAAAGCAGATAAGTGTGTCCTGAGTGGCAATGGGTACAAAGTGGAGGGTGTCTGGTAATTTGAGGTTCTGAGCAATACGTTCTCTGGGTCTCTGTTATCTCATCTGAGATTGCTTACATTATGCAACCCCAATTACCAATGAAAAGGTAAGTGTCCAGAAACCTTTTTGAATTTCATTATCTTTGAGGGCAATTGCTAGAATATTCTGTATCCAATTGTAGCTATCTGGACAACCTAAAGAACTGAATTAATTTTATGCAGCTTTTCAGAGAGAAGCTTTATTGCTATATTTTCATTAACTGCCCTTAAAATGACTACAGCTAGAGATCATCCAGAGATGTAGTGAGGTGCTAGGAGGCACACTGACATGAGTGTCATGAATGAGTGGTCCAGGTCACTTGCCCTTTGCTCACATGAGGCTCACTGAGGACTGCTGGGCTTTACATATCTCATTTGGAGGGATCCTCCCCTAAATAGACCTTGCCCTCATGGAGGACTGCACCTGAGTAATTAGCAATCCATACAGACAATTTAGAGTGTGATACTGTGAAGGAGACACAGGAAACACTTTATTGTTTTGGACTTGGGGAATTTTTTTCCACACTTTAAAAATATAAATTAATTTTGTTTATTCATGATAGAGTATGTACACATAAGAGTGAAAGAGAGAGAGAGAGACAGAGAGAGAGGAGCATCTTCCACATGGTCTGATCATGCCATGATCCCCCTCCTCCAGTCACCCAGCCCATGAAATCCCAGGCACTCTTGCATTTGCCCTGAGTGTTTTGGGTTGACAGGCCAGGGATTCAAATCACAGTCGTCAAGTGGGCTCCAGCTTCTCCTGAGCAGTGCATTACCACTGTTCCATTGAACTGGTCCCATGGTTGACTTTTTAAATAACTTGCTGACTTAGAATGTTCGTGACAGAGACTGGGTGTGAGCTATGAAGGCACCAAATTTCTCAAAGTAGCTACAGAGGCAAGGCCTCCATATGGTCATTTATTTCATTTCATTTTATTTACATCCAATTCTGTGTACCATGAAACATTTGCCCTGCCAGACAAAGGTGTCATCTGGTCAAATCCATTTGGGAAACCTTAGAAAACTCAAAGATTCTGAGCCTGTGGTATTGGAACGGGCAATGATGTCCAGGAAGAGGTGTGAAACACATGTATCATTTATACAATGCTTATGAAGTATGTGCAGTATGTGCATGCATCCGTCTACCTTAAACTAACAGACCAAATACTGTTCTAAAATGAGCATAATTATACCACAGATTTTCATGCTTTTTTTTTCCTTTTTCTTTTTTTTTTTTTTTTTGCATTTTTGGTTACCAGGGGGTGCCAAGGGGAGG
>NW_006209177.1:2708783-2713783 GCF_000334495.1 Tupaia belangeri chinensis | reverse complement strand
CTTTTTGTTTTTTTTTTTTTTTTTGCATGTATGGTTACCAGAGAGGGACAGAGAGAGATGGAGGGGGGAGAAAGCATCCCCCAGTGGGACTTGGCTATACCACAATCCCTTCTTCTCTGTCTTCCTTGCTGGAATTTGTGGCATATATTTTTCAAGGCACTAGGGCTGGCATTCAAACTGCTCAGTTGGCCATGGCCGTCTTAACCACCAGATCATGGGAGCAGCTCAACTTTGTTTTGTTTGTTTGTTTGTTTGTTTGTTTTAGAAGCAGAAGAACCTGTAAATAATCTAGCTGAGGCTTGTAGCAAGGAAGGGATGTTTTCAATTTCGTACAACAAACTAATGCCAGACTTAAGACTAGAACCCATGTCTATCAGTTCTTTATGTTTAATAATTAGGGGACTAATTAATGGCTCACATTCAGTAACAGGTTAAGAGGTCTTCAAAGCTATTTGACTTTACCAAGCAAATCTCATTCACCAGATTAAATCTCCAAAGCCCTGAGTTACCATTTCTTCTCATGCTTGGCTTCCAGCCTGTCTTTTCACTGCCCAAACACTATCAGGCAGGGGACCCAGGGCTCCTGGCTTTCCCCTGCCACATCCCACTAGTGTCTCAAACCAGCAGTTCTTAAAGTCCTGGTGCAAAAGTCACCACCTCCCCATTTCTTCCTCCTTCTTTGATAGTGCTAATGAGAAGTTCTTGCTCTCTTTAGAGCTTCTCTCCTACTTTATTTGTTCCCTACTTAACAACCATCTCTCTATATATCTTGTATTTAGTTCTTTACAAAGCAATTTTATCACTCCTACTGGACTCTAAACTCCTCGAGGGTAAGACCTGTGTCAGATTTATTTTTAATTCCTTCAGCATCTATTACAGTTCCCAGGATGCTGTAGATACTAAATAAATATTCATTAGATGAATAAATGAATAATGCACAAACATCATGGTCAGGCAAGTCTTTGTGGCTATTTGTCATTTCCAATAATGAAACCACCATGTCCATAAGATGAATTGGTTCCTAACTAAGGCTGTAATTTCATAAGCAGAGTAGATTCAGATCCTGTTTTGTGAAAGACCACCACTGCAATGTTTAATGTTGTTAAAGTGTAAAAGCAGGGAGGAATTTTATGCTACATAACTGTGTTCTCTGTCTCTATTTTTTTCTCTTTTTGGTAACAGATGTCAACCTCAGTTAGTTTCAACTCAACTTATTAGTGCATGGCTTTTAGCCAAAAGCAATTCACATTTTCAGAAGTGTACTATCACATATGTCTTAATAACCGAAATGTGGGTTTTTTAAATGTATGTGATAAGTCACATATGGTGGAGGAAATCTGTACATCTCTCAGGCCTTGCTGTCACAATAAAATCTCAGAGATGATTGCTACAGAACATTAACATACAAGTGAAAGTCTCTCTGACACTTTCAAGAGCCACAGTTCTCACATAATAATGAAGCTTGGATACAGTATGGTGTCAATACACTGAGAAATACACCATGCATGTCTTGTACCGATCGCAGATCTTAAGAACATTTGATGTTGAGTGTTACCCTCAGAGGTAATGTTTAATGTTTCAAGACAAAGTCATTAGTGTATCCAGGTATATTATGTGCTTACATTCACTAGGCATATATTTAATTTCTCCTTTATATGGAGTGTAATTAATGTGTACTACAGTCTCCCTATGGTTATGAAAGAAGCTCACAACCATGAAAGTATTAAAATAAATTGAACACGTGGTTGAGAAACAGGGAGGGGAAGTTATCCTTTTAGAGAGAAAAATGTACTAACCAAATGGAAATCATGACTCATTTACTATCACCCTAATTGAAAACTTACTTAGATTTAGATAGATCTGAAAGTAACAAAATCTTAGAAAATACATATGCCCTTTGCAATATGTCCAACTATACATAATTTGGAAGATGAGCAGTGGGCCCTAGATATGCATTCACTGGCATCTGAGACATAACTGCCCACTGATGGGTCTCATACATGCATTTTTAAAAGGTAGTGAGTGAAGAGTGAGTCCCCTTGTTCTGAATGAGAATTATGTGATACTTTAGTACCAGAAAGTCCTGAAACACGTTAAGGGCTATGTGAATATATACTCACTGATTTAAAGATCAAAAGAGAAAGGGCTGCTAGTTTAACCTTCAGTCACAAGAAAGCTTAGTGCCTTTCGTTTTCTTTTTCCTTCTTCTTCTTTTTCTTTTCTTTTTTTTTTTTTATCTAACTAGATCAAGAGTCAGTAAACATTGGGGCAGGCAGGTGGCGTGGTGGTTAAAGGCGCTGGACTCCCACATGGCTGACTGCAGTTCATGTCCCAGACCTGGTGGCTTTCACTTTCCCTCTCCCCACCTCCCATCCACCCCCCCCACTCACTCTGTCCCTCTCTGGTTAAATTAAAACAAAGAAAGAAAGAAAGAAAGAAAAAGAAAGAAAAAGAAAGAAAGAAAGAAAGAAAGAAAGAAAGAAAGAAAGAAAGAAAGAAAGAAAGAAAGAAAGAAAAGAAAAGAAAAGAAAAGAAAGAAAGAGTTAAATAAAATTTTAAAAAAGATTAAAAAAAATTTAAGAGTCAGTAAACATTTTCTCTAAAGGGCCAGATGGGAAATAAGTTTAATTTGTGATATCCACAGTCTCTGTCTCAATTCCTCAACTTTCCATTGTAGCACTAAAACAGTCACAGACAGTATGGAAACAGATGAGTGTGGCTGTGTGCCAATAAACTTTTATTTAAAGATTCTGAAATCTGAATATCACATAATTTCATATGCCATGAAATAATCTCTTTTCCCCAACCATTTGTCAAACTGCCCCAGAGACTACCATAGTTTACTCCTCATCCATAGAGGAGCTTTCCTAAGACATCCCCACACCAGGGGATGCCTGAAACCTTGGATACCTCCGAATCCAATGGCCATCAGTTGGGACACATTTCTGCTCAACTTCCACTGAGAAGTTTAATGCCTTTCCCATCTTCACTAAGGGCTATAACCTTTGCAGTTTGAGATGTGACAGCAAAACTAGCACAATGTTCTTCTTCACAATTTTGAAGCTGGAAACTCAGTTCTTACTGTAGATATTAGACATTAGAATCTATACTGTCAATTAACAAGAACTCATAAAAAATATAATTATCTGTAGAGTCAAGTTCTCACAAGGAATAAAGAAAAAAACTGGTCCTATTTCTAGGCCATCAGATTAGAATTTAATGTAGCTCCACACATGGCAATGGCTATCTGTCTACATAAAGATGGAACTTAAAACTCACTTCCTATTAGGAGAGTTAGAACTTAGAGACATTTCCCCCATCAAAGGCCTAGATTTATACTCATCCTCCAGCCCTTGCCCACCCCTTGTGACTTGGGGTACACATCTACATGTGGGTTGACTAGGAGGGGTGCAGTTGGACTGTAGAAAAGAAGATCACTAATGGCCCACCCAGGGACTAAACTCCTGGTCTTGGTCTCATTAGCACCATCCTCTAATCCATAGAGCTTGCCAACCATAGGCTCATAGTAAAGCAGCCTTCAGGGCACACAGACAGAAAAGAAATCAGGCTGCCGATATTTCAATCTCAACCAAACAACCAGATACCATGCTATGACTCCAGACTACAGATGCCCCTCTATAGACTATAGAAGCCTGACTAGAAATACTCTGTAGTCTTTAAAAAAATGAAAATTAAAAACAATAACAAAGTACACACCCCTTGAGGAAAAATGTATTAGGGTTTCAAGTGAATGATTTCATAAACACTACCCTGATGCCCTGGAAAAGTTCATTCTTTTATAAAACACAAGCATTGGCATTATCTGATCCATTCTCCTAGAAGCTATTAAAAATCAATGCACTCCCCATTTCTGCATTTGGTAGCAACTATAATGGTAGTCGACTGACATAAATTAACACATATTTCCTAGAGATGTGATATTACCAGATCTTTAATAACCCAGGAAAAGGGCAGTTCCTCCCTCAGCCACATGGCTGGAAGGACTGGAATGCATTATAACACTGCAATCAGATGTCACATACCCAAATGACAAGACAGTCATCCCTCTTAAATCATTCTTAATTTAAAGTCTCCCTTCTGGAAGAGACAGGATGTCTATGATGTACTATATTTAAAAGAGTAGTGTGCTGTATGTTTATAATTTAAGAGTGTCCCATAAAAAGCCTTGGAAATATAATATTTTTGTGTGAGTTAGGCAAACCTTTAGTTAAATATATTTTTATGAGCTTTTCATTAACAGAGTATTGAAGTCTTGATGCCAAGGTGCCAAACCTCCCCACGTGGCTGGAAATCACTTGGCACACTTTCAGCCATTTACATCTTTGTCGAAGGTCCAAGGTTTGCAATTAAAAATGTAATCTTTTTAGCATGTGCAAAACCCAAAGGCTTGAAGTACTATGTATTGAGTATGATTATAATAGTCTTTGGCAGCTATTCATAGATGGCATATATTAATTTATGTAAACTGGGTACAACTTGGGGCATTTCCTCATCAGAGACACAGGGGAAACTATAAGCTGGTCCCTGCTCATTGGAGGGCCTTTTAAATATTTTTTTCGCTTATTTTGTTTTTGTCTTTAAATTGCCATGAATAGAAATTAACTCAAAATCCATGTTCCCTTTTGTGACCTTTTTTCACATGCACGTATTCCATTAAAATGAACATTTTCAACTAATAATAATAAAAAAAACTTACTTCACAGAATTATTCTTAGGTTTTGCCTTTTCAACAGCCTGTAAACAGAAGAAAAAATGCAATTAGGCAACATTAGCAGGCATAATCTTTGCACCTAGCTACTAAAACAATAAGCATTATAAAATGCTCTTCAGTGTAAACACAAGGAGCTAACTGGAGCAGGCTGCTGCAGATAAGCAGACTGGAGACTCAGAAAGTAATTTCCCCTCTTCCAAGGAGCATGGCTACCTGTCCACGAGCAGCTTCCAAACACAGATGTACATGGCTGCCTGGAAAGTTCACA
>NW_006209177.1:2697326-2708759 GCF_000334495.1 Tupaia belangeri chinensis | reverse complement strand
CCACGCTTGTGGCTACACAACTAGATGTTCCTCTTACTGCCTTGTACTCTAATTTTTCCCCATCTGGGCCTATCGTGTTGAAATGACAGAGTGAGAGAGAATGGTCTTGGGCTTATCTTGGATTTGTAGGTCTGGGATAGGGACGTGTTCACCCTCACATTACAGCATTACTATTGACATCTGGCCATGCTTGCACCATGATAGAAAGGCAAAGGTGTCCATTTCCAAAATCATTTTTATTAGCAGAAATGACAAAAGGGCAAGAAATGACCAAAGGCAGAGATCAATTTCCTCCTGTGGAACCTGTAAGAAAATACACACCAAATCATTGAAATGAGGAAATCTCTGGGCCTCTCAGCCTGTGTCGCCTTAGACATGGAGCCTGGTTCCAGTTTATTGCTGAACCCATTGATCTGTGTACAGTCCATTTATCATTCATGAAAAGAGCTAGTGATCTTCACAGTATATTAGAAGAAACAACTCAGATCATCTGTCAACAGCCCTCTTATTTCTGTTTCCCTCTCCACAGGGATTTCATCCCCTTCGATTCTTCTGGAATTAAAATGTTGCTAAGCAACACAGCTGGGGGCGCTGATGGCAGAATGGCTACAGTCTATCAAACTGTTTAAGCACCTGGAGGGTTTTAGTGATGATTTTTTTTTCATATTTCTGTAGCATAATTATGTAATCAGAACCAAACTTGTACTCCCCTAGACTTTTTCTGGCTATAGAAATAACATTTAATACAGAGCACTGAAGTAATGGTTTGACTCCTCAGGGTTGTTCAAACCCTTTTAAAAAGTATCCATTTGGGGCCCTTCATATTTGTGACTCCTGGAGGTGAAGAAGGGCTAGGGAGACAAAAAGAATGTTGCTGGAAATGAGAATGTACAGGTAACCAACATTTTAAAAAATTGCTATAGGGTGCATGCACTCCCTAGAGACAGAGAGAGAGAAAGTGAGCAAACACCCTCCATGGGGGATGGCCCAAGGATGACCCAATGATAATCCTTTCTCCTCCAATCTCCTTTTGCGATTTTGGGCATGCATGCACATGTACCTTGCATGTTTCTCAAGCAGTCTGGTTCTGGAGTTGAACCACACAGTTGGCCGGCCATGTGGGATCCAGCCACCTTAATCAATACACCACTAGCTGGCCCCTAGAGGTCCCCACTTTTAACAGAGACATTATGTAATCTAACACTGGACATGATATTCTGGATGATCAGTGATATTCAGCATTCTAAACCTCCCCATTCACATCAATTCCACACACTTAAAAGCAATTTTAAAAATCAGAGGGGACCAGAAGATGGTATAGTGGTTATGTTACTGGACTTCCACATGGCTCACTGCAGTTTGAGTCCTGGACTCGGCAGTTTGAAATTCACACTGGGCACATGTGCATGCTTGCCCAATATCCTGAGAGAATGGAGGAGAAGGGATTGCAGCATGGTCATTCCTCCAGGAGGTGATTTCTTGCTTTCTCTTTGTCTCTCTGTCTCTCTGGCAAGCACATGTGCCCTATAGCGTAAATGTCTCAAACAAACAAGTAAACAAAATTACAATTAAAGTGTAATAAGCATCTTGTTGTGAGTTCAGCCCAACACCCCAGGTTTGTCTTTGGAACTTGGAGTCCTGCGGATTTGCCTCACCACCTACTTCTTGAGTCCCACACACCCACCAGGTAACTGGGGTTCCAGTCTTGGCTGGCCTCTCATCATCATTAGCCTCTGAAACGTGGGGCCCTGCAGCCACATATTCTGCTTCCTGAGCCTTGCTCACCCACTGGGAGACTTGGGTTCTGGTCCCAGCAGGACTCTCTTCATGAATGCAGCCCAACTCTCCCCCCTCACTTTGCCTTTGGAACTTGAGGCTCTGTGGTTTCTCCCCCTCATCTACTTCCTGAGCCCCAGCTGCTCACCAGGAGACTTGGGTTCCAGTCCCAGCAGGTCTCTCATCATGAGTACAGCCCAATGCCCAATGCCTTTGGAACTTGGGGGCCCTTTGACCCACATGCTGCAGCACAGCACATGACTTGAGCTTCTTCACTAAGTTATATCTCTATAGCTCATCCTCAGCTCATCAAGAGCTGAAAGGCAGGTAGAGGAGCCAACTATCTGAAGGCACTTAGACAAATTTTATCTTCTCTGATCTGAAAGACACAGTCCTCGAACAGGAACACACCTGGGATTAAAGGTGATATCCCCTCCTCTGATACTACAGAATCTACTCTAAAAAAAGAAGTGAATACTGCATCAGGTGACCAAAAATAATCACAAAGCCAGAAAAAAAACATGAGAAAACAAGGAAATACCTCTTCCCCATGGGAACACAATAATTCCTCACCAAGAAAAGACAGCACAAAATAATTCGCAAAAATGTCAGAAAAAGAATTCTGAACATTCATGGAGACAAAACTCAATGAGATACAAGAGAAAACAGACAATCAATTCCAGGAAATGAGAAAATCATTCCAATATATGAAAGAGGAATTACATAAAGAGATAGAGATCCTGAGAAAGAATCAAATAGAACTTTTGGAAATGAAGAATACAATACAAGATATTAAAATCTCCTTTGAAAGCAGTAACAGCAGACTGGACCATACAGAAGAAAGAATTTCTGATCTTGAAGACCAAGTCTCCAACACAGACCAAAGCACCAAAAAGAATGAAAAAATACCCCCTGTAAGTGAGGATAACATACGGGAAATTAAAGACATTAAATGCCCATATATCCATATAATGGGTATTTCAGGAGGTAAAGAAGCTGGTGAAGGCATGAAATAGTATATAAAACTTTCCAAATCTAGAGAAACATGGGGAAATTCACACTCAAGAAATAAAAAGAATTCCAAATAGAATCAACATATGAAGTCCTTCCACCAGCACATCATAGCCAGATAGGTAAAAATCAAAGACAAAAACAATATTCTACAAATGGGAAAAAAAATCAAGTTGCTTACAAAGGTTATCTTATTAGGCCAACATTAGTCCTCTCAACTGAAACAATGCAGGAAAGGAAAGAATGGGAAGACATATTCAGAATGTTAATTTTATTTATCTTTTTGTTGAGAGGATTTTTGCTATAGGGCACATGCGCTTACCAGAAAGACAGAGAGACAGAAAGTGAGAAATCATCCTATTTGTGGGACACAGAAATGGTTTATTACCTATTGATGATAATGTGTAAAATATTCACAACTGCACTGCTCTGAGATGCATTTCATGTTGGGTAAATTCTCTTTACAAGTCAAATGATGCATAGCAATTAAATGTTTTAAAAAATAATAAAAAAATTTCGGGCGCGTGTGCGTGCGTGCCCAAGATCCCGAGAGGAGAATGGAGGAGAAGGGATTGCGGCGTGACCATCCCCCCTGGGGGGTGATTTCTCGCTTTCTGTCTCTATGTCTCTCTCTGTCTGTCTGGCGAGCGCACGCGCCCTACAGTGAAAATCTCTCCAAAAAAAAAAAAAAATTTTAAAGTGAAAAATAAAGAATAAAGTAGGACATCTTTCACTTCCTGACCTCAAAATATATTACAAAGCTATGGTAATCTAAACAGTATAGTACTGCCACAAAACAGGCAGGTAAACCAATGGAACTGAACTAAAAACCCAAAAGTCAATCCCAGAACATACGGCCAACTTTTCAAAGAGCACAAGACAATCCAGTGGAGAAAAGAAAGTGTCTTTAGCAAATGGTGGTAGAAAAATTGGATATTCACCTGCAGAAAAATGAAACTAGACCCCTGTCAACTTAAAATTGATCAAGAATTTAAACATAAATTTTCAAAGTATAAAACTGCTGGTGAAAACACAAGGGTAGGGCAAGACAGCCCCCCCCCCCCCAAAGCCCAGACAATAATCTCACAAATAGTCAAGTGGCACTACATCAGACTAAAAAGCTTCTGCACATCAAAAGAAACAATAATTAGAGTGAGGAGACAACTCTCAGAGTGGGAGGATATATTTGCAAACTATGCTTCAGATAAAGGACTGAAAGCCAGAACATACAGAGAACTCAAGCAGCTTATCCACTGGGAGGCAAAAAAATAAATCCAATAAAAAGATGGGCAAATGAGCTGAATAGACAACTCCCGAAAGAAGACACATGGATTGCCAATAAGTATAAGAAAAATGCTCAACATACCATGAGGGAAATGCAGATAAAAACTACAGTCAAAATGGCTAACATTAAAAAAAAAATAAAGAATAAGTGCTAGCAAGGCTGTGATTAAAAAAGGAACCCTCCTATACTCTTGGTGGGAATGTAAATTAGTACAATGTATTTGGAGAAAAATGTGGAGGATTCTCAGAAGCCTTCCAATAGAATTACCATAAAATTCAGCAATTCCATTCTTAGGCATCTACCCAAAGAAAATGAAAATATATGACTGTATAAAAAAAAAACAAAAACCTTACACACACATGTTTATTGCAGCATTATTTACAATCAACCCAAATGTCCATGAACAGACCAGTGGATTGAAAAAATGTGGCTGGCGTACTCTGTGGAATACTATTCAAGTCATAAAAAAGTAAAATCCTGACATTTGATACACAATGGACAAATACGGAAGATTTAATGCTCAGGAAAGGAAGTCAGACTATGAAAGGCAGGCCTTGTATGTCCTTGCTTAATATATACTGAATGCCTGTGCTCTATACAGAAACTGAAAGATTGGAAGGTTATTATAGAGGGAGAGCAACTGTAGATACTAGAGTATAGGAGGGAATGGGTCTGAGGGGATCAGGGAGAAAACGAAACATTTAATAGACACAAAAATGAAAAGTTAATATATATATAGAGAGAGAGAGAGAGAGAGAGAGAGAGAAAGAGCCTAAATAACAAAAAATTATATGTACTATTTCAATTCAAAACTTTTAACTTTTTAGAGTACTTATACCATCTACCTTGTGGAATATGAATTTACCAAATTTGATTTATTTTTCTTTACCTCTTGAAGCAATAAAAAATTTGAAAAAGTTAAAAGAAGAAGTAAAATGTTTCTGAAGTTTAGATGTTAATGTTTGAAATCCAACTTCTTATTTCTTAAGTTTCAGATTCTGCTGTCAGATAAATACTCATTAATATTTGTACATTTTCTTTAGCTTGGTAGGCAAAATCATTTTCTCACCATCTGTGTCTGAATTTAGGCAAGTGCTAGAACTGGCAGAATGCTAGGGAATGAGGTAACAGGTGAAAATGAGGAAACAAGAAATACACGTTTGGCTGGTTCAACCTCTCGCATCTCTCTCTCTCTCTCTCTTCAGAGGTTTATGGCTATAGGGCACATGTGCTCGCCAGAAAGACAGAGAGAGACAGAAAGCGAGAAATCACCCCCCAAGGGGATAGCCATGCCGCAATCCCCTGTCCTTCATTCTCCTCTCGGGATACCTGGAATGTGCCCAGTGTGAGTTTCAGCCACGGAGTCCGGGACTCAAACTGCAGTCAACTACATAGGAGTCCCCCTCTTGTATTTATCTAGAATCTGAAAGCCTGTCCTCGTACAATTCATATAAAGGACACTACTAATGCTTACCATGTGCATTTTCCTAGGTCTGAATGTGGATGCTGGCAAGGAGTTGGGGGCTAGTCATCCACTTTTCCTAAAGAAGTGGCACTCAGTGACACACCCCTACTCCCCCACATCTGCCTTTTTGCTCACTTGTTCTCCCCTAAGGCTGGCTGCTTTGGAATAACGCAGTAGTAAGCTGAAGACATCACTGTGGAAATCATGTCAATACACTCTTTTCAATCTGTTAAAATCCAAATGAGTCTGTTCTAGGAGACTTAGGTACTATCAGTAAAATAATGGGTGCTGTGTTCAAGCGGTTTCCTCTTACAGCATGCTGGATATGATCAGAGGAGCATGCCACTGGCAGCAGACAGGAAAGGGAGAAATCAAAGTGACATTACTTAACCCAGCTTTGATTCAGAGACATGGTTTTTGGAAAATGTCCTCTTTGCTCTGTGCTTCGGAACTGTCAATTAGACGCAGTTATTTTTCTCTGATCAGGAGGAACATAACTATGTTTGGGCCAGTTTCTTTGAAACACATGTCTTTTTATACAGTCATCATATGAAAAGAACTTCATTTAAATTGTATTTTTCTGGGTTGCTTGGCTATTCATTGAAAATATCTATGCTGAGAGATTCACTTTCTTTGGATATTAACTTGCGATCATCCTGATGTCTCGACAGCTCGAGTCAGACCTACTCGTGTCATCTTCTTCTGTGCTCATCACCTTGATTATACAAATGGTGGCAGGGAGCCTCTGCCAGAAGAGATACAGTTCAGTCTGTGTGCTTCATTTACACCATGATGTGACTTTGTTTTAAGACTGCTATGAGGAATGAACGAATTTTGAAGAAAAGTTTTTAAATGAATTATTTGTGCATAAGCGATAAAAGGTTTTTAGGGTATAGGAATTATTCTACAAAATATATGAGGAGAAAGGACCAGCAGTTGGCGTAATGGCTATGTTGCTGGACTCCCATGTAGTCGACCACGGTTCATGTCCTCGACCCGGTGGCTTAAAACTCACGCCGGGTGCGTGTGTGTGCATGCCCAGATCCCAAGAGGATCATGGAGGAGAAGGGACTGCTGCGTGGCCATCCCCCCTGGGGGCTGATTTCTCACTTTCTGTCTCTCTCTCTGTCTGTCTGGTGAGTGCATGCGCCCTATAGCAAAAACCTCTCCAATATATATATATATGAGGAGAAGATCCTTCTTTGGAAATGATGGGACATGAGAGGACAGTCCCACGTTCTAGTGACATGTGCTAGGATGGGAGATGTGCTAGAAAAGGAGGCCAATTAAAAGCAAATGACGTAGTGCAATTCACCAAGCATTAAGACAGTTACATATTGGGATTACAGCTAATTTTGAGTTTAAAAACATACATTAAAGCAATTTAAACTGATTAGAAAATGGAGGCTAGATAGTTAACAGTTGTGCTGCTATAATTTATAATGTCTATATGCTTTCTAAAAACCTGTATTTTCCTTCCTTTGTGTTATGTTTCCCTAACTTGATACTTATCTTACCATTGTTGAAGCTCTTGTATAATAATAGATGATAAAATAAATTAAAATGTTCAAGAACATGCTCCCATATGGAGTGATAAGAGGAAATAGAGTATAGAGGGAAGACTGCTGTGGCTAAAATGTTAAAAAAAAAACCTGGGTTTTAGCCCCCAGCTTGGCCACTTAAGACACTGGCAAAGTGCTAACACCTCTGAGCCTCAGCTTCCTCCTTTAAAAAAAAATGAAGGTAATTGTTCCTGCCTTTTCTGCACCAAGGGTGGTTGTGGGTAGGCAACACAATGTCGCTGCTCTACAAACTTCATCATGGTACAGAAATGCAGTGCATCCTCGTTGTGCCTGCATTCTACACAGGTAGGTTTGTTGCACAGTTTTTTTTATGGCCAGGTAGTTTATGGGCTTACTGAGGCATGACCAGGCTGTAGTATCAAAGCGATGCAGTTATTCAAACGAAGTACAGGATCACTACATTTTTCTGTCCCTACTGGGAGTATACATGAGGCAGACTGCTTCTGCCTACAAAGCCCAACTCTTGGAAGACTTCGATGTGTTTAGAATCTACTGATACACTTAGAGTCTAGGGGAGAGGGCCCCATACTGTCACAAGGGGCCTCTTCCATGAATCTTACTGGAGGCTGGTGGTAGAGAGGTCAGGACACTGAATGGGAGTGGGGCAGATGTGCATGTTTATATTTTTGAATCTCTCTCTCTGCCTCTCTGCATGGAAGCCTAGAAGGAATCATCCCTACTTTCCAGTGATGCCTCCTTTAACAACTCCTCTGGCACTCCATCAGGAGGCTCTTTACTTTTTCACTAACATTGTACCCTGAAGGATCCTATTCTAGGTAAGCCATCTCCGCATCTTGAGAATTTATATGCCAGAGAGATAGCACTTCTCTGTTTCTAAGGAGTGTTTATGAGCTGATTTCTCCCTCGCTGCCACCATTGTACTGTTTGAGGTATCCTGCTAAGTAGCAAATTTATTTCCTCAGGAGGGATGATGTGGCTAAGGACGGGCTCATAGACACTCGCTCATTAAATCTATCTTCCTAGAAGTAAGAAGAATCTTGTCGGTCTTTCATGTAAAGCATCCTTGTGCTACACTGAAAGTCAAGTGACTCAGAGACCATACTGAATTACAGGAACCATATAATACAGAGCTATCACCACAATAATAGGTAGAAAGAAAGACAAGTGGCTGTCTGTCGAGTCCCATCCACCACAATATACAAGACATCATAGTTCTTTAGGGAGAAAATGCCACATACCAGTCTCTTAGAAAACATACTAATCATCTTCCATATAATGACTGCACTTCTTCAAAAGTGGTAAGGTGATTCTGTCCCACTAATCTTATGCCATTAATTGCTATTCTGGACTAATAGACATGAGTACTATATTTACAAAAAAAAAAAAAAGAATCTTTTTTGGTCTTTTGAGAAGCATGCCCTGAATATTATATCCAGACACATGATATCCCTCCTGCCCCCGCCGAGATTTACAAGAAAACAAACGCAGCGCAATATGTTTCCTATCTGTTGAGACTGTCAAAGTGAGCATTTGGGTGGCCCAGGGATATTGTATCAGTGGACTCATTTTACAAGGCAACGTATTCAGGTATGGCTTTTTTCTATAATCAATAATAATGCTGTCAGTCAAGCATAAAATGTGATTTTATTATATTGCTCTATATGGCATTTATACTTCCTGCTTATATGCTTCCCCTGGCAGTCCACTAGCAGATGCATCCAAGCTATCCTCTACAATATGATTCTTCTTGATAAAAAGAGAAAAGTCAACCATTTAGATCATTTCAAATAACTGAATGTTAGATGATATGGAAAAAGATAGAAGAAAAATTAATGCATTGGTTTTGTGTTTCTTTGTGCTTTTTAAAAAAACTTTCCCCATGGTTATACTGCAAGACACAGCTATACCCTAACCTAGAGGGATGTACTGGTAAACTGCATTGATTGTCGGAAGTTCAGAACAGAAATTCCTCTATTAACAAATGAACTCATCATTAGGGTATTCAGATGGCTTAAAATCAATACCTACAGAATTGGTTGAATCAGTTAAAGAGACATATACTGAGAGCACATGCCCAAATATAAAAATGAATTGCTTAATTACAGCACTTAAATAGATTGCACTGGAACGAGTAAAACAGCAATAGACATTATGTCCTATAGGCTGGGGTTTCAGCTGCAGCAAGTACGCACAGCCAGGATGGATGATAAAAAAGGAGGAAATGTCACTCAATATTTTGCAACACCTAGATACCTGCATGAATTCCTGACTTTACATCCAGGGACTGCAGATTTTTTTTTCTTTTTTTTTAAGAGAGTATTTTTTCCCTCCTATAGGGTGTGTACACTCACTGGAGAAACGGAGAGAGACATAGAGACAGAAAATGGGAGATCACCCCCTCTTCCTTGGGGGATGGCAATGCCTCAATCCCTTTCTTCATTTTCCTCGCAAGATTTTGGGCCCACAGGCACATGTACCACCCAGCTTCAGCTTCAAGTCTCCAGGTCTGGGACTCAAAGTGTGGTCGGCCATGTGGGAGCTCAGTGTTGTAACCATCACGTCATCTGCTGGTCCCAGACTGCAGCTTTCAGGGAAACACCACCCACTATTTTTATCCATTTAGATGGGTGCCTGTAAGCATAAGTGAAAATGTTCCATGTTTAATCTTGGATCTCTAAGAAGCAAAAACACGTTTCCTATGCTTGGAACACTGGGCTTCCAACATCTTCATTTAAATTTTTTTCTATGCATCAATAAAATAGGCCAGTGCTATTCACAGTGGGAGCAAGAATAGAATTTTAACATGCAAAGATGGGGAAAAATTTGCTCCAAGGGGTGGGGGGGGAATTGTGACTTGTACCCACTAGTCACTTAATAAACTTTGACCAGTAAATGAATCAGGGATGACTGGGCAGTCTGAGAAGCCTGAACATTGTGTTCTGGGTCTCAAAGAGTGTCAAAGAAGCCAGAGGGAGCTTTGGGGGAAGAGCTGCATTACAGGCCCCATATGATCTGGATTCATTCTGCAATTAAACATGGGGCTCTTATTCACAACTCAAAGAGAAGGGAGTCTGGAGCAACACTTGCAAGGCAATTTCCCATCCCACCTTCTTGTAGCAACAGTGCCTTCTCTCTCTTCCTGGAGCTCCTGCCCAGCTTGATCCTCATTACCTCTCAATAGTACTAAGGCCACCACCACCTCACTGCTCCATTTGTCTTTACATTCTTACCCCAATTTATGCTCTGCTGCAAGATGAATATTCCTAAATCTCCACTATGATCATATCACTCTCTTTCTCAGAATCTTTCTTGGAACTGAGGAGGAATTCCATTGTCAGAAATTCCACATCGACATCACCCGCCCTGCCATTCAAGACCCTGCCATGGTTGAACAGCCACTGCAGAGCAGGTCCAACTTGCTCCTGCATGTGTATTTCACTAACATGGAAACTAGTTTTTGAGCATTTAGCCCAAAGATGATGTCATAATAGGATTCAGAAGTATGTGCATTCCATAAATGATCACTATTTTGCTCGCTAGAAAATGCTTTAGCAAGATCCATTTGTCAACTGGTGATTTCTTTTATACCTAAAGTTTTTTGGTTTATTGTAATTTAAAGAAAAATGTATTGTCTTTGGTGAAGAAGCATGGCTCACCCATACAAGTTGGCATTAAATATTCTTGAAGTGGAATAAATATGAAGACACTACACAGAGCATCTTAGTATTCACTTGAAGAGGCAATGTAAGTGGCACTTGGTCACTCTGTTCCTCCAGTTTGTAGATTTGAAAATTCTCCCGAACCAATCTGACCCCTCTTGCTCTTGATGTTAGGAAGGCACACCTCCAAAAATGACATGTATCATTTAGTGAGAGACGATCGATATCAAGTAGAGCTCTTTTCCTTCCCATATATAACCAGAAAAAAAAAGATAAGAATATTCTTAGTACATAGTGCTCAATGTAAGTATTCCCAAACTGCCATGAGAGCAAATGCTAATGATGTATCTTTATCATTAGTATACTAGCGTGTTCAGGCTTTCTGTCCCTTTCTGTCCCCATTACATTCTAGTCTGAGTGAGAAGGCTACATTCATTTTTATCCATATACCAAATGCTGTCTTGGACCTCATCTTCCTTATTGGTAAAATGGAGAAGCTGAAGTAATTACTTTTTCATGGTAATTTTTAGGTCCAACATTTAGGATTTCATTCTTCAACATGTTCATGGGAAAATGTGAATTATTAAAAAGCTATGCATGAATTTTAATTTTTTTCAACAAAATGAACTTGCATTTTAATTCCACTTTTTTTTTTTTTTTTTTTTTTTGCGGAGGGTTTTTGTAGAAGGGATT
>NW_006209177.1:2689243-2697296 GCF_000334495.1 Tupaia belangeri chinensis | reverse complement strand
GAGACAGAAAGAGAGAAATCACCCCCCAGGGGGGATGGCCACACCGCAATCCCTTCTCCTCCATTCTCCTCTCAGGAGCTTGGGTACGCACGCACACGCACCCAGTGTGAGTTCAAGCCGCCGGGTCCAGAACTCGAACCGTGGTCGACTACATGGGAGTCCAGTGACGTAGCCATTATGCTAACTGCTGGTCTCTCCACTAACTTTTTAATACCCCTCCCAAACAAAGATGCACACACCTATATACACATAAGTGGCTCAGAGCTAAATACAGAACCTAAGTCCACCTTCATTAGCAAGAAAATACTTTATCAAGTTTACAAACTTTGTGTCTAAAGTTCCAAAGACTCCTATTATATACTCTGTGTAACATGGGTCACATGGTCCCATGCATTTTGGAAAGTTCTACTTCCTTTATTTGCCCATTCACTTGTATTTGAAGTGGTTAGCTTTGGAATGGTAGTTAATCTCAAATTTGACTACTTTTCTGTGCACTTTCAATGCTTATGCTCTTTGCTCTAGATAAGTAAATAGAAAAGTAAATGCTTAAGAAGAAAACAGATCCTGTTTTGCATTCAGAATAAGGTCCTTGGTGTTTGCATCCTGCCTGGTGGCTTCTCTAGCACGTGGCAGATATTTGGGGGGCAGAGTAAAAGTAGGCTTGAGTCTTAAACCAAAGCATCAGTAAATTTTTTAAAGCCAATGCATAAATTTCAAAATGTTATTTTTTCACTTTGGTAAAGTGTTTCATTACACAGTCTTTGCCAGAGATGTTCCTGTTGCTCAAGGCATTTTCTAGAATGCTGATTAAACTCGAAGTTTGGAAACTGCCCATAAGCTTAGGCATCCACAGTGCATTTTGAGGAACTTGCTAACTAATGACTCCAAGATAGAACACCCAGGATCCAGTCATGGATTGGAACCTAAATGGGGGTGATGAGGGATCCAAGAAAAAGAATATGCTTATACCAAACAGGGAATGGGGTGAGAGCAAAAGGAGGGCCCAGGCAGTGACAATGGCAACATTGGTGATGTCATTTCCTTCTGCCAGGTCAATTCAAGTCTGCACTTAGTGATTCCAGCTTCCCAGAGGTGGCTGCTCCTTCCACTGACACCCTCTTTGCAGTGTCATATATGAGCTGTGTGTTCTTTGCAGGCAAGAAGGCTATAGTCATCCCTGTCATACATATGAGCTACATATACTGCAAACAAGATTATATGCCCATTTTTGTTACACTATATTTTTATTTATTTATTTATTTATTGCTATAGGGTGTACATGCTGACTAGAGAGTGACAGAGAGAAAGAAAGAGAGAAATTACCCCCCAATGAGGATGACCACACCACAATCCCTTCTCCATTCTCCTATTGGGATTTTTGAGCACACGCACACATGCCTGATGTGATTTTCAAGCCACCAGGTGAGGGGCTTGAACCATGGTCGGCCATGTGGGAGTCTAATGCCTTAAACCACCATACCACCTGCTGTCCCCATTTTTTGCACTTTAAATCTTGGGGCAGGCAGTACACTAGTGTCTGATTTAAGGTTATTGTGAGAAGATTTCAAAGTTAAGCAAAAGAGTCATTGGCTTTGTGATCAAAAAGCTCATAGACAGTTAATTCAAAAATTGTAGAGGACATTAGCCAGTATTTGGCCATTATTGACCACGTGACAAGCAGAGCATGGAAAAATATTGTGCGTCTATGTATCTGAGTATGCTCACGGCATTCTATTATGTGGAGATTACAAGTCAAAATATTTGGTACTAAAAGTAGAAGACCTAATTACAATGAAAAAAATTGGCATTCAGATTTCTAAACAGTCACAGGCTTGCCTCAAGCATATTAAAAATCACATCATATAAGCCCTAAGCAGTTTCTTATTAATCTAGTCTCTATGCTAATACAGCCAAATGGGAAACACAATCTTGGGAATATGAAGGCCAATGTTATTCTATTAACCTTATATGTTATCCTATTTACTTTCTTGTCTTTAATGAATAAATGAAAATGTCCTCTCATTCTGTAATTGCTGGATAGTCAGAGTATGACAATGTGTGGGTTTTATTCAGCTACATTCTGTGGCCTTAACAGCCCAAACTTGATCATTTTGTGGGGGATTTCAATGAAAGGCAATGAAAGATAAACTGTTTACATTAAAAGACTCTATCAAAGTTATTTTGTACCCAGTTTCATCCTAATCCATCTGCTGTTTCTATAGCTCTGACAGGCTGACCTCTCTTGCTGTGTGTGCCGTACTGATGTCATTACTGAGGAGGCCTTCCCCAGCCTTTCTGTGATAACAAAGTAAATGGAAATGTAGAAAACCTCAGGGAGGTAACAACTTGTTCAGTGTGATGAGGGAGAACTGTGGCTACAAAATAGGAATGATTACAGCAGGAAAGAATATCTGTTGTCACAACTAATGTATTCACTACAACATACTGACTTCAAAAGATTCAACTGACAGCAGTAGCACAATTTATGCATCTTTTTCATTAGTAAACTTTAAACGTAAAAGCGAGCTTTAAATATAATTTGGCTACTATGATTTGAAAGTTCAATGTGCATCACAGGTATAAGGAACACATCCCCAAACTGCCAGAATGGTCAGGTTCTCAGCTACTATGTGATTCATTTCATTTGCAATTATCAAACAGCAAACTACCCCACAAGCTGCCCCATCAACAATAACAAATGTACAAATAAATAAACAAAAAATAAACAAATGCAAACCCAAACTCAGAACCTGGATTAAAAATAAGCTTTTGTGTGTGTAAAGTGAGCAACTAAAAATTTGTGGAGGAAAAACTAAAATTATGAAGTGGAGGGGAGAGCTAAGAAGACACTTTTTTTTTCCCTGTAAATAATAATACACAGATTTGCTGCTAGCATCTCATTGAAAACCCACATGTCTCCTGTAACATGAATTGAATTACGTGCACATTTGAAAGGGCAGCAGGGAAATCCTTTAGCAGAAAAAGAAAAAAAAAAAGATCGAGTTATATAAAATTGGGTACACTGGAGCTAATTACAACAATGTACCCAGACGTGACACATTAGAATGCCTTTGTGCTCAAAGAAAATTTGAATTGTTCAGTTTTGCTTTTAAAGAGCTGACTTATTGCTTCAAGCTTTATCTAGAGTCCTGTAGCTGAGTCTGGTAACTAACTGAACATTTCCACTTGTAATAAATGTTTTGGTGACCTTCTAACTGGGCTAAATGAAGTCACCTAAGGTTTCAGTCTAATTCACATTAATAAGATAATGGTATTAGCATTTAAATGCCCTGAATGTCTTGAGATTTCTAAAGCTGGCTGTGTCTAATGCCAATTTGAGATGACTGGTGCATGAGAGAGTCATGCCCAGATCTAACCAGGCATTAGAACTCAGGTATCACAAGTCATTCTGCCACTAGACTGTAACAGACTACATGCACAGAGCCCCTTAAATCAAACATCAGGATATCATTCATGAGATATTAAGCAGATGTTTACTTGGTTCTATGAATATGTGTTGGAGGGAGCTCTGGAGTTGGGCCACTACATATCCTAGGAGCCTTTGGAATAAGGTCAAATTACAATAGCTTAAAATTTTAAAGACAGCAATTTTAATAAACCTGTCAATACAATTTCTTTGTTAAAAAAACATTTGAGACTGATTAGGCTGCTTATATTGAAAGAGAAGCAAAAGGTCTATATCTTTAGATCTTTTATTGAACTGCAAGCACAGCATCAATAACTGCTTCTCAGCTATAAATGAAAATTGATTCCAGGTTTAACTCCTCATTTTCAGGGGTTTCTTTAATCCCGAGAAACATAAGAAGAAAAATTTTACAAAAAGGAAATCTGGAGGTTCAGTTGTATGAGGTGGGGGCACATAGAGAATACAACACACCCTCACTCCCAAGAAGACTGTTCTCCCAGATTGGGCTTCTCCCTAGCCAAACCCCAGTGGACTCATCACAACACCACTGCCTGCCCTGGATGACTGGCTTGAAAATGGCAATTCAATAAGTATTGCATGGAGAAGGCCGGGTGGATTTTGTATCTGTGATGCCAACAGCAGCAGCTAAGAAGTAAACATTCAGTCAGCTGGGTAATGGACATCGTGTAGCCCCCAAGGCCCAACCATGTCATTGACATCTGACTCTATTTTTTTTTTTTTCAAAAGAAGAACGTATTGTAACACACATGTTTATGAAGACACTAAGTAGACAGCACTGTGTCCAATTCCAACACTGTTCTGGAATGTCTTAAGGACGAATGTCATCTTCAAGTGGGCTGTTTATGTCCCGTGCAGGGATAACACCTGAGAGAGAACCAGAGTGAGACCAGCATTGCAACAGAGCACGAGCTCACAAAGAAAAGGTAAGAACTATAATCCAAGGGGTGCTCAAGTCTCCGCCATGTTGAGCTCTTAAAGAAAACTTTTAGATACATTAAATTTCCTAGAGGACTTGGTGCAGTGTCACTGGCAACCTGACCTTTCTTTCTAGGACCTCTGGCTTAAAAGTTGTCAGGACTCAAAGGGAAGTTAAGGTCATTTGTATTAACTCGAGGCCTGTGGGGGCCAACTAGGAAGTTCAATTCAGTTCCTAGCAGATCCCTATGGACACTTCAAAAGGGATTTAATATTATGTGAATCTTGCCACAATAAAAATAAAAGGAAATGATTCTCATTTGGTCTGCAACTTTTTAGGCCTTTTGGTATGCAACTTTTAGGCTTTTTAACTAGTCTTTAAGCCATAAGGAGGGCTCATTTGCAAATGTTTATAACCTGGTGCCCAGTTCTTGCTTTCTGGACTCAGCCAGGTGAATAAGTGCTCATGTGGCTTTGCCTTAGATTCCCCCAGTTCAACCTCCCCATCAAATTGTGCGTGAGAACCTAAGCCTAGTTGAGGAAAGTGTGACTGGTCTAAGGGCAGCATGTCATGGAAAGGCCAATTCTGACCATCTGAGGATCTGAGCAACTACATAAAGTCAGTAATATATCCTAAAGTCCCAGATGATTTGGGCCAACAGACCTGATGCCACTTAATACAGAAAATAATAGCTTCATACATTAAAAAGCAGATTATGTTTATATAATCACATAGAAAGGAACTCAATATGCAAAATCTACTTCCATTTATTGTTGAATTCTGCTTTAAACATTTCCATTGAAAAGTACATTTCATTTTTCAAAATCAATAACTAGGATTTTTTGTTTTGTTTTGTTTATAAACATGATGCTTGTGCTACTGGTGTATCAAATGCAGAAAGCAAAAATGGCAGACATTGGGAAGTAAATGTGTGTCTTACATTCACCATGAAACCCATGCCTCAAGGAAAAGAGGGTTCTCTTGCAATCAGTAAATGGACAGCAAGCCCCTGGGAAGCAATCATGAACTTGGCTGAGGCCAGCACTATAGCCTGGCCTTATCCTTGATAAAGTCTCAAACTTGCAAAGATGCCAGTTTTTGTAAACTATCAAAAATCCAAACACAATACAGTGGAGAAAGTAAAGGAGAGGAACATTTTGGTCATATAACATTGAAGATGGATTTGATATTTCAAATATACTGAAGGTTGAGTTCTAACGTAATAAACAATTGTGGATGAAAATGGAGTGGGTGAGCCTTGGGAGTTTTCCCTAGGCTTTTCTTTGCAGGCTCATCCTCACAGAATATTTTGTGAATACAGAATTCTCTATTTGTGGTCTCTCTTGAATTACCAGTGCATGAGCATTCTTGAAAATGATCCGTTTCAGTTTTGTAACTTAGCAGACTTTACTGTAGGAAGACCTTAGTTGCGTACTGACTTTACAAAAAGGCAATTCCTCTGTATTCCTTATTTGAGGTTATAAGCACAGCCAGAAAGACCCACATTCGAGACAGTTCTCTCTCACATGGAGAAAATACACAAGCAAGATTGATGCCACACACTACACTGCCCTGCTCATGAGTCAAATAATCAACAAATTAATTTCATTAGAAATGCTAGAAGCAAATATTCTTGCTATTTCATTTGGGAGTAAAGTACTACAAATATTCATAATGCAGAATGGAAAAACACAAGAGCAACGGCAAGGTTTTGCCAAATGCCTTTTGACTGAAAGTTCAAGTGAGTGACAAAGTGCTGGGTCTTGATTCTCAGCTGCATTCTGAAATGGTGCATTGGGACAGGCAAATGGAGCAGTCACATTTATACCTATAGTAAAGAATGTGATTTCTCAGTCTCACACTAGAACCACTGAAGTCACACTTCACCCAAGATAATACATAGTCCAAGAAATGGAAAGAAATCTGTATTACTTATTGACAATCAGTATTTGTGTATGAAAAGTAGAGAGAGGTAGGAGGGGATGAAAGCTGTTCTAAAGAGCTCAGCAAGCATCTCCATGACCATAGCTTTAATGAAAGCATGAACTAATTTGATCTGTTCCTGAACACGATGCCCATCTTTGCTTCTTTTACTGTCTCTAAAGTCTGGAGATGAAGCAGGGGGGAGGCTTGTGTTTGTCAAAGCCATTTAAGTTTTGTCTGTTCCCTCTCCTTAGGTGCAAAACCAATCCTTAAGCTCTTCCTACCTGGTAAAGCTCAGTGGCAGTGCACTGAGTGGTCAAAGTCTTCACAGGCTCAAGGTCATCTTCATCACTGCTCAGCTTCAGGTCATCTTCAAGCATCCTGCAAAGAAATCAGAGCAGCATTCGGGTTAGAAAGTGTCTTTTCTAAATCATCCTCAGATACATCTTGCAATGAGGATAAAATATTGGAGCTTCAATCTGACAGCGGCAATTCTGTCAAAGGTGCAGAGGGAACCAAGATTCTTTCAGCTAATTAGATATTTGAGCTCTTATATTTATGTCATGCTCTGCACACATCTTCCCTCTCTACCTTCCCCTAAATCAAGAGGAAAAAAGACTATTTCAGCATCTCCAGAGATGACTGGAGTCTATATATTTTTACCACTAAAAATGCAATAAAAGTACTGATCAATCACTGTGTATGTGAGACATGGCACTCGATCTCTAAAGGACAAGGTATTCTGCATCTCCTATGAAAGAATGGGGGCATGATCAAAGCCACAAGCTCCAGAGGCTGTTGTTGACGCCCTTTACAGCTCTCTGTATGATAGGGGTAAAAGGCCCAGTGAACTTCCACTGCCTTTCAGTGCCCTCTGCTGCTGGGCAGCTTATTGGGCACAAAACAGGTAGGCAAGAAATGACTATTCATTCACCTTTCAATATATGCCCAATCTCTTCCTGCAAAATTTGACCCAAGAGGTAAAAGCTCATGATGTGAATAAGAAATCTTTCTATCTTTAGGTAAGGTACCTGAAAAATACAAGTGACCTAGGTTTCAGAGTTGTTTATAGAACAAAGAGAACCTTTCGTTTCTACAGGGGTATTAATTCCAGTGCCTTCCTTTCAGTCTCAAAGTTTGAGCTACATCCAAAAGAGTGGCATATTATGTTAAAATTACAGTTATGCCACCTTCAATACCAATTGTTCACATTTTTATGTATAAAAATCAAATCCATCTTTAATGTTATGTGACCAAAATGTCCCTCTATTTTACTTTCTCCACTGTATTGTGTTTGAATTTTTTTATTTTTTACAAATTGGCATCTTTGCTAGTTTGAGGCTTCATCAAGGATATGCCCAAGCTCCAGTGCTGGCCTCATCCTTATGCTTCAAGTGGGGACAGTCTTGGTCTCTCTGGACCAATGACCATTTCCCAAGCATGCTCTTTCTTGCTTCTAGCCTCAGCATCATGCTCAACTTTCAGTCAAGAATTCTATTCTTGGGGACCAGCAGTTAGCGTAATGGCTATATCGCTGGACTCCCTTGTAGTCAGCCGTGGTTCGAGTGCCAGACCCGGTGGCTTAAACTCATGCCGGGAGTGTGTGCGTGTGTGCCCAAGATCCCGAGAGGAGAATGGAGGAGAAGGGATTGCGGTGTGGCCATCCCCCCTGGGGGCTGATTTCTCGCTTTCTGTCTCTCTGTCTCTCTCTGTCTCTCTCTCTGTCTGGCGAGCGCACACGCCCTATAGCAAAAACCTCTCCAAAA
>NW_006209177.1:2630509-2688885 GCF_000334495.1 Tupaia belangeri chinensis | reverse complement strand
CAAAAAAAAAAAAAAAAAAGAATTTCATTCCTTAACTCTGGAAACAGAATTTTTTTCCTCCATAACTGAATCAGTTCCCACTTCTTCTACAGAAGATTTCCTAGAAAGAACTTCCAACTCTGGCTAGATCACTGTGCCCTTTTCCACTAAGTCTTTCTCCTTCACCAGTTTCAAATTCCCACGTGAGCATAGGGTGTGATTTATCCACCTGTGTGTTCATCATAGCATCTCAGAAATTACAGAATCAATCAGCCTCATTTTGCAGATAATGAAGAGAAGGTTCAGAGAGACAAACTGCATTGCTCAAGGTTATACAACTTGTTAGTGCTATAGCCAGTCCTAAAATTTCCATCTCTGTATTCCCAACTCTGTCCTCTTTTCCATAATGGGAGCCAGAAGGGAAAAGGCAGCTTTTATCATGATAAATAGGAGAAAATATGATTTTAGATGTTATGTTCAAATGTTAGGAAGAGATGCAGGTCAGAGTGGGCATTCTAATTCCAAAGGAAGCACAGCTCCCCTGCTTTCATGCCCAGCCACATAAGACCAGGATGTGTTCACTGAGGTCTGAAAACTAGAGACTGATATAAAGGATGACTGGTGGGAAGGACAACAGCTAGATTTGGTATCAGATAAACTAAATTTACAGGATTTATGACTGACCCCCAAAAGACTAATGAATGTTTTGGAAATCTTACAAAAGTAAAACAAAAAAATTATCTCAGTATTTCTTTTGAAGGTGCAGGCTTATGACACTAAACAAATAATTCTTTAAAACACATTGTGCGAAATGAAGACTCTATCATTCTCATAAGCTATAGAACTCAAATATTTAAAATGTACTTATGATAACATGCATAGTATCCTCAACTGGGCTGGTGTGAAGTGCATTCATGTTGGGCAAATTCACTTTATAAGCTAAATGATGTACAGTGATTGTATAAAAGAAATTAAAATGAAAAAAATGTACTTATGCTTGCTATTATAAAAGGCTTAATTTTCACGCATGTTTGTGTGTATATGCATATGTGTATGCCACAATATAGGTAGGGAGTATCCATGTGTTCAGTAAAATAAATGATAAATGATTCCTACATTAGGGGTTCATTTTCTTTGTCAGAGAAAGTGCTAAGTACTTGACCAGCAGCATGTAATTGGATCCTCACAATGACCCTATGAAAGAGGAGCTGTTATTAGCTCCACTTTCCTGATGGGGATTTGAAGCTTAGACGGGCTAAGGAACTTGCTCATGACCACACAGCTTGGAATCATGGAGTCAAACATGGAACCCAGACACCTCCAGCCATAACTTGAGAGTCTACAATGTTTTCTTAGAGCATATAATTTATTTATAAAGAATGTTGTAACAAGTAAAAGCAACAGTAACATTAAGAAAACAATCCACAAAACATATTACCATGGAGTCGAAGAGCCCAGCTGCTATAATACAGCTGTAATGTAGGTGCCCTGCACAGCTGGAGGTGATGTGACTGACTGTGAGTTTGGATCCCTGAATCGGCATGATAAATGCACCAGGCACATGCACAGGCACTAAAGATCTTGAGGAAGTGGAAGGGTAGGGAAAAGTGATTGTGGTGTGATGAAACGCTGTCAAGAGTTGGCCTCTCTCTTGCTCTCTCACCCTCTATCATTAGAAAAAGACATTTGTATTCAACTTCTGGATAATCATAAACTCTGAAATCTTGGGAAAGTCATCAATTAGGTCTTAGATTCATCCATATACCTCATCTACTCAATGGAGTAATACTTGGCTCTCTCACAGTAGGGTGATAGTGAGTTTAACAGGAGATAATGTGTGTGAAAGTGCTTATTGAAAGCACAAAATTAATGCAGGTTATTATGGTCTGAATGTGTTCCCCAAGAGTTCATGTGTTAGAAACTTAACTGCCATTGTAACACTATTAAGGCAGTAAAAATCTTAATCCAACTATGGTATTAGGGAACTATTAGGAGGTGATTAGGATTAGATAAGGTCATGTGGGTAGGTCCCCATGATTGAATCCTGGTGGCTTTAAAATAAGAGAGAGACCAGAGCAGACACAGACACACAGATTAAACACACACTCCTGCTCTCTCACCATGGGATGCCTTCAGCACCTCGGGGCTCTGCAGAAAGTCCCACCAAGAAGACCCTTACCAGATGCAGCCCCTTGAGCTTGGACCTCCAAAACTGTGAACTAAATAAACCTTAATTCCTTATGAATTATCCAGCCTGTCACAGTCAGTTATAACAATAGAAAAACTGACTAAAACACAGGGTAATGTTAATTTGGAAAGATAACCATCTCAGTTAGAAATAGTGAACATCATTAATACTATTAAGAAGTAATCACACTGCCAACAGGTGGTATAGTGGTTGAGGCACTGAACTCCCACACGGCTGACCACAGTTCAAGTCCTGGACCCGATGGCTTGAAACTCACACCAGGCATGTGTGCATTCGTGCCCAAAATCCTGAGAGGAAAATGGAGGAGAAGGGGCTGCAGGGTGCCCATCCCCCCCGGGGGGATGATTTCTCACTTTTTCTCTCTCTGTGTCTCTGGTGAGTGCATGCACCCTATAGCAAACATCTCTCTTGTAGTGATAAATAATCACTAGGCCAACAGGTGTTAAGGTGTCATGGTTGACTGCAGTTTGAGTCCTGGATCCAGGAACTTGAAAATCATGCTGGTCGTGTGTGTGTGCATGCCCAAAATCTTGAGAGTAGAATGGAGGAGAAGGCATTGTGGTGTGGCCCACTGGGAAGTAATTTTTCACTTTCCCTCTTTCTGTCTCTCTCCACTGAGTTCACATGCTCTATGGCAAAAGCAAAAATACGAACTAAGAAAAACAAGTGGATGTCTCTGTGCTCCTTTGCTCCTGTCATTTTATCTTGCTGAGCAATCTGTAGGTAAGTCATGGTCAGTCAGGAAACAACTGTTGGCATCTCAGGGCTGTATCTAGAAGTGGACTCATGGCCTTCAGGTTATTCTCCTTCAGGTAGAACTAGCATGTCCACAGACAGAGCAGAGGCCTGAACTCATCAGTTATTTTACTCTCAAATCAATTCTATATGATTTTTTTTTACACAGAAATGAAATGTCTTCCATGTACACTTCTGGAAATAATCAATCTACAAAGTGATTGACATTAAACATTCCCCATGCCACAAGCTTCGTATGGATTTGGTTGTTAATAAAGTACAATTTGATTCATATATTCATGTCCCAGCAAACATAAGTCAAAGAAGTAACTAGGAAGTCAAACTACCATTAGTTATCTCTGGAGGTGTCAGGTATTCATTTCATTCCACTCCTTCTCTGACCTATTAAGCTTTATTATTGAATATACATGTACTTGTTTGTGTTTTCATTCTTGGCTAATGCTGAACATTACTCTTGGGAAAGCATAGGATTATGAAAGATTTCGGATTTAATTATTATAGCAGCACCATTCACACCCATTGCGGTTAAGGTTGCCTCAGCAAAAAAATGGTAATCTCTATTCATGAGGTTATAATTCCATAGATAAATCCACCACTATTGGATATCCCAAAATGTGAACAAAAAAGCATGCTCATGTAAATGTATGTCCGTGTGTATAATCTTAAAAAACAACTTTTCTTCAACTTTTCAAATTCAATGAAAACAGAACCAAGTAGACCCGCTTAGTAATTTCAGATATATATTCAAGAGTTTTGTAGTTCACAATGTGTCTTTGTGCAAAAACACTCTAATTTTAATATCATTTCTATAATATTAGGAAGTAGAATAGTACATAAAACTGTGCCCCCCCAAAAAAGTCCTTGCCCTGAAATGGTCCTATAAAAGTTTAAATAATGAAATTTGAGGCAGATGAGATGGGATGGACCAAAAGAACACTGAGCAGGTACTGGAGAAGGGAGAGAAGATTATCTTCTCTGTTCTTCAAGCTAAACCTGGTGGCCTCCCAGGGCTCTTTGCACTGAAACAATATAGGACAGTACAACGTGACAGGCCCCATGTGAATTATAACCACAAAATAGTAAGATTATTGTCCATAAACATTGCCAATTTATGAAGACTAATGCTTAGGTGATTTTGAAGAGTTAAAAATGGAGGGCTTGAAACATTATTATAGACAGTCCTATGGAGATGAAGTCAGGAGGAGTGGTATACCTCTGTGGTCTGGCTATCAACAGGCTGAAATAGAGGATCATGACAGAGCATGACTTCGTCTAAAACACCATGAACACACACACACACACATGCACGCACTCATGCACGCGTGTGCTGTGATCCAGCTTCCAGGTGTCTATGGCACTAGCAACAGCAAGGGTTTTGTAGCCAAATAGACCTGAGTTCAAATGTAGAAATGTTAATGCGTTTTCTTCCTTGATCCGTTAAACTAAACCCTTTAAATATCAATTTTTTCACATGTTAGAACAGGCAATAATACCTACTTTAGAGAATTTTTAGAAAAAACAATGATAAAATTGCCTAGGAATCTATATAGGAAGCTATCATTTTCATCTTGGTTATTATTACTATTTGATAAATGATTATATAGAGGAGGTTGGAGCAATGAAAAAGAAAGCTGTGGTGGTGATACAGAGACTGGAAGAGGTATCAACTAGCAAGTATCATTGAAAGCCCGTCATGGCTAGATGATGAGAAGTTCAAAGACCCTTAAGGAGCTTGGAAAGTTTCAGGACTTGGACTCACTCTTCTAGAAGTATCCCAAAACCAGCAAGGCTGTCTTGGCTTTCCAGAGATCCTCCCACAGTATTGAGGAATCCTCAAATATTTGAAAGGCAGTTGCAAGAGGAAACACTAGACTGTTGGAAGAAATAAGTAATAGTGACCCTAATATCCTGATCTGAAGCCACCAACAGACCAGAGAAGTGACCCAAGGAAGGCCTCCTCTGGAAGTTGTGCTCCCCTTGAGATCTCTGGGCCTGCTACTGTCTGGAGGCAGTTCCTACACACAACTAGCTGTAACCTTTATCCATAAGAATGGGCTTAATAGGTTGTTGGCTGAACCAGAATCCTTGCTCAGAAACAACCATCAGTATTCTGAGTTATTGTTAGAGCAGCTTGCAAGCTAACAGTGCCTTTTCATGAACTATAAAATGATGTTCCTTTAGGGCAGATAGCCCCACTTGATTGGCTGGATTCCAGCTTCCAGGTATCTATGGCACTAGCTGCAGTATTGGTGACTGCTGCTCAGATGTCTCTCAGGTCTTACAGTTGGAAGAGCCTGTAAGTGCTATCTGTTTCAATGTGTCACTGTGTCACCTCGTCACCTTGTGGAGGCATTTACAACATCCCCAACATATGGCTATTCAGGTGTTGTCAGGTGGGTAGCTGGCAGTACCCTTCTATTGTTCAGTGACTTTAACTGTTAGAAAGTTCTGCCAGTTAGGAGCTGCCATGAACTTTCTAGGCCTTCTACCTGGTGACTCAGGTCTTGTTCTTCATAGACCATGCTCAGAGATTAGACTCGCAGTGGCATTGCAGGCAGAATCAGTGCTTTTACCACTGTAGTGCAGGAGAAGGAGGAAGCTACATCACTCAGGTTTTAGGCTCCTAGCTTAAAGGAGGAACCATCTTCTCTGGCCCAACTCTTTTGGGGTCTTCTGATTACTATTTTAAATTGTCTTCTGAGTACCTGGAGCTGATGGTAATCAGAGTAAGTTTATATTGGCTCCAAATAATAAATACAGCTGAGCTTGGGGACAATAACAGCCCAGAGGGTCAGAGGGATGTCTGAACACATGGGTCCCCTAATCAGGTGGAGTCTTACTGTGGGCCTCTTCTAGGACAGCAACTTAGCTCTCCTGACTCCTTAAAGGGAACTTCTTCTTCATAACATAAGCTAAAAGGAATAAAATATTACTGGTTCAGATTAGTCAGGGAAGTATATATTTTCCTACCTAGTGCTTTGCAGTCTCTACATCATTGAGTCATTTGTTGGTGATAAGAAAGAGGTGGTAGTTTTTTTTTCAGATCGTTCATTCTATTTCTCGAGGTAAAGGTCCTCAAGTTTTTTTCCCTCAGAAGCTGCATTTAATTTTCCAAAGGTTTAACTTAAAATCTGATTCAATGACCATCTCTCTGGGAATTCTGGAAAATCCTAGTCTGAGGGCCATTGCAGTGATCACCAGTTTGAAAATAAGCTATATTTTATAGGGATAAATTTTTAATATCTACCAGTTGGGCCCTTCTGGCCCAGTGGCACCCACTGGGCCTCTAGCTGGGTCTAAACTAAACCATATGCCCTGCTGTGGTGGGCACATGGACCAAGGGGGTAGTGATTTCTATAACTGCTGGCCTTCTAGGGTTTCAGACAAGAGGCATCTCATAAGATGACTTTGGCTCCTTGGTATGAGAACTAGTGATTCCCTGAAGAACCATGTAGTCCAGTAGCTGGCACACTGTACCCTCAGTCCTCCTCTGTTTCCAATGAGTAGCTGGCAATACCCTTCTGTTGGTCACTACCTTTAATTATTAGATATTTCTGCATGCCAAGAGTGTTTCTGTAGTGCCCATGAGTTTTGGACAGCTTTTACATTTGTAAATAGTTGAAAAAAAAATCAGAAAAATAAGAATATTTCACAACATACCATATCAATATCTGAAACTCAGATTTCATTTCCAGAAATAAAGTCTTATTGGAACACAGCCCCTCCCATCATGTGTATTGGCTATGACATCTTTTGTGCTACAACAGGCAGGCTGAGCAGTTGCAACACAGACCAGAGCCTGAAGCATTTTCTATCTGAGCCTTTATGGGGAAAACAAAAATTTGCAGATCTCTGCTTTAAGTAAATGGTTTTTAAACTCAGGACTCCTTTCCTGTGCCTAATAGAATCTTACAAAAATCACCAAATAAACAATAGATGCTGCTTTGGAGAGCCGTGGGAATGGAAGGAGCACAGTGTGAAAATGATTCCTCTAATAAAGTCTCCTCATTTTTATGGACATAAGTGTGGCTCTATGAATACTGCTCACAATTTAGTCAGACAACCTGAGCTGAAGTTACTTAACCTTTCTGAACCTCAGTTTACTCATCTGTGTAATGGAAATAGAAGTAATATCTATCTTAGAGATTCAGTAAATGCTGAATACTCTGGCTAAAGTGTTGAATTCATAAAAACAATAGTAGGAACAAAAAAGAAAGAATATCCTTTTGCTAGGTGTACATGTGGCTCATATGGATTTATATCTCTAATGCACACATAAGACAAAGCTAATCGTGTGAACTCTGATGTATATGACTATTGACTTGGATCAAAATGCTACCTCTTCTACTTTGGCCTTCCTTAGAATTGATCACATAAATTCAGCACAATTCCAATTTTCTGCTCAACAGTCATTATTTTGAATTTGATTTTCATTTTCTTGGTATATTTCTCAGGGTTATGTAATTTTCTTCCAACATGGGAAATCAAGTTATCATGCAAATGACAAACTGCCTAATAGAATCCAGATAGCTTTCAAGAATATGTTACATACACCAAAACACCATTGAAACATTTTTCAGGGTTGTGTGTGAAAACATCTAAGAGTGGATTTCCCCAGAGAAAATCATAATCCAGTAGACCAATATGGACCTGGAAACAAATGCTGGGGTAGTTCCGAAGGGGAGAAAACCATTGTCTACACGAAAACAAACAAACAAACAATAACAACAACAACAAAAAACCTTCCAAGCATGGATTCTTATAGCTGACATTATACTCTTCAGTAGGGCCGTACAAGTCACCTTGAAAGAATTTCTGGCCCAGCCAGGGTGGCATGAGTGGAAAGTGCTGCTGAGGCCTCATGGGAGTTCTGTGTTTGGCTCCCTATCAACTTAAGGCCAGGAGTGGTGGTGTGCATGTGTAATCCTAGTTAATGTAAATCTGGGACAAGAGAATCACAGCATGGTGAGACCCTGTCAAAAAAACTTTTGTCTCTGTATCCCTCTCTACAACAACAAAAAAGTCCTTTGAGAGGCTCTATGGAAAGTCATACAGGAGGAGTAATTGGGGTGGTTGTGGGTGAGATGGCTGGGAGCTAAGAATATGGACTAGACAGCTGTAGTAAGAAAAGCAGATAGACCACCCTGGTAGTAGTCCAGCTAACAGAAGGGCGGTGGCCTGGATCAGGACACACAGTCGGTGAAGACGGGGAAGAGAAACAGGTTCTAGACATTTAAGAATTAGAATCAACTGCATTCAGACGCTGATGATCCTGACATGCAAAGTTGTCTTAGCCTCTCTGAGGGCACTAAATTTGTCTCAGGAATTCTGCCAAACACCAAGGCATTCCCTTGCACTTGGCTGCCTCTCTGTACAGAATGTCTCTTCATTCTCACAAGGCTCAGATACCAGTACTAGGACATTTGCTACCAGGCAAAAGAGTATTTCTAGCACTCAACCTTACCTTCCTCTTTGGAGATAGACACAGTTAGCACCTTTTCAATTGCTGAGGAAAGACAGATTTCTTTCCAAGAAGCCTTCCTTTTGGGATTGTTCCCAGAGCAACCACAACTCATCAGAAAGAAGAAAACCTGTGGTTACCTCTGAAGCCCCTCACAATCACAGAGGATACTTCATTACTCATCTCTCCACATCAGCTCCTAATTGTTAAAGGATTAAGTAAAGAACTCCTTTATGATGCTGGGCCTTTAATCTCCATCTAAGGAAACTCTTCAGAACAACTGAAATATTAAGTTGCTGTTAAGTGCACTACAAACTCACGCCTGCTGAAAGCCACAGTGCCTTGCATTAAATTCAATGGGGGCAAGGACCAATTCTTCCTTATATCTGAGGCACTGCAAAGTCTCAGCTGCTGATAACAGAGCACTTTAGCTTGGAGTGTTTTATAAACTATTTCTCAAACCCATTTCCGGAGAAAGGTTGTACAGAAGGGCTGTTTACCTGAATTGGCACAGAAGATAGGATTTTCTTTATGCTGATGCATAAAGAATTCACATTTTATTTCAGATTGTTTAAGCAAAATATTCAAACCTGACAATTTAGGCCCAGCTAAAATGTTGACAGCAATGTTGCTCAGTTGTATATGAAAATCTCACCTGATTTGTATGCTCAGCTCTTTCTGTTGCATCAAAATGACTCTCCACACTTTAAGGAAGAAGGAGGCAGATTGTCTTATAACCCATATTGACAGCATTTCAACTCTACAAAGTCTTAGAGCTGGCACATGCGGCCCAACACCCTGAATGTTCTAGCAGGTGGGCATGGGGACCACCTACCATATGCACATATACAAGTCAGGGCAAGAGCAAGGCCTGGAGCTGGCTGATTTGTGTGGTAAAGACACAAAGATCTTTTCAGTACTTACATATTGAAAGAAAGGAAGAATTCCCAAATGTGCCAGTTCCCCCATATCTTTGTTCTAGACACCAAAAAAGGAAGACACTAAAACTGCAAAGCGAGTTGTAGGATAATCTGTGGTTGAGGATCCCCTTCGAGACTTCGGCTTAGCCACTTTACAGACAGTGCTAGTCTGTAGTTGGTGTGATGGAAAGCTCCATATCTCATCAGAACTTGGGAGGTGATGGGAAATTGTCTCATGACAGCTTCTCAGAGGAGACAGGGAGGAGAGTGAGAAATAGCTTTAAAGTGCATCTCACAATCTTCCTGTCTTCTTGTGTTCTGGGAAGATCACTAGATGTTCTCTCCAGACTCATTAGCTATGGTTCAAGCCTCTGCCTACGTGGCCTATTTGGATACCTGTAGGCACCCTGGTAGAGCTGCTGCCCTAAACCACCAGACATCTTCATCAGTTCAAAACCACTCTGGTACTCCTGTAGGACCTGATTTTCAGATCCCAGTGCCTTGTTGAACACATTCATTTACTAATGTCTTATGTCAAACACACTGTCTGTGTTTAAGTTCTCACAAATTCTGGGTGTGTCATTACCATAAGCAGAACAATATCTAATGGCTTTGTTTCTCTGCTAGGGGTGATATGAATGCACTAAGCTGACCATAGGGCATCATACAGCACCCTCTGAGTACAAGGGCACATGTTTTCAAGAACTAGCTAGCCAATGTTCAGAGTTCTTGGAGATTGGTAACTTTCCTCTTTGTAAAGCCGATTGATTTTTGTGTGGCTATTAAACACAGTAAAGGGCTTGATATAGGGACTGAGCCTGCTCTTCAGTCAGATAGTCCTAAGTTCAAACCCTCACTAGCTATGCCACCTTGTACCAAATCCCCTGACCTTCTGAATGCCTCAACAAAATGAGAATCATAATAGCACCACCTCAGAGGATTACTTGTAACTACTTTCTACAAGTTTATTTATTTATGTCTTCCATGAGTAAGTGACACAGAGACAGAGAGAGAAAGGCAGATAGCACCCCAACAGGGACTTAATGCCACTGTCCATACCCAGCTTCAGCCAGCCCCAGATCATGGCACTCACATGCATGGGGGTACTCAGAGAGGTTTCCAGATGCAAACCCTGAACCTTTCCCTGTGGGTTAGCCTCAGAGAGCCTCAAGTTTTACTGCTGTGCCATTGTCCAGCCCTCAGACTGCTGTAACTACTACTAGCACATAGGAATCGCCTGGTCTTTATCAGTTGTTGTGGTGATTGGCTCCAGATAGTTCACCCTGAATTATCCTGAAATGTCATATGTCATTTTATTTGGAAACAAGTAAAACTGGAGAAATGTAATGTTATGTTAAAACAAAAACTGAAGGAAGAGAAAGAACTGTATCTTTGCGACAAATAGTTTTTGTGTGCCAGAAAGAGAAGTAGATTCTTTTTAGTACAAAGAGAATGTTAATATTATTATATCAACTTTTTCAAATCTGGAAAATTCAAATCTGTATAAAATGCACCTGAACTATATATCATAAAATATTAATCTACCAGATTCCACTAGTGCAGAAAGGAGTTTGATCATTGGAAGTCTATTCATATAATATTATCAACAAATAAAATGATGAAAACCATATGATCATTTCAATAGATGCCAAAAATATACTTGATAAAATATCATATGCATTCCTGATCCAAACTTTAAAAACGAGAGAAAGAGAGGAGAATACTTCTTTTTAGGGTAAGGAATGTGCAATAGTAAAATATCAATCAAAAGGTATGTTTTAGTAAGTATAGAAGGTTAGATGAATTTGTCAATGCTTTAAAACAAAGAAACTGAGATGACTGAGTTTCAAGTGTTTTTAAAAGTCTGTATTAATGTTGACTCATTGGGTAGACAGAAGGAATATAAACAGACTAATATCCAATGACACCATTTGTTCTGATAATTACTCTAATTTAAACAGTTTTGAAGCACCACATATAGCTTCCACGGGAATTCTGTCCATGTAGGTAAAGACAAAATGAGAACATAGCATGAAAAGCCTCAGTTTCCATTTTCATGTTTCATAAATTATTAATCTTTTAAAAACACATCACCATTTTATTGACATTCACGACTCTGTAAGCTTTATAAATGCAGAGATGCTGGGTAACTTGATTGAAAATTTGATCCTATTGCTTTAACAAAATGAGGATTGTTTTCGAAGGGGCTCCACAATGTCTGGGCATATATTTTCCCTAAGTAACAGTATGAGGCAGGCCTCTCCCCTGAGAATCTAGCACTTATGTTGGTGCACTTGGCTGCAGAGTTGATCCTGCACTGGCTCTAATACAGAGGAATTTTTTGAACATTTTGAGTAATGGGACTGAAATAATTTAACAGCTCCTTCTGTGCATGTTAAATGAATTGCATGATATATTTAGCTTTTGCAGAAAACTTGTTTACACTATAAATTATAGCACATGGCACAATCACATTGACGTGGAAAGCCAGCCATGTTGAGTCATTTTGGCCATTTCTCTCCAAATTTCAACACAGTGGAAACAAAGTCTCTGTGACTTACTAACATGCCATGGGTATGTCTTAAGCCTGTGACCTGCTGAGCACATGTAAAACCATAATCTAAGCTCTGCCATTGGCTCCTAGAAAAGGACCAGACCGGGACCAGCAGTTGGTGTAATGGCTATGTCTCTGCATTCCCATGTAGTCGCCCATGGTTCGAGTCCCAGACCACTGGCGTAAACTGGTGCTGGGTGCATGTGCATGCATGCCCAAGATCCCGAGAGAAGAATGGAGGAGAAGGGCCATCTTCCCAGGGTGGGGGGAGGTGGTAGTGATTTCTCACTTTCTGTCTCTCTCTCTCTGTTTTTCTGGCAAGTGCATGTACCCTATACCAAAAACTTCTCATTAAAAAACAAAAGAGAGAGAGAGAGAGAAAAGGACCAGACAAGGTGACTTCTGAGAGAGGATTCTCAAGACAGGGAAAGGCCCAATGCTGATAAGTGACATGTGGATCTAAATATTTATTAATGGGTTGTAAGAGATTGGCTTTCTAATTCTGAAACACAGAAATACTCGAGGTACCTAATGATTAAGGATTCTGAAGTCCAATTTTTCGAGGGGAGTAAAGGGGAAAGCAAGGAGTTGGGAGCTGGATAGTTCAATCAAGGTTCTTGCATTTACTAGCTATGTAAATTCAGGCAAACTAATTGACCTCTCTGAGTCTCCATGTTTTGGTCTCTAAAATAAAGTTGCTGATAACTACTTTGTAGGATTGCTGTGAAGGATAATTTTAAAAATATGAAGAATGTGTCTGCTTGTGAGTACTTAGGCTACTACTTCTACTATTACAGAAATAAAGACACGATGAGGCCCAGGTTTTATAACAATTCATATAGAAGCAACCTTACAAGAGTCACTGCTTAGGAAATCACCAGGTCTCCAACTGAAGAAATCAGATTGAACAGCAACAGAGAACCATCAGAATAGGTTTTACATATAGTAGGTGGACATCTTATAAATGTGGAGATCTAGTCTTTTCTGATTTGGCTTCAGAATAGAAGGTGCTATTTGTGAATACTTGCCCCAGCACTAGCTATATCCTGTTGTTCATAGCCTCATATTCTTGACAGATGCATAAATAACTAGCAGTTTAGATAGAGAAATATAGGGAGCTATAAATATAGACAGACTGAGAGTGGCAGATCCCAATACTGGCAAATAGTTATCCAATATCTAGAACTAGGAAATCGATTCCAAATAAAAATGTAATCACCCCAAATAAAATTGCTCCAGGTATTCTAGGAATAACATGTTACTAAAATCTAAGTACTGGAAACCTTTCACATCACACTGCTGGATGTATAATTGTGACTTAAGGACTTGCACTATGCCTCTGTCTCACAATGAATCCAGGTCAGTCAATACTAACTGATAATAACAAAGACTCATTGAGGTAAGCATGATATGTGCTGGATGTTTACTTCTCTAAGTGCTCTGATCTATCACCTCATTTACTCTTTTCAAGAAATCTGGCCATTTTTGGGCCAGCAGGTGGCATAGTGGTTGAGGCGCTGGAATTCCCACATGGTAGACTGTGGTTCGAATCACAGACCTGGCGGCTTGCTTTCTCACTCTCCTTTTCTCACTCTTTATCTTTCTCTGGCAAAACTCAAGGGAAAATAAATAAATAAATAAATTCTTAAAAAAAAAAAAGGAAATCTGGCCATTTCCAACTGAGGAAACTCAGGCTTAGAAAAGTTGAGAGGAGGGACCAGCAGTTAGCATAATGGCTATGTCACTGGAATTCCATGTAGTCGACCGCGGTTTGCGTCCCGGACCCGGTGGCTTAAAACTCATGCACGGGCGCATGTGCATGTGTGCCCAAGATCCTGGGAGGAGAATGGAGGAGAAGGAATTGTGGTGTGGCCATCCCCCCTGGGGGGTGACTTCTTGGTTTCTTTCTCTCTGTCTCTCTCTGTATGTCTGGCGAGCGCACATGCCCTATAGCAAAAAAACCTCTCAAAAAAAAAAAAAAGAAAAGAAAAGAAAAGTTGAGAGGATACCTCACAGGACAGGAGAAAATATTTGCGGGTTATATATCTGATAAGAGTTTAGTATCCATAATATATAACGAACCCCAAAAACTCACAATAAAATGGTAGATAACCCAAATAAAGAATGGGCAAGATGGGCCTGGGTTGGTGGTACAGCAGTAATGTGTTGCTCAAGTGATATTAGATCTGAATAGAACATCTCAAGTTCCATTCCCTGGTTGACCTACATACATTAAGAGACTGTGTCCATGATTCTGGCTGGCTGAGAAGGTTGAGGGAGAATCTTGACCTGGGACCTCATTGGGGTTGCTTGTAAGGTGTCTGATGGTAAGTGGTGCTTAATGCTACTATTCAGTGTGGGGACATGCGCTGAGCAAACACCACATGCTCTTTTGGGGTTTGGCAGAACCTTGTAACTTGTCTTTCCCTGACCTTGGCTGCAGACAGAGCAAGGGTGGAAATTACTAGGGGCGTTCCAACAGACACATCTGATGGACTTCAAGAAACATCTTGACCCCAAATAGTAAAATCCAATCCCTGCTCTGCATCTAAAAGGTTCTTTAGACTTCTCTGGGTGTGGTGGTACTCTCCTTATGGAGAAGTTCTTTAGCTCCTTCCCCATACCTAAGAGCTAGTTCTCTGCATTAAAAAAAAAGATAAAATTTACTCTAGATGGGAGTACCGCCAAGGAATACACCTTGCCTTAGGTGTGACTAATCTCTTATAGATTTGTTAATGGCTTCTTATTGTCTGTAACCTAACAACCAATCCATGAAGTATCATAAAACACACATGTGTAATGTCTTCTTGTACTATAAATAAAGACGTCCAGTTTGTCTGGGCGGCACAAGTTGCTTGGGCTACCTAGGCTCAGGCTGCCTGTGTCCGTTTCCACTCTATCCCTTTGTCTCGTTCTTTCCAATTCCCTGGTCCTGGCAAGATGGAGGGCTTTCTCTTTCTCGTCCTCTTTCTCTTCCTCACCAGCAGCCCTCTAATCATGATTCAGCCAGACCCAAGCCCTGGGGCAGACGCCGACAATTCAGGACCAGCAGATGGCATAATGGTTATGTCCCTGGACTTCTATGTAGTTGACCATGGTTTGAGTACTGGACCCACCAGTTTAAAACTCATGCTGGGCGTGTGGGCGTATGTACCCAAAATTCTAAGAGCAGAATAGAGAAGGGATTGTGGCACAGCCATCCCCCCTGGGGGTGATTTCTTTCTTTATATCTCTCTTCTCTCTATCTTTCTGGCAAGTGCACATGCTGCATAGAAAAATAAATGCTACTACTTCCAGTATTACTGATTACTTGCTCTCTCTGTCCCTCACTCTCATGAAAGAAAGAAATAAAGTTTTTGGTTGGTTGGTTGTCTTTAGAAAAAGAATGGATGAAAAATCTGAGTGGATATTTTTTCCACAGAAATTATTACAGTGAACTATTTATGGTCCCTCAAAATTCATAGGTTGAAATTCTTATTCTCAATGTAAAGTTATTTGAAGATAGGACCTTTGGGAAGTAATTAGGTCCTGAGAGTGGAGCCATGGTGATGGGATTAGTGCCCTTTTAAGCAGAAACCTCAGAGAGCTAGATTGGTCTCAGTCTCTCTCAGCCATGTTAGGTAAACAGGAAAAGGGCTTTTTCCAGAAGTCAACCATAAGGGGGTTCTGATTTTGATCTTCCTAATCTCCAGAACAGAAATAAGTGTCTGTTGTTTAAGCTACCCAGTCTATGGAGTTCTTGTTATAAAAGCCTAAACTAAGACAGAAAGACAAATAAGCAATATGCACATGAAAAGATGAGCAACATCATTAGTCATCAGCAAATAGACATATCCACACATGCCAGTGAAGTAGTGAATGAATAAAGATGATATGGTCTATATGGTCTATCCATGCAGTGGGGTATTACTTAGTTATGAAAAGAAATAAAGTACTGACACATGCTACAGGAATGAACCTCAAAAACAGTATTCTGAACTGGACTGGTGAGAAATGTATACATGTTGGAATATTCACTTTGTAAGCTAAGTGACATATTATGATTGAATGTATAAAAGAAATTGAAATAAAAAATATAAAAAAGAACAGTATGTTCAGCGAAAGAAGCCAGTTATTAAAGGCCATATATTGAATGACTCCATTTAAATAAAATGTCTAAAAGGCAAATCTACAGAGACAAAAAGTAGAGACAGAAAGAGGCTGACCTGGGGCTAGAGGGAGAGGAATAGAAAATGACTGCTCACGTTACAAGGAGTCTCTTGGGTTGATTAAAATGTTCTGGAAGTAGTCAGTGGTGATGGTTGCACAACTCTGTGAATATACTGAAACCTATTAAACTATACACTTGAAAATGGCAGAATTTAAAAAAATTTGCCAGAGGGTGTGTGCACTCACCAGAGAGAGATAGAAAGAGAGAGGGAAAGTGAGAAAGCAGAGAAGAACCCCCTATGGGGCAAGGTCATGCCACAGTCCCTTCTCCTCCATCTCTCCCTCCTTTTGAAATTTTGGGCACATACAGACCTGCCTGGCATGTTTCTCAAGTCACTGGGTCCAGGATTCCAAACGTACAGTTTGCCATGTGGGTTCTAGCTGCCTTAGCCACTGTGCCACTGGTTGGCCTGAAAACAGTAGACTTTATGATATCTGCATGTCAATGAAGATGGTATTTTAAAAGTATCACAGGTGGTCAGGAGGGGGAGGACAAGCTGAAATGGCAGCCTATGCTTGTCCAATGCCAAAGTCCTTGTCCCTAACCTTTTGCTTACTCTCCTACATGGCAGAGATTGGTGGAAGGTCTCAGATGCATTCCTATTCACATCTATAGGAAAAAAAGCTGTTTTTCTCCTACATAATCGCTTTCTCACACAATTTTTCCTACATTAAAACTGTAATTGATACAGCCAGCAAGAGCCTCACCAAGGGAAAAGGGCTTTGTCTTTTCTAGGAAAGACAGAGTATCACATTAAAGAGACAGTTGTCTGATGGGTCCTGTCCTTCTACAAAGACTTCTCTACCCCTCCCTGACTTTATAATTTCCAAACCTGAGGCTAGTCACAAAAGGGATCTGTCTGTGCAGTGGCCCCCTCTCAACAGTACAAATCACCTGCCTCCACCCTCAAGAAACCTGAAGGCACGTTTTTCTAGTGGGCTGACAATTTGGATGAGTTGCTCTAATTGGATGTCGAGGCTGATGGAAGAAGGCTCGCGTTTTAGTGGCTTAAGGAGAAGCTCAGGTGAGGATGTGGATCTGGCGCTCCACTGATCATTTTGTACAGGTATGTGTTAAGCATATGTAAAATAGGACTCTGAATCTATTCCAAAGGAGAGAAAAATTGTTAGTTCTTGCTGGTCTGATGTGCAGGCCGCCCAGGTTGCAGCCTCTTCTCCTCTGCTGAATCCATGCCAGGCCTGATCTTACACCAGCTAATCGATTTTCCAGACCCTGACATGTGGGATTAGGTAGCCGTGCTCCTATCGGCCCAGCGCTGCTGTGCAGCTACTACTTGAATGCAAATGTTAGATCACAAATCCAATTTAAATTGGGGTTCCCTTGAGCTGAGAGATAATTTTCCTTTAATCCTCTTCTGGTTGTCTATCTTCTAACCTTCACAATCTTAGATATGACACTATAAAAATGTCCACAATGCTCTTTTTCAAGCACAGACAGTTCTCCCTCCCCCCACCCCCATTCCCACCACCAGTAAAGCTGCTGCTGCTTATAATCATTATCAGCATTAAGATCTTTTCTGCCATCTTGAACTCCACATAGACCTTGCTGCCCACTCTCCTACTGCTACCTTCTATTCCCAGACCTGGCCAAGGAAAACGTCCAGGGTTGCTTATAGGGAGGATACCTTATACCTGGGCCTGTACTGCTCACTGTGAGATGATGAAGGCCACATGAACTGCAGGCTAGGTCCAAGTGTGGATTCTTTGGTTGCCCCCTTGGATTTCAGACAGCAAAGAAATAGGGTGTTCCCCTCTTAAGCCTTCTTGCCTTTTGTTATTGTGAATCGCCCACCTATCAAAGCCAAATTGCCTTGTAACTGTCTGCAGAGCTGGAATCTGACAGAGATAGCTGCTATTGTTAATAGGAGCCTTCACTGCAGCCCATTTAACTTGCCTCAGTTTGACAGCTTCACAATAGCTACCTTCCCTTGAAAGAAAACTGTGATTTAGTGGAGAGAGAATGTGGGACAACAGCCTGATCTGTCTCTTGGTCTCCAGTGGATTCTCTTGGCATAATGTCCCACCATAAAGCCAGAGAAGGAACTACCATAGGAAAACAAGACAGTCAGAGCCCAGCATGGTTAAGGACACTGGGAAAATCCACAGCGCAGAGCTGCTTACAATGAATGCGGGGCCTGCTTCCTACAAACATTTTGTTTTCACAGGAAAAAATAAATCTGTTTGTTCTTTTCATTATTTTATCAACTGCCCAAGTAGTGGTAGAGTAGGCTTTGCTTAACTTGGTAATTTCAGTACCAATGTTATCTGGCAATTTACTGTTTGCAAATACTTCATGAGTCAGGTCCCCAAGTCCTTATCATTCTGAGAGACTGGATGGGCAAGAAAGAATCTGAAGGGTACTTTTCTGGGAGGGGGAAGGAAGTATTCCCAATAGTTACTGTCCAGGATGGGATGAAACTAAGCAATTGTTCACTGTGTCAATCTAACTGTCATTAAAATTATTGCCATTCAGAAAATGCAAATTCAGAAAATGGGCTTGGTAGGAGTTGAACTGCATCCCCTCCAAAACTTGAATGTTGAAATTCAGATTCCCAATGCCACCAAATGTGACCTAATTTGGAGGTAAGATCAGAGGTCGGTAGCATGGACTGTAACCTTACACGAGACACGTCCTTATAGATAGGGGAATTTGGATACAGAAACAGGTTTGTATCTAGGGAAGACAATGTAGAGAGACGGGGGAGATAACAGCCACCTATAAGCCAAGGAGAGGCCTGAAATGCATACATTCCTCATACCCCGTAGAAGCAACCACCCTTGCTGACACCTTGTTTTTGGACTTCTAGCCTCCAGAACCAAAAGGTAATTACTTTCTGTGCCAGCTCATGGGATTCTATTACAAGAGCCCAAAGAAACTAATACAGTGCTTTACCTTAGCTCCTAGTTCCCAGTCTCTCCAACTATGCCTATTGGGGGAAAATGCATTCACATCCCTAATAGCTATGGTTTAATAGTACTTGTCTCACCATCTACTCACCTGAGAAAAAACATCTAGGGGTGTGATAGGTACATGTTTACTAACAGAAAACAGCAACTAAGGCAATGCATGGAAATGGGGAGGGGGATTGCCAGAAACCAACTTTTCTAAAATAGAAGTAGAAAATACTAAACATATGCATGGAAATGGGGAGGGGGATTGCCAGATACCAACTTTTCTAAAGTAGAACTAGAAAATACTAAACCTTGGCCTTTTGAGTTCAAATAGCATCACCAAAGTGAAAAGTCAACCAAACTCCTTATCAGTCTTCACCTTATTTGAGAGACAGACTTATTTTTAAGAGAGATTATTATTATTATTCTTTGGCAAGCCTCATTTAGTTCACATTTATTCTTGCCAATTAGAAAGTGAATTTTGCTTCCAGTTACTTCTGCCAATGCCATCTGAGGGCAGATTCAGTCTCTTCAAGGGTGTGATGTTTCAGAAATTAAGCATTCCCGTTCCATGATTTTTGTCCCTTAGAGAACTGATTTTTGTCCCTTAGAGTCACACTTTTGGCACATTCTAGACAGATAACTTCAGAACAAGTGGTGGGAACCAGCAGTTAGTGTAATGGCTATGTCGCTGGACTCCCACGTGGTCGACCGCGGTTCGCGTCCTGGACCTGGTGGCTTAGAACTCACGCCTGGCGCGTGTGCGTGCGTGCCCTAGATCCCGAGAGGAGAATGGAGGAGAAGGGATTGTGGCATGGCCATCTCCCCTGGGGGGTGATTTCTCGCTTTCTGTCTCTACGTCTCTCTCTGTCTGTCTGGCGACCACACGCGCCCTATAGCAAAAATCTTCCCCCCCCCCACCAAAAAAAAAAAAAAGAACAAGTGGTGAGTCACAGAGGAGCCACATGGAAGAAAATGGCTTAAGGGAAAAGCCCATAATGCAAGGTAGTCAATGACACTGGTGACAAGGCCAGTGATCAGGCTTATCACCTCCCAGACTAGGTGAGAGAGAAAAGAAATGCAGATACCTCTGTGAGTTCTACTTCTCTGTTCCTGCCAGTCAATGTTTCTGGTTGGTCCTGCTTCCTCCTTCTCTGCCCACCTACACTGTAAAACATGCTCTTTTCCTTAGTGCCCCTGCTTTTCCTCTCCTTCTGGGTGGTACCAGCCACTGCCCTGTCTACTGCAGCTACATCTTCAGTCTCGAGTACTCTTTCAAGCTCCAGGCTCCTAAATCTAGTTCTAGCAGGATGTCCCTCCAATGCCTCAAGCCCAAGAAAACCCAAACTGAACTCATCGTGCTTCCCATATCTCTTCTACTAGCTTTTTAAAAACTATGTATGTTCTATGTATTTAGTCATTCACTTGTTCTGTGTTTTATTTTTATCTACATGTATACTTGTTATGGTAAAATACACATAACATAAAATTTACCCTTTTAAAGTCAACTATTCAGTGCTTTTTAGTACATTCACAATATGCTATGCAACCATCACCATTATCTAGTTTCAGAACATTTTCATCATTCCAGAAAGAAATCTTATAACTTAATGCTACCAGTACTCTCACTCTACTTCCTCCAGCCTCCAATCCATGGCAACCTCTAATCTGTTTTCAGTCTCTCTATATTTGTCTATTCTAGACATTTCATATGAATGGAATAATACAATGCATGGTATCTTGCATCCGGCCTCTTTCACTTAGCTAGTGTTGTCAGGGTACACGCATGTTGTACCATGGATCAGTGCCTCATACTTATGTTTTATTTTTGCATCTCCCTACTACAGTTTGAATGTTTGTACTCCATCCAAATTCATGTGGCAACTTCATTACCAATCTAAGAGGTGGGGCTTTTAGGAAGTGATTAAGTCTTGAAGGTGGGAGCTCTCAGGGATGGGATCAGTGCCTTATAAAAGGCTGAAAAGAACTACCTAGGCCTTGGTGCCCCTACTTTTCTGTCCCTTCTGCCGTGTGACAACACAGTATTCATCACCTCTATAGGATGTAACAAGGTGCCATCTTGGAGACAAACCTGTTAGCCCCTTGATCTTGGACTTCTCAGTCTCAAGAACTGTGAGAAAATAAACTTCCCTTCTTATAAATTACCAGTCTCAGTTATTTGGTTATAACAGCACAAACAGACTAAGACATCACTATTGTACCATCATCTACCCAAATTTCCAGACAAGAAAACTTAGAATCATTTAGAAATGTCTACCCTCTCCTTCACCTCATGCATTTTATTAGTCACTCAGTGCCTTGATGGGAACACAGACATCACATCATTCCCAAGTTTGTGCTCTCTTCTCTATCCCTTTTTATTTCAAGTCTCCAGTATCTCTTACTTGGGCCAGAGTAATCTTTCTCAAGTGCAGCTCTAGCCCTTCAAGGGCAACAGAGGCCACCCCCCATGCCCCACCCCCCTGCCCAATCACTAGTGAAATGTCTAAAAGCTGTATAGTGTGTGTGACTTCCAGGGAACTAGGGCCTAGGGCATCTGAAAGAGGTTGTTTTAAGGGCCCAGAAAGGGACTAGTTAGGGGTGGATGGCACCATGACAGGGCAGCATATGAAACCTAGATACGATCTGGTGAGGAAGGGCTGCTGGGTGTTTATGGTGAGAAGGTGGGAGGAACCTAGTTGGACTGATGGGGCTTCACTATATCTATTTCTCTTCTTGCAGTAGGTGTATGGCAACAAGGGAAATGGGAAATCTTCAGAGGCATGTGGGCTAGGAGGAGTCTAGGCTCTAGGTCCTAGGGGGTGCATTGAGACTTTAAGAGGCTATGAGAGATGTCCTGGGAGAAGGGCAGAAATTTCCTTACCTTTGGAACTTGGGGTATTTATATAGCCTCTGAAGTGACTTCTTCCTGGGGCAGATGAGAGTTCTGAGAAGGCCTCCCCTTCCCCTAGGAATCTATGTTTGTGTGCATTGTGAGAAATGACCAAAAGACACGGACTTCAGAGCACTGCAGGCAGAAGGTATGGCACATGAGGCACAAGTAAGAATGGCAATGCCTTGTTTGAAGAACTGGTAATTCCTACGTTTCTATTGCATATGAACACATAAGAACCCAAGGAAACATCATGCCATCTTCTTGTACTTAAAATAGGACTCTTCAAATTAAAGAAAATACTGGTTAGTTCATCTATGTACATATAGGTGCTAATTATTATAGGATTAAAAAACAAAAACTTGTAATTTAAGAACGGGCTTTATGGACCAACCAGCGTCATCATGATTAAGACAGCTGGGTCCCATGTGGCCAACAGAGCTGTTCAAGTCTCAGACCTGGTGGCTTGGAAAACATGCATGTATGTCCAAAATCTGTGGCATAGCCATCCCCCCTCCAGGATGTTTTCTCTTTCTGTCTCTCTCTGGCAAGTACATGTACCCTTCAGAAAAAAATTTTCAAAAAGGCCTTTATTCTGTTCAGTAAATAATTTCCTCTTCTGCAAGTTGCTCAGGAACTTGAAGTCTTTGATTACACATAGAGCTAACTTGCTTTACAAAACTTAGCCCCTGAAGTGGGGCCTGGAGGTAGTGCCCTTTCCCCACTCCTTTTACTAGGCTGGTACACTAACACTAAAGATGTTATGTGACCTTCTACAAGGTCTTCCAGATAGGGCCTTCTCTAGAGACCTCCCCTTGGCAGAAGGGAAACCACCTTTGCTCTCAGATAGGATGTGTCTGTTAAATGACTTGGTTATGAATAACTAGCCAAAAGCTGGACCCCTTGCTTCAAGGTGAGACAACTCTGTGGTGGAGTATATGCTCCAGGACTCCTCAGAGGGTCAGGCTAAAGCCAGGCTCCATTCAAAACCTCCATCTTGGGAACCAGCAGTTAGCGTAATGGCTATGTTGCTGGACTCCCACATAGTCAACCACGGTTTGCGTCCTGGACCCGGTGGCTTAAAACTCATGCCGGGCGCGTGTGCGTGCGTGCCCAAGATTCCGAGAGGAGAATGGAGGAGAAGGGATTGCAGCGTGACCATCCCCCCTGGGGGGTGATTTCTCGCTTTCTGTCTTTATTTCTCTCTCTGTCTGGCGAGCGCATGCACCCTATAGCGAAAAACCTCAAAACCTCCATCTTGTCTACTAGCTCTCTTCACTTCTTTAAAGGTTTCTCTTTTCAAGTACATTCACAGGAATGGCTATGCCAAACTCAACTTCTACAGAACCTGACATTCAACAGCCCTAACCTAAGACTTCTCACACCCGTGGGTCTTATTGATGGGAATTCTTTGGGTCTATTTAGTTTTGGAGATCTAATCCAGTAGTCTTCCTGGGAGAAAAAAGGGCTTAATCTAGATTTAAAGCCCTCTTTGGCTCTTCATAAATGTATGCCATCATGCTACAACATAAGAAGATCTGTCATGTTACTAAAAATGTCTTTAATCCATTCTTTCAGTTCCTTATTAGCACTAAATTGAATAATTACAAAAATAACTACTTCTGCATAAATCCTAAGCTTGCAATTACAGAGAGAGGAGCATTCGCAGAAACATAAAGCATATTTCCCCATGGCTTTGCTTAATATTTATTAGAATGCAGCCACAAGCTCCTTCATCATCACATACTATTCACCACCACCCATTTTAGAGATACCTTATAACTGTAAGACACCTTGACCTCCAGGACATCCAGGCACTTTTCAGACTTCAGTCCTTTCACAAGACTGGTGGGATTTTCCCATTTCACAGATGGAGGTGATTATAAACAGAGCATCGAAAAGATGTATTGTTCAGCAGATTGCAGGGATACATGCCAGAACAAAACATCCTCTATGTTCTCTACCAGTGATAACATCTAGAATGTGCTGAAAGTGCCCAGATTGTTTTTCTCATCCTTCATACAGCTTCTTCTTCTTCATCTTTTTTTCCTTTTTGCTTCTGCTTCTTTAAGCAGGGACAAACAGACATCAAAGTGCCTGTCACTCTACCCTATTGATCGTTTCCTACTAATTACACTTTATTTAGTAAAAAAAAAAAAGCCAATGTACATCCTAAGCAAAGAATTTTACTAAGTTGACAGCTTAGAGATGTGAAGACTCTCTTTGTTTGGGGGCACAAATAATTCTTCAATGCTTAGAGCATAAGTTTACCTACATTCTTGCAATTACAGAGAGAGGAGCATTCGCAGAAACATAAAGCATATTTCCCCATGGCTTTGCTTAATATTTATTAGAATGCAGCCACAAGCTCCTTCATCATCACATACTATTCACCACCACCCATTTTAGAGATACCTTATAACTGTAAGACACCTTGACCTCCAGGACATCCAGGCACTTTTCAGACTTCAGTCCTTTCACAAGACTGGTGGGATTTTCCCATTTCACAGATGGAGGTGATTATAAACAGAGCATCGAAAAGATGTATTGTTCAGCAGATTGCAGGGATACATGCCAGAACAAAACATCCTCTATGTTCTCTACCAGTGATAACATCTAGAATGTGCTGAAAGTGCCCAGATTGTTTTTCTCATCCTTCATACAGCTTCTTCTTCTTCATCTTTTTTTCCTTTTTGCTTCTGCTTCTTTAAGCAGGGACAAACAGACATCAAAGTGCCTGTCACTCTACCCTATTGATCGTTTCCTACTAATTACACTTTATTTAGTAAAAAAAAAAAAGCCAATGTACATCCTAAGCAAAGAATTTTACTAAGTTGACAGCTTAGAGATGTGAAGACTCTCTTTGTTTGGGGGCACAAATAATTCTTCAATGCTTAGAGCATAAGTTTACCTACATTGCCCTCCCCTTGTCCTGGAAGGAACAGCTCTGAGTCGGCAGGGCCAGTGCCATAGAAATAACCTTGTCAATCCTTCCCTGACAACAAGGATGCTAATTAGTGCCAATTAAAAGCCTAGTTTTTTGTCTGTGGAACATCTGTCTATAGGCATTGAACCTAAACCCCCAACTCATTTTATCAAGGCCCAAAATATCAGATGGCAATTCATTTTGGTCCCTGCTAATGGGGCTTGATTTTAAACTCATAAGAAGTTCTGAATCTTGTTCTCCCAGTCAGGGTCAGCTACTATATTCCTGCCTACTCTAATCATCATTCATATTTACCTTATCTTAAGAAAGAAATGCTTTCCTGAGGTCTTTGGCAACTAGTCGAGAAAAGAAGTGGCAAAGATAAAACCCCGGGAGACCCATGCTTCTTGCTTACCCTATATTCTGCACTCTGCCTCATTTTTTAAAAGTAATGTATTGTTACCCAGATAAATGGTCTTTGTTTTGCCTTTTATAAAATCCTGGTGGGGTAAAGGCCAGTGTAAAATGGCTTCTTTTTAATTGAACCTATTCTGTGTACACAGTGTGTCTATAAAAGCGCCTCCATCATTAGCGTTTGGTGATGCAAATGAAAGTGCCCCTGCTGTTTCTTTCTCCCTTTATAAAGTGCCCTTTCAATCAATGTTTGGGACAGGACAAGACCCTGGCGACTCACAGCTTGTTTTATTCTGTGTGGCCACGAGAGGACTTTCATTCATTCCAGGGCAGCTTTATAATGACATGTTATCACAGACAGTACCTAGGCTATTTTTTCCTACTGCAAAGTATGCAGTAGATTTTCTGAATTCACCACAGACTAGGAAAGCCATTCTATCTGGCTAAGATCCCTTTAATTTGGGTATTTCTCTGGATTCCATTATGAAGCCTTTGTCCTTTCACTTCAAAGTAAACAAACACACTCATTGATCTTTACTGGGCTATCAAATTTTACTGTAAAACACATTATTGCCATATCATTTTCTTCAGTTCTCAAATAAAGTTATTGCACATTATTCAATTTGTGACCTGCCTTGTGCAGTGAAATGTCATGAGTCTTCTAAGAGTGAGTTAGAGTCTCACAAGAAGTAGAAAAATAAATTTATTTAAAACATGATGGAGTTCTAGCTGCTAACACATTATAAATTGCTCTATTTTAAATGTCTGAACTGGGCACACTTAAAATACAAGGGCATATTTCATTAGCGTTTATACAATTTTTCAGTCGACTTTTCCCAATGTTTCACTCATCATCGGATGAGAGAGAGCTTGTCAGAAAAAATTACAGTTAATGGTAGTTAATGGTGGCTAGACTCAATGGACTTGTTTCTATTTGGTTTTACTCTTGCTGGAAATAATGAAAGTAGTACTAGAACAACCCTTATGCTGCTTGTAAAAATGCATCCCATTCCAATTGGCAGGTAACATAAAATTTTATCTGATTTTAAAGGCAATCTATGTAAACCTATTTTTATGTTTTATTTCATTCTGGCCATTAGCCTGAGCTAGAAAGTAATTCTAAAATACTTCTTACAGCAACAATTTGCTGTACAAATTAATCTGCATAAATCTATATCTGTTTCTAGGACACTAGCATGGATATTCATGCAAAATAAACTTCTTCACACTACAGTGTTTGTGGAATTTGGGGGAAGGTCAAGCCATTGGGCTTCACCTCAAGTACCAATGCTCACTTCACCAGAGAAAATACCTGTTATCTATATTAATCACACCATCAAGACTCCTATTTCCCAATTGCTAAAACAGAAGATCCAGAAGCACAGAAATCTTTCCATCCTTCAGCTGATCTAATGATACTGACCTGAATTCCCCAACCAAATGGAGTTGTCAGGCTTCCCCCACCCCCCAAATTTACTGTAGGGCATTTGTGCTTGCCAGAGAGACAGAGAGACAGAAAGCAAGAAATTGATTGGCCCACCCCCGGGGATGGCCACACTGCAATCCCTTCTCCCCCATTCGCCTCTCAGGATCTTTAGCACACATGCACACGTGCCTGGTCTGAGTTTTAAGCCTCCGGGTCTGGGCTGGAAACACAGTCAACTACGTGGGAGTCCAGTGACCTAACCATTATGCCATCTGCTAGTCCCTGGATATTCTCTTTTTTTTTAGAGAGATTTTTTGCAATAGGGCATATGTGCTCAGCAGAGAGACAGAAAATGAAAAAATCATCCCCTGGGGGGATGGCCATGCCACAATCCCTTCTCCTCTAGTCTCCTCTCAAGATTTTGGGCATGCACACACATGCACTCAGCATAAAATTTTAAGCCACTGGGTCTGGAACTCGAACCATGGTTGACTACATGGGAGTCCAGCAATATAACCACTATACCAACTGCTGGTCTCCCTGGGTATTATTTTGAAAAACTTCCTGAGCTACCCATTTGAAGCCAATCTACTATGGTCTTTCCAGGGTAGACCAACAGGTAGAGTCAAATTCAATGATTATTTCACTTGCTTTGCTTTTAGTTAAATATCTCCATTGGCCATGCACCAAGTGACAAAGAAACAGTGCATTGGACCTTACCAAAGGACACAGCATCAGCACGTGTTTGAACCCTTGTCAATACTGGTCAATTAATTTTTTTTCTCTTCACTTTCATCAGAAATCAGTTACAGTGAATGAAAAGAAAAATAAGGACCTGATAGCCCAAGATCAGGTCCACCCAGGGTTAATTTGCCAACAGACCTTTTCTTTAAAATGTATTTATTTGCGGGGATAAGGGAGATTGAGAAAAGAGAGAGACAGAGAAGGAGACAAGCACCCTCAGCAGGGCCTCAAGTCACATTGGGCCCTTCTCGCCCAACACTGACACCCCTCCAGTCAAGATAATGGACATGTTGCCAGTCCATCAGTCTGGAAACTGAGCCTACAATATTCCCTATGGATCTGGCTTCTTTGGGCAGTGTGTAACCACAGTGGCACCAAGAAAGCTGCCAACAGAACTTTACCTTATGGCAAAATAAATATTTTCTGACTCTTAAGAATCTAATTCTTATTTCACTTGTATATTAAAAACACACAATGCTTTTCACATTTCCCCCTGGATTTCCAGTTTTATCCAGTCCCACTCTAACCTCTTTCTCCCTGTGGACAAAGAAAAATGCAAGGGCAGTGAGAGGGCTCAACTCATGGTAAAAGCATCCCTACAATAAGATGCCCTCAACTTTACAAGAAAAGCTGGGTATCTGCATTTACTCCTGATGTTTGCTCAGAGAATAATCACAAATCTAGACTTGGAATAGCCACTGGAAGTTCACTGTTGTTCCTTTAAATGCCTTTGAGAAAGTAGCTATTGATACTGCCTGGATAATATTTCAATCTGAGATTCCCAAACCCATAAACAGGTAATCAATCAATCAGATTTTGAAAACACTAAATGTAGTTGGGTGGTCACTTCCTGGTGCAGATAACCAAGATCACGTAAAGATCTTGATGTATGAACCGTGAGTTTGGCTAGATTAGGTGTGCGATGGTCAGCTGTATTTCCCAAGTAACGTCTAACCTCAAGGAGGATATAGTCTTACAAATTATATTTTAGTACCAGATTCTCAGCATTTTGCATTTGCAATATGTTATTTTGTGTGGATCATTATTCCATTGCCATTATACTATTCTTAACTTAATCATATCACTGTACTGAGAAAAATATGAAATTATTTCTCTAACACACATATTACAATTAGTGTTAATGATTAAAAAGAAAATCTAAGTTAAAAAATTAAGCTCAGAAATATTTCAATATATGTGTTCCTTCATATTATAATGTAACCGTAATATTATAACCTAAGTATAATCACTAAACCTCTCTATGTTCCCAAGATGCAAATTACTAATATTGAGTATACAGTTTTTTTTTATAAATAAGAGAAAAATATATAATTGGTGAAGGAAAAAGAACCAACTAATCAGAACTCATCTCTGCTACTCATCAATATTTTGGGTGTTTTCATATTCAATCAACTAATTACCTACTCTCAAGCATCAAACAATGTGAATGAGATAAGACAAAATGAAAACTACATATTGCTTGTATGCTGTATTCATTATTGTAAAATGTGTTCAATACTAATGCTTAAGTCAATAAAGTAATTAAAATGATAATTAAATGCAGAACTGTGTACACAGAGACATCTATGCTCTAAGTGAATAGATCAGAAAACTGCATAGAGGAGATAGCTTGTCAAGAAAGTGCCTAAATGAAGAATACATTCTTGGCCTTGTTGAAAATATGTCTTGGCTATTTAGAAGGGATCACATCAGGTCAGGATCACCTGTGCCGACAGAACTAAGCAGCACCCAGCAAATCAGGGTGAAATGGGAAATTCTTGACTTTATATTCTGGGTTGGTGTGCTGCACTACACCTTCCCAACTTTTTATTTTTTTATTTTTTGGTTTTAGCCATAGGGAGCATGCACTCAAGGGAAGGAGACAGCGAGAAAGTAAGAAATCACCCCCTCAGGAGGGATGGGCCCACTGAATCCCTTCTCCTCCTTTCTGCTCTTGGGATTTTGGGCACGCACACACATGCACCCAGCATGATTTTCCAAGCAGCTGAGTCTAGGACTGGAACAGCAGTCAGCCATGTGGGAGTATAGTGCCTTCCCACCACACTACCTGCTGGCCCTCCCATCTTTCTTTTTAATTGTAATGTTCATTGTGTTTCTTTTTACCAGCCTACTCTTAAGTAAGTTTGCCTCTCAAAAATGCATTCCCACACCAGGTGAGGGGAAGGCAGCTCAGTGCAGGGCGAGAGCTTGGTAGCCCAGGCAAGCCTACTGGGGAAGACACAGTTTGAAGTGGACAATCCACATGCTTAGATTTGAGAGTTGACTTCATTATTGCATTTTCAATAACACTAGCATTCAGAATGGTCTTGAAAGTCACTAGGATAATAGGACTATTACATCTCTCAGCAATATCTAATAAGAAGATCTTAAGCACATCCAGTCCCTCGTTTTATAAAACATAGCAGCAAATGATCTCCCAAGAATGTTCAGTGTACATGTGGCATTTTTTCCCTCTATTCAGTACTCTCCTCCCCACAGTGAGGGAGGATGATCTGAGCCAGTCACCCAGGAGAAAACTTGCAGTTGCAGGTGATCTGGGAATAAACAAAAACAAAAACAAAAACAAAAAAATAACAGACAAAAGTCTCATCAAAAAAGAAATCTTCTGGGTAAAAAAAAAAGAAAGAAATCTTCTAGGTGAAAGTTGGTGGGATTTCAGAACACTCTCTATTTCAGCAAAAATACAAATACAAAAATATAAAGCCCTTGTGATTTTTTAATGCAAACTGTAACTTTTCATTAAGCTACCTAAAAGGGTCACTTGATTTAAAACATACTATCTGATCCCATGGTACCACTGAAGGACAGGTGGAGAGAAGGTGCAAACACAGAATAATCTACACTACAGGTAGATACTGAGGCTGAGTCTACATCTGCACAGAGCTCTATAATAATGTATAATCTATCTTGATTGGCATGTCCCAAATCATTCCATACCATGTTAGGTATTGTGGGGGAACAAAGTCCAGGGCCAAGTCAGTTTAAGAAACACTTCATATTCTACAGCCTCTTATAGAAACACAGTGAACATTAGCATATTAAAGACTCAAAGAATTCCTACAATGAAAAGACTTGTTCGTTTTTTTTTAACCCCCTGTTTCCCAAATATACTGAATCATAAAATTATCTCCCCTCATTTATTTATTTATCTATCTATTTATCTATTTACTTATTGCTGAGGACACCATTTAATATTTCATAGTAAAGCATTTAGGAAAGAGAAATCTAAATATTTCATATATATATAAGAATTTTGCCCTAAACCTTCACATAATTCACGGAAAAGTGTGGTTATTTTCTTTCCCTCTGATTTTATTTGCCTCAAATACTCACAGCATTTGCATGGCATAAATACAACTGCAGCCCAAAGCCTCCAATGAAAGTGGTTTGATACTAAAAAGGATTTTTTTAACTGCAGTAAAAACCTGATTTTTAATTACGAGTAAGAGCCAATATGCTCAAATTCTTGAAATAATCACCCACTGACATATACATAATTCTCCTGCTGACTTGCCCTGTGGCCACAAATGAATAGAAAAATGAAGCATTTCTTTTTAAAACTGAGCTCAATTTGTTCTCAGAAATGATCTGAGATGACTTCATTTATTTTTAAAAAGTTTGAAATTAGTGCTCTATAAAAACAAAAACAAACCAAAACAAAAAACTCAAGATTAGTCCTATACAGTTCACAAGTACCTTTGGCAAAACTGTTAAGGCTTAATTTCATATTCAAGTCCAAAAATGTGTTTATCCTAGTTATTGGCGCAAGGGGCTTAAATGACTGGGTTTATTTTAGGGGATGTTTATTTTCATGCAGAAAGAGATGAGTTTCTCAAAGAAATCTTTTTCAAAAGCTGGAGAATCCACATAAAGTCAGCCTCCATATTGCTTCAAATGTTCCCTGTATACTTTGACCCCTTCCCTAGCAGCAATGAAACATATTTTTAAAATCAAAGACAGCCAGCACATTATTTAAAATATTTTGCTGAAAATGGGGAGGTGTGTCTTCTGAGCTTGAGATATGTTTAGTCTCTGGGCACACAGATCTCAAACGATGCTGCCCAGTTCAGCCATGGCCACTTTTCAATGGCATCTTGCTCTACTCAAGAGGATGATTCCTAGAAACCTTTCCATACGGGCTGCTGGGGTTCTTTAGAGAATTCATGTTCCCCAGAGATACTACGCCATGCTTCCAGTTACTGATCTGTCCGTTTCAGGCTGGCTATGAATATTCTGCACACCAAAGATCACATTCCATTTCATATGTTAGCCAGGAACATTGCTCTAATTTTCTCACTAATTTATTGTTAGATTTTCAGCTCATGGATTGTGTCCATGAACCAGGCAAACTTGAGGGGAAGAAGGGACTGAAGGATTAGGTTCCCATGAGAACAAGAACAAGGCCCCTGTTTGATTGACTGCTGCTGAAATACGGCATTTCGCTAATTATGAATGAGCATTATGGAACTACCTCTGAGGCTGCCTGTGGCATCTCCATCCCTACTTGTGCTAGCAAAAGCTGCTGGACTATAAATAATTAATATTAATGATGAGCAAAATCTATAAACCATGGACTCCAATTTTTTAAAAATATTTTTGCCTCTTCATCCTGTACAAGTAAGTATTGCTTTGCACAATAGATTTGTTTCTGAAAAGTACATGTAAATTGATGTTTCAAAAATCAAACCATATTGTAAATGCATGAGATGAGCTTACTATTTAGAGGAAACCTGCGGTGAATCATTTTCAAAGTGAAGGATTCTTTTTAAGGGTGAAAAATTACCTTTTTATCTGTTTGAAAATATATGCTAGAATTTTTGTGACAGGTTTGCTTCAAATGGGAAAACATCTCTATATGTCTTTTCTTTTTCTCTCCCATGTAAATTGTGCATTATAATCATCCAGTGCTAGCTATCTTGTGGCCAGACTACACTGTCATAGGGTAGGCATGTGAACATGCATTCTCTCAGGCTGTTCATGATGAGAGACTGTCATGATCCGTTTGCTTTAGCCCTTGCCTTCCTTCTATTTAAAGTGAAAAGCTACTGCCATTCTATTTATAAGAAATGTTGTTTTGAAATCTCACCACATAAGCACCTAAATTTACATTATTGGAACAAATCTAAGAGCTTTATATCATAGGTTCAAATGTGGAAAATTATTTAATGATTTTAAACTAGAAATGTTCTCAAATGCTCTGGTGACATTAAACTGTCCTAGTATCTGTCTCCTCTTTTCATATGCCATCAAACATCTTTTAAAACATGAAATTAAAAGACAACAAACCTCTGTCTCTCTTACTCTGTCCCTCTCTGATCTAAATAAATAAATAAAGTTAAAGAAAATCATTTTTAACAAAAATAATTTTTTTAAAAAAGACAAAAAACCTGAATTGAAACATATTTTGAAAAGTCAAGTTACGTGAGACCAGATTTTTAAATTTTAGCAAGAACATGCTTAGAACACCTCCCATTATTCAATACTTTTTGTATAGGGCTTCTAGGAGTTTAGCATAAAACCGTAAGCAATGAATGGTCTTTGAGAGAGATGCTATCCCGAAGAGGTAGTCTCTTAAGGATAAGTCATGCTGTTTAGAGAAAGACCAATTTCCAGACCGTGAGAATTTAGTAACTTACATTGACATATTTATTTTATTATGGTTTCAGGCTCTTTTTTTTTTTTTTCTTGGAGAGGTTTACGCTATGGGGCGCTCGCCAGACAGACAGAGAGAGACATAGAAACAGAAAGCAAGAAGTTACCCCCCAGGGGGGATGGTCACGCCGCAATCCCTTCTCCTCCATTCTCCTCCCGGGATCCTGGGCATGCACGCACACGCGCCCAGCGTGAGTTCTAAGCCACCAGGTCCGGGATGCGAACCGCGGTCGACTGTGTGGGAGTCCAGCGACATAGCCATTACGCTAACTGCTGGTTCCCTCGGGCTCTTATAATAAAGGTACCAGTAGCAAATGCAATGGACGTGAAGTGTAAATTACCTGATGGATGGGAAGATTTAATTGAAGCACTTTTGATTCTATTTTATAAAGTTCATTTATGTTACATTCAGAATCAAAATGATAAAGGCATTTCTTTGCTCAGAATTGTTATCATCTAAAACTATTTTAGAAGCTAGACCCTCACTTAATCTATCACTTAATTAAATTTCTCATTGTGTACTTTTTCTAGCAAGGGAAGGAAAAAAAAAAGATTAGTCTACTGGGCCTGTTGGAAATATTCTTTAAAAAAACACAAATATTTTAAACAGTGCATATCTACTTTATGGCAATACTCTCCTAGCTCGGTGCTTAGGAGTAAGAGAAATAGTACCTCGGTGGGTTATTTTTCATAGTTCACTCAGCAATGTGTTTACTAAGTCACTGTTACAACTATATACTTACATATTTTGATATACAGTGTGTTCTACAATCATGTGTCTTCTGAGATTCCATTCTTATTTTAAAAACCTATTTAAATGTTATTTTTGCCTTCCCTCCCAGCAAAATACAAGCTTATTTCTCAAGGGATTCATAGACAAGCCCGATCATAATTAAAGGCAGAGTCTGAAGTGTCTTTTTTAGACCAAGGAAACAGAGGCAGATATGTAGCATCAGGAATGATTTGCCCAGGCAGGGGAATAGAGTGTTTATTTCACAAAATGGCAGGGCTACTCCAGGAAATTTTATTCATATGTTTCTTTATTCAGACACCTTCTTTTATGTATGTAATTCAGGACTGGGAATTCAGAAAAGGATTCTATTTAACCTGATTAGAAAATGGGCAACATGTTTGTTATATTTCAAAAGTAGTTATTCATGTATCTGTGAACCAAACAAGCAACAATTATGACTCAGGAAATTATTCCAGTGGCGATTTTACAAAACCTGAGAGACGCTCCTGGGAATCAGGAGCAGGGAACATCTTTTGTCAAGTTCTTGCCCTCCACAGTTACCTCCCTCTTGTGCTCCTATCACCCCTGAACAGGTGTTGCCTTTTCCCATCATAATTGTGCCATATTTCATGGACATGCCGAAGGCCAAGGTTAAGGAGTGTTTCACTGGAGTCAACCAGACACAGGTTCAAGTCATGAATCTATTGTTATTGCCTATGCAAATTTAGCTTTCACTTGTGAGCCATGAGTGAACAAGACCAAGGCCATGTTTGATTGACTGCTGCTGAAATACGGCATTTTGCTAATTATGAATGAACATTATAGCTCCTACATCTCACTGGGCTGTGGACAGTTGACTAATGGATATAAAGCAATCAATGTAGTAGCTGACACTTAGTCCTAGCTTTTATTTTGTAAAGTAATCATAAAATAAATGTACAATTGCAATTGTGACAAGATGTTGCAATGAGTTCTAAGAATGAGAAGAATATGGTCCAGTAGTAAAAGTGTATACATTTAAACACTTGGACCATTCTTCACTTTCACTTGGGACTGAGGAAGGTGGGTCAGTTGAGGATATGTTCATTGCATTCCAGGTCTGCTCATTCTGGAGAAGTCTTGCTCCATCTGGGGGCCTCTGATAAAGTCAGGAATGAAGTCAAAAACTGCCCAGGTGACTGAAGATTAGAATGCAGTATGAAAAGCACCCAAAGTACTCAGTAATAATGATGGTACTGATCATGAGCATAACCAATAACAATAGTTAGGGCTGACCCCTTAGTGCAATAGTTAGGAGCTTCGTGGACAAAGCTGAATCCCACATGGCTGACTGGGGTTTGAGTCCTGGCCCCAGTAGCTTGAACATATGTGAGGCACATGCACACCAGGATCCTGAAGGGAGGGGGAAGTGGATGAGAAAAGGATTGTGGTATGATCAGGCCCTGTTGGGGGGGGGGAGTATTTTCTCTGTCTCATTCTCATGTGTGTGCATGTACACTCTGACAAAAAAAAATAATTAATGTTTATGAGAACTTCCTATATACTATATCAGGCACTGATAAGTACTTTAATCATTTAATCCTATGATGTCAATATTATTACTATCCCCATTTTACAGATGAGGAAACTGAATGATAGAGAGGTTAAGTAACTTGCCCAAGATCACATGGCTGAAAGATGAGGGAGCTGGAATTTGAACTCAGGCATTCTGGCTCCAGAGCCTGTCCACTTAAATTTCTATATCGTATTGCTTTCCAGACACACACATGCATTCATTTATGCTTCTTTTTATGATACCACCTTTTCCATGTGGATAAAGGAATAGAAGAATAAAATATATTAAAAATTAATATTACTTCAGAATAATTGAAACCTTCTCAATTATTCTTTTGCTGCCTACCATACACTCAATAATATTTCTAGTTCTCTACTGAGTAGCAGGTCTTCCATCAGTTGCTGAGGAAACGGATGAATGGATATCACCCCTTCCACTCAGGGGCTCACAGATTTGGGAACCTATTATGTGAGAAGAGTCAAAGATGCTATTACCTGTGGTTGCATAGACCTCAGAGGCAGAATACTGGTAGTGTTGGTTTATTTACAGGGCTTCTATGGGCATTCCTTGGGTTTGAAGGATTCAGTTATCACTATCACAGTCTCCTTGGCACCCAGACTGACTAAACCAGCATGAAGAGGCTCTAAAATAAGTGAGAGACAATTCTGCCCCCAAATCTTCAGACAGAACTACCCTTCAAAGTACTCTGCCAGCACTACAGAATAAGAGTTCCCATGGCACCCTATCCTTCAGTTCCAACTGCTCAATCTTGTCCAACAGGTTTAAGATGTGATATCTGTTGTGAAACTTTCTTGGAGTGAGATCATCACTTCTGGTCTGAAATTGTTGCCTTCAGGAAGTTAGAGTCTTTCTATGCATGGCATTATAAACACACATTAAAATCCTGTTATGAACATGTCAGGAGAAAAAAGAAAGAAAGAAAGGAAATGGCCAACCAAAAGAAAAAGAAAAATCCTGTTACAAAACACAGACATAGCCACAACTAATTATGAAACCAGACTCACCGTGATGTGATTGTCTTGAAAGAGAAACATACAAGGGAATCCCTGAAATTACAGATGCCTCAATCCCTCATCCTTTAGAAAGGCAAGGTTCCCTATGTTGCTCATTTCATTTTCCTGGCTCGGGAGCATCGCTATGCTTTTAGCTCCTAAGGCCACCAGGCAGATCAGTGACTGCTTGCCCTCTTGATGTGAAAGTCTGTCACGTGGCTGCTCTGCATTCCCTAACAGCCCAGAGGCCTGGGCATAGCAATCTGTGGTTTTAACCCTGGAGCCACTGGGGTTTGTACAGGATAGACCCCAGAAGTATCTTTTCTGAATGTCTTTGTATCTTTACTGTGCATCTTGGCTTCCTGCCACCATGAATACTGAACATCATGGTTCTTTCTGAATAGCATAAATGGAACTGAAGTTGATTTAAATTTCATGCAGAAAATAGCTTTGCTTCAAACCCCAGCCATTTTTATGTTTAAAAAAAATCCTCCAATATATAATCTTTTTGTCCCCCTTCCCCAAGACACACAAGCTGCTAGAAAGCAGACGGAAAGGCAGATTATTTCAATTAAGAGGCTGTCGCTGACAATTGTAAGCAACCTTTCTTCAAAGTTCATGGCAGCAGTGCACTTTTAATTTCGTAGTGACTCTGTCAGGATCTAATTTTCAAGGTACGGTTACCATAGTAGCAACCTGGAATTTTAATCCAGTAGTAAAGGGCAAGACAGGTCACCAGTTTCAGGTCCTCTTCAATCTCAGAATAAAAAAGCACACAGAAAAGCATGAACATAAAGGGTGGACTGAACCCCCAAATTCCATTCTCTAAGACTGAGAATTTGAAAAGTATGTGATCTTTTTTAAGTTGTCAGTTTCTTCTATATGTGCTCAAACTATCACTGAATCAAATGATGATTGCTTGTGTATAACTGAGCAGGAAAATGCACTTAGTCTTCTCCACATGGTAAAACACACTGGGGCTATCTAACCGGGGGTGAGTGGTGCATGTAGTTATTAATTTGAAGCCCACAGCTCTCTGATAGCATTGGGTTAATCCTTTAAATCAAAGCACATTGACACAACACTGGAGAAATAATGGCAAATATTAGCAAAAAGAGCACTTGATTAGGAGTCAGGAAGGTTGGGACTGAACCTTGGCAGCACTACTAGCTTGTGAGCTCAGGCACCTCACTTAGGCCCTCTGAGCATGACTTTCTCACTTCTAACATGTAGAGAGAACCGATGTAAATAGCTGGCTGCAAAGCTCGTACGTGAGCTCATGTGATGGCAATACCATTTACTGAGAAGTCTGAGTAATAGATCTACATTTAATTACATGAAGAAACAAAGGCTCAGAAAAGCACCAAGTGAATTCAGCAAGGCATAGGACAGGGGGATGAGAAAGCTGGGTTCTGAGCCACCCAGAGAGGAGGACCCACAGCTGTGGTCTCTCCAGGGTGATGCTAGCTCCCTCCTCTGCATCCTGGCTCCTAAGATTGTGCACAGACCAAATGTAACATATTTAACAATACCATCATCTGTGTATGTGGAAAACACATAATGCCACAAAACTAGAAAGTACCATTATTATTCGTGTTATTTACTTTCCTCTGTGCTTAACAATTAGTAGTAGTTCAGTCGAAATGTTATATGGGTGAGGTAGGTATGGTATAAAAAGAGATGCTTGAGTTCTGTAATCAAAAATTTTTAGAGGAAAATTCAAGCTCCCTCAATAACCAGCTACGTGGAAACCAGCAGTTAGTGTAATGGCTATGTTGCTGGACTCCCACATAGTCGACCGCAGTTCACGTCCCGGACCCGGTGGCTTAGAACTCACGCTGGGCGTGTGTGCGTGCATGCCCAAGATCCCGAGAGGAGAATGGAGGAGAAGGGATTGTGGCATGACCATCCCCCCCTGGGGGGTGATTTCTCGCTTTCTGTCTCTATGTCTCTCTCTGTCTGCCTGGCGAGCGCATGCGCCCTATAGCGAAAACCTCCCAAAAAAACAAACAAACAAAAAACAGCTACGTGATCTGGAGCAAGTCTCTTTAACTGCTATGAGATGAAATGCCCTTTGCCATCTAATCAACTCCAATCCTATCTGCCTCCCAGAGACGTGAAGAGGATGGACGGTGCCTAAAGAAGTGAACGAGTGAAATAGCGCAGCACAAGGAGTACCAGGCGGACCTGATTCCACTAGCAGCACTAGCGCTACTGCATGGCCACAGATGCTTATCCTGAACCCTCTCTGAGCCCTGGGGCCACGCTGGGAGTACTGATGGTAATGGTAGTGATTACAATGATATCCAACTCCAGGAGTTGTTGTGAGGATGAACTAGAGCCGATCCTGGTAAAATGCTGGCCACGGGCCTGGCACAGCGCAGGTGCCTAGAGGAGGGGTGCACATCGTCACATACAGCTTATCTGTGCCCCCTTTCTGTGTACTTTGTGACAGACACAAATCATCTGGGAGAAACCTAGAATGACCTCTTCAATCCTTCAATTTCTAGGCAGCCTAGACAATTTCTAAATATTACGAGCATTAGGTACTTTACAAAACATTTCCTCTCCACAATCTCTGAGTAGTCCATGCAGTTACAACATTGAGTTATCTGGGATTTTTCAAAAGTGGTCATCTTATACAGAAACACACTCTAGAAATTAGGCAATGAGGCTGGCAGAATTAGTAGGCTGCTAAATCATTACCTTTGACTCTTCCCCGGGCATCATTCTCTCCCTCCACTCTCTTAGGCACCCTGGAACCTTAGATAAGGATAAGGCACTAAGGGGCTGTATGGGTAGATCTTGGGTGCCAAGATCCCACAAGGTGGCAAAGAAATAAAATTTTGTTCAACTGGTTTTCAGGAGGTCTGTCCCGACTATATCCTACTCCATTCCACCCCCTCTGTGTTGATCTTGGCAGCATATTTGCAAATGTCAATCAAATAGCTTTGGGACCTTTTCCATTTTGGGTCCTCATTGTTAAAGAGGATAGATGAACCACAAAGAAAGGCACTTGTCAGATTTTTCAACTGCTTTTACAGCTGTAATTGTGCAGGCAACTGCAATATTCTACCAACACTGCTCCCCACTCATCACTCAAATGGAAGGGCTTTTAGCACTGCTGAGAAGGTGTCAAGAGCAGACCATTTAAACAGAACATTCCCAATAACATAATTGTGGTAAGCATCTGGCTGTTTGTGAGTTGCTTGATAGGATAAAAAAAATAGGATGAATAGTTTTATAGTGGCTATTTCTTCTCATCTCCTCCATAGTTCCCATCTCCTCCATAGTTGGGTTTTGGATTTTTTTGTATGCTTCTCTGCAATTGTTCAGAGTGATCAATGGGATCAGTGTCTGCACTGCTGCTATATTTTCTTCACCTGAGCCTGGAAGACTCAAAAGGGCTCTGATGGATGAGTTCTGGCCCTTCTACCATCTGGGGAATCTGGGGACAAGGCAGTCTATTCTAATGGGAATGCAGAATGTTGGCTTCTAGTTCTGACTCTGTCAATCCCTAGGTGGGGGCTGAGGAACATACCTTCCCTTCTCTATGTCTGGTTTCTTTTTACCTGGCTATCTAACAGGATTGCTGTGATGCTCATATGAGGTGAACATACTTTGTGAAAGTGCTTTGACATCATCAATCATGATACAGATAAAAAGGATCCTTGATTGTAGCAGTTTACAATCTAATAAGTGAAAAAGACTGTGCATATGTACGCATACATCTCATTAAGCCACACAGCATTTGAGGGGCCTACTATTCTGGGATATAGAGCCTGCGTGTGCATGTGTGCATGCGTGTGTGTTTTATCACAACATTACATCCGCTTATACATGGAAATTATTTTAACTTTGACCCCTTTCTTATACCTTCAGTGCCTTCCTCTTGCATTATTTGCTTCACTCCCAGTTACCACTCAAAATGCTGAGGAGAATTCAGTAATATGCCACTGGTTGATAACAAATCATATATATATGAGATTTTTGTTATAGGGCATGTGTGCTTTCTAGAGAGACAGGGACAGAAAGTGAGAAATCACTCCCCAGGGAGGATGGCCATGCCACAATCCCTTCTCCGCCATTCTCCTCTTCGGATTTTGGGCATGCACACACATGTGCCCAGCATGAGTTTCAAACTGCCAGGTCCAGGACTCGAACTGCGGTCAACCAAGTGGGAATTCAGCAACATAACCATTATGCCATCTGCTGGTCCCAAGGTGGGGATATTTTTAAAAATTTAGTTCACCATGAGGACATAAAGCAACTTTGCAATTACCAAACAACTTGGTAAGCATGAAAGGTGATAGTTATCGCTGTCATGAAAATACAACCATATATCAGTTTTCTCTTCTTTTCACTTTAGTATGGCAAAAAATGGAAATTTCTGTAGAGATACGTTGTTCCCATCACATGTCACTGCAATCAATCTTGAATGGATATTTTGTGATCATGTAAGTCTCTTGCAGGTGTGAATCTTTCAGCCTCATGGAAGGTAATATCCTACAGTCCTCGTGACCAAGTCTGGTTGCAGGTTCTGAGCAAAGGAAAGATCTGACTGGAGTATCCGCGCTGGCATGTGCAGTATATGTAAGACTTAACTCAGTGATAGCATTCAAGTCTACCCCTTTCCCTTATTTAAACCCAAATGGCAGGTCCCCTTTTGGTCTGCATTGTGGTTAGTCCACTTTGGCCTAATGCCTAGGCAAGATCACACCTAACTTCAAATCAGCAGAGCCATCTCCAAAGTGCCCACAGGATGACTTTAGTGAAGTTAAGAGCATGTGCCCTGGAGTCAGTCCTGTTCTGGCTCTACCCTTTGCTGCTGTGGCACTTTGAGCAACTTACCGTCTCTGAGCTTTGGTTGCTGCTTCTGTAGACTATAAAGATGATGACCCTCATGGGCTTGTTGGAAAGAGAAAAAGTGCATAGAATGTGCCTGGCATATAATAGGCACTCACTATGTGTGAGTGAGTTGAGTTATTGGCGTAAGTCTAAGCCTGACTAGACTGCAAGTTCCTTCAGAGGCTGTGCAACATGTCACTCTGACTCACCATAGTGGCTAGCCCAGAGCCTTATATATACAATAGGGGCCAAATTCATACTTGTTGAAGGGAATGAAAGCATAAATCAATGACTGTAGATATAGATGCAAATAAGGCAGAAAAGAAGAGATACTTAACTTTTCCCTGAGAAAAAGGTATTTGCTTCCAACTACAAAAATGTCTCAAAATTCACCTGAAAGGTATGAATCCGTCCATAGACCTGGACCCATAAATAACATCATGAAAATCAAATCTACTCTGGCTGAGCAAAAATATCTATGTTTTCAGCTTGTATAATGGAAGCTGAAATCAACAGCTCTCTTTAAAGGAGCCCGTTTTCAGTCTTGACGCCCATCAAGCCCTGGCAGCTTTAGCGCTTTTTGATGCGAACATTCCAAATGCCAATATTGCTTGTTGTCACATTAGCCAATATACAATTCTCAACATAAAATCTTCTTGATGTCTGATTACTCTTCTTAAGGACCTCATGCTGATTCATTTCAAACTGTGAATTACCTTTAATTCACGGCTTGAACAGGCTGCCAAATTTTGTTTTCTCTGCTCCCAGGTGGTTGTCCCTGATGCAATGGAGAACTTCCAAAAATATATTAAGTCCTTAGGAAAAGTTGGCAAGCTCTGAGATGCAGGGCATACAAGATAGGTTAACGACAAGAGCTGGCACACTTCTCAGTTTAAAAACCAGAATGGCTGCAACTAGTGAAAGGTCCTGAGATGATCAGTTTATCAGCAGAGTTAGTTTGGCTTTCCTAAGCCTCAAATTGATTAGTGATATTTCTAAATTCCAAGAACCAAATCATGTATTCTGACTAAGAATTAGTTAATCTGATTAAGAAAATAATAGTCATTTTCCCCCTGCTGCATTACAAAGTCACTTCACTACTGAAACTGCATCTAAGTAGCAGATCAAACATCTACTTAGGGAAGACTATATGAAATTGCTAAAGAGTGGGTTATTGTTTTGCAATAAAGCACAGCAGTTCTTAAACCTCAAATCAAACTCTCAAAGGAAACATCTCCAGTGATGAAAGTTGTGGTATAAGATGGTTGGGGTTGTAATGAATGTGAGGGATTTTTTTTTTTTTTTAGTTATGAACAATTTTTCTTGAAATTCATCTAAAAAATAATGTAATGCTTATTCTGGTGACAGCAATCTGGAAAACATTCTCATAATCTTTCTATTCTCTGTGGCAATAAACTCTTCATACAGTTAGAGAAAAGTTTAGAAACAATGATATTTTGGTTTCATAAAGCAATCTTGGTCTAGCTTTATGTCCTCCATAATAGGGAGGTATGATTCCTTGTGAGACTATTACCCACCAGCTTCAGTTCTACAAGTCTTTAAAGTCATGTCCAGGTACAAAAGGCCAAATTTAGTGTACCAAATGTCTGACCCTATGAGATCCTGCAAGGAAGGGCAGTCCAGTGGGAAGAGAGGGGGTCTTTGAACCCATAGGACCCTCGGCTGCATTCAAACTTTCCCACAAAGGACCAGTGTGACCTAGTTGGCTCTTCTCCATATTTGTAGCCAAAATGCCCCTTCAAAACTAGTGTGCATAGTCAGTCTGTCTTCCCACTGGACTGTCTTCCCACTGGTCTGTCACTTCAGTGGGAGAGACTTTCTAAGGGCCCTTCCAAAAAGTTCATGGGAAAAAATGGAACTGAAGTATAAGTTCATTTTGGTGCAAAAAATTTCTTGAAATCCATACATAGTTTTTTCATACTATGCATTTTCCTTGAACTTTTTGAAGACTTCTCATATTTTATCTCTGCTTTTCTCACCTGTAAAATGGGAATACTTTGGAGCTCCTCTAGGATAACTGCTGACATGCTTCATAGGGCAATGTATGTGAAAGTACCTGGCACCTTGCCTGGCACATGTGTTTTGCAGCACAATAGTTACTGTCTGAGACTTCAGCCATTTCTTAGGCTGACCACAACCAGTCTGTATCCATAAGACCTTCCATCAACTCTCTGGATCCACTGTTGCAATGTTTCAAATGTGTATGTAATACCACAAATGGTGGAACTGGTTTTATGGCAAGAAAAAAAAGACAACATTTTGGCTATATCTGGCTGTATGTTGGGCTTTTATTGAAACTATCCAGGTATTTTTGATAGCATGCTTAAAACATAGGACCTGGTTAAAAGGGGGTCTGGATGGTTTCCATCTGGACTCAGTCTAAATGCTAGCAGTCTGAAAATCTTTTGCAGGGCACAGAAGACATCTTATCTGTTCCTATGTACAATGGCTCATAAAAAAACCCAGAAGGTTATGTGTCTTTGTAAGGCCACTGTACTGACAAGGAATTGGCAAGATGTCAACTCAATGAAGCAATCCAGCTTGACACAGAAAATCCAAGTTCTATGGTTTAGTTTCTGTTTTCTTCCCCATTGCTCCTTAATGGCTTCATTAAGAAACTGTACAGGGACCAGCAGTTAGCGAAAATGGCTATGTTGCTGGACTCCCATGTAGTCAACTGTGGTTAGAGTCCCGGACCCAGTGGCTTAAACTCACACCAGGCGTGTATGCGTGTGTGCCCAAGATACCAAGAAAAGAATGGAGGAGAAGGGATTGTGAAATGGCTATCCCCCCTGGGGGGTGATTTCTCGCTTTCTATATCTCTGTCTCTCTCTGTCTTTCTGGCAAGCGCACATGCCCTATAGGAAAAAACCTCTACAAAGAAAAAAAAAAGAAAGAAAGAAAAGAAAAGAAAAGAAAAGAAAAGAAAAGAAAAGAAAAGAAAAGAAAAGAAAAGAAAAGAAAAGAAAAAAAAAAAAAAAAGAAAGAAAGAAAAGAAAAGAAAAGAAAAGAAAAGAAAAGAAAAGAAAAGAAAAGAAAAGAAAAGAGGAAGAAACTGTATAGTAACAAAAAGTCTGTTATGGACATTCAGACTCTGAATCTGGTAACTGAAATAAATGAATCTTTTAGAGATAAAATTAACATGATATTACTATATAAATATAAAATCCTACAGTCCTGAGAAATATACAATTTGACTTTCTTAAACCCATGCCTCATTCTACTTTTTGGGTCAGATACCTTTTTGGAGGAGGCCAGAAGCCCTATTGGATTTAGAAGGCCTGGGGTAAGGTCTATTTCAACACTATAATACAGATGAGACTCATAGATGCTGGGGTGGTGGTGGGGACCAACTGCTGGGTTTTCTCTCTTCCAAAAATGATAAAAGATTAAAGTTAAATGTACATTCATGTTGTTACATTTAATTACTAGAAAGTATAATTGCTTAAATTTGATTTCTGACAAGTGTTTGTGTATGTACCTGCATGTGTATATACACATATGCTCAATAGTTTGTCAAATATCCCTTTAGGGGCCCTGTCTATATAGTTTAAAATAAAAATAAACACTCCTATGATTTAACTCACATCAGTAACTCACACTATGTCAGTGAGTTCTCCCCAGAGCTACAACTGACATGAAGCAGAAACTCAGACCCTGGTTTCCAAATTTCCCAAGTCCAGCTCTTACCTCATGACATTTGGAGTTCTAGGTAGAGCAGTAGGATGTCATCTGTAGATGGCCACCCCATAAAAGCACTATATGCCAATGAACTATACTGAGAAAATATCCAGTTCTCTCAATGGCCAGACATATTGCTGGGGTCAGGCCCAGAAAGAGCAGCAAATGGTAAGAACAAAGATAGATCTTGGCTAGTTCCAAGCCTGAACTCAGGCACACTGGGGTCAGTGTTTTCAGACCCGGTGTTCACATGTGTACTCCTTATAGACAATCCACACTTGAATAGAAAATCCGTGTTTCATTACCTATAGAAAATAAGCCAAGATGAGGAAAACTAATACAGTGTCCCAATAATTAAAGAATTCTGTTTAAAAAGATTCTAATCTCTCTCTACTGCACTAAGTGGCAGAAGTATGCCCAGAAAATTGCCACTGGCCTTGGGTGTGCATCATTCCCACAGCACAGATGACTTAGGGGCTGTTTCCCACCCAGTTCTAGGCACCAACAGTTTGTCTACACTCAGAACATTATCAGTCATTTAGAGGATTACTCTGCCAAATGAAAAACCTTAGAAGCTGACTTTAAATGCACACTGTAGTAAAATATGGGAGAATGATGGTAGTCGCTTACTGATAATAATTTGGAGTTTAACGTTTTTTAAAGTAACTTCATTACAACTATGATCTGTCCTGTGTTAAACATATCCTACCATAGGAAGGTAACTTAAGGCCCAGATGGTGGTAATACAACACTTTATGAGGCTGACTCACATGGGAAGGTTCCCAGTTTGTATTCAGAGACCTTGCTGAATGAGTGAGGCATGCTTGTGCTTATGATCTGAAACTGGCTGTGGCTGGGGGTGGATCACAGCATGAAGACCCTGTTGAAGGTACCCCTCTCTCTATCAGAAGAAAGAAATAAAGAAACTTAAAAACATTAAAAAATAAAATATGGAAACTAAAGCCAGCTAAAGTCTGATGATGGTGTTTAGACTTCAGATCAAGCAGCCAAATAGAGAGCAGCTCATTCATAAAATGGACTGTGTCTTCCAGTTGTACTAATGCTTTCTTTGGAGAATTTTAGTCTTTAACAACTGCACTATATACCGCCATGCTATGATGTGGTGTTCTTTGGAAATGCAGCCTCTAAAAATAGACCACAATTGATGAGTTTATTTCTGTTAGTTACAAATTATTGAAATACAACATTCTATGTTATTCTACATTATAGATGGTAAACAGCACATTTCACGTGTGAACCCAATACTATTGCTTTAGGAGCAAGATCATTTTAGAATAGAAAATGAATTATTTTTCATGTTTGAAACCTGGCTGGTTTCCTAACTGTGTGTGTGTGTGTGTGTGTGTCCGTGCATTGTATTGTATTGACCTTGTAATGGGAAACAGTTGCGATAGGAGTGGATGCAAGGAGTGCAAGATCTATTGTTATATAGGATAACAAAAGGAAGAACAATTCAAAATATGATTAATGAAAAAGATGAAAAGAATAATATCAAAGATGATTATGATTTCTGGACTTCCATACAATTTAGTCCTTAAATCCGGGTTATGGCTTCATTAGCCCCATCTCTTTTTCTTGCTTCTTAAAATTAAGGATTCTTGGTTGTTGGAATTGAACTTTTAATTAGAAAGCACAGATCGGGCCAGAAAACCAAATACGAGGACTGGTGATGGGGTCAGTGCTTTGGGGCTTTGCCATACTAAACCAAGAACATGGGAAAGCTGTTGACTTTCTCAGAACCTCCGTCTATTTGGGAGTCATTCCCAGTTGTTTTACGCAATTATTCATATCTTCCAAAAGGTGAGCAATTCACTTCAAGGGTGCCATTAGGCCACTTGAATGTCATAAATTATTTCATTTTGAAAATTTTCAAGTATGTGACTATTACACAGAAAAGTCGATTTCCATTTTTCTATTATTAGGAATGAAAGAAGTTGTGAGTGAAATACTCCCTTGATACGCTCTTGAGGAAATGGATATAACAAAATCTACAAGAGTTAATCTGAGGAAATTGGTTTCTCCAAACCCCTCCTTAAGTTAGCATTAATAAAAAATGAAGGCAGTGCTGAGTGAATCGCAGGCCCCTGGCTTCTGAACTTCAACCTACTGTCACATAATCTCATATTCCATCTCTTCCTTGATGCCCTTGTTTGTCTTTAATATACAGATACCAGATGACCTGCAAATACTGAAGTCTTGGGCTGGTCATAGCAATCCACTCAACATTTCATGTCCAAATTGTGGCTGCTTAGATATATCCCTTGTCCATCCAAGCCTGTGGTGGCTATATACTGTGTATAATGATGTCAGTAATTAAAATTACATAATGCTCCAGAACTAGTCAAAATGAGGACATAAGCTTTCTAAAAGATACTGTTTAATTCTGTTTTTCACTGAAACCACAGTTGTTTTCACATCCAGGTACTATCCCTGCTTGGGTCTACATCATTAGAGAGCCTATTGGTCATTTGATTAATATTTACTGTTACTGGCTTATCATGGGTCTTATAGACTGAATGTCTGTAAACCCCCCGAAATTCATATGTTGAAATCCTCACCCCCACAGTGATGGTATTAAGAGAGAGAACTTTTGGAAGGTGATTAGCTCATGGGGTAGAACTCTTACAAATACCATTAGTGCCATTATAAAAGAGACCCTAGAACACAACAAAAGAAGATAGATTAAGTACATGAGACTGGACTGGTGAAACAGAATTTTATGACTTTTGACTAAAACATTACTGATTTTCTTCTATGCTTTGTTTTCCAGATTTCAGGATTTTTATCTTCTGTCGATGTGTCAATAGGTTTATGTACCTACTATTTGAACAGAATCCTAAACTTTTTCCTGGCTTTAAGTCTTAAGTAAAATTCTCTTAACATTTTTAAAATTTTGATTATTAAAGCTAAAACTGCCTTTCCTGAAATTAAAATATATATTAATAAATACCTATTTAATGACCGTAGTAAGCAAGATAGCCTCAGTTAGGTGCTACTTTATAGTATATTCATTCTATTCACAGAGTTTTATGCCTAAAGTCAGACATGAGTTCATAGATATGTATATATCAGCTGAAATTGCTATTGGAAGTAGTTAGATTAATTTAGATATTTTGCAAATCAATAAAATGTGGGAGAAAAAAAGGAATTGAAAGCAATGGTAGATACCAGGGACAGTGTGGGAGGAGGGTGGGAAAGGGCAGAGGATGTGAAAGGGGGGGGAATATATACATGAAACAAGATACACACACACACACATGAAACAAGAAATAGAAAATTATTTGTTGATAGTAACATGTATGATTAAGCCACTATACAGTGCATTCTGGATGGGAAATCACATTTTATGTGCTGTGATGATGTTCAGTGAATAAATGTAAAGTAAATAAATTTAAAATAAAGAAAAAAGTAAAAAAAAAAGAGAGAGAGAGAGAGAGAGAGAGAGAGAGAGACCCCAGAGAATCCCATTGCCCCTTCTGCCATGTGAGGTTACAGTGAAAAGATAACTGTCCATTAGGAAATCGGTCCTCACTTGATACCATTTCTGTTTGTGCCTCAGTCTCAGGCTTCCCAGCCTCCATGACTATAAGAAACAAACTTCTGCTGTTTTTCTGCTGCCCAACTTAGGGTTATTCTGTTACATCAGCCTGTACAGACTAGGACCATGGGAAATTTGATCCTACCTCCAACCAAACCACATATTATTGTCAGTGCTCACGGTTTCAAGGAGCAGGAGAAAGAACAAGATTAGCTCAGCATTCAGGCATTGTTTCCTTGCCAAATACCCCCCAAAAGACCTGATTTGGAAACCCAAGTATATATATGACTTGAATGATACTGACTTTGTGGAAGCTCTGCTGGTTGGGTCGCTCCACTCTGAAAAGAAAGAACACAATTACTGTTCATGTTTCTACTGTGAAATGATTCTACTGAATCAAATCAGTTTCTAAACATGCAGCCCTCCCCATTACACAGTTTCGCAGCTTCCTACCATGAATAACAGATGGGAAGAAAAGAGGGAGGGGCAGGAGGAACCAGTTGGATGTATCACAATATAACTTCCTTGTTATTGTTGTTCTCTCATGTTTTAATGACTTTAGATAAGAAAGAGAGAAAACTGAGGGAGGAAAAGACATGGATAGCGGGAATAAGAAGGATTATTCAGAAATACTTACTTTGTAAGGTGAATCCTTGGGTCAGATGCTGGGATTCCTATAAGGAAAAACACATACAATACAAATATTACTTAAATGATACAAAGAGAACAAAAGGCCTACCTGTTATTTTGCTGAGGATGTAATTTGGTTAATGTTTGTAATTAATAAACTACTGTAAAGAATTCCATTAATCAGGCTCTGTCTGTAGTTTTATTTGAAAGATACATATGTGCTAGCCATAACTTCCATCTCATCAGAATCATAAATATAACTGGCATCTATTCAGAAATATCTGCAACATGGAACAAGTGACCCATATGTGTGAAATTCCAGTGTCTCATTTCTCACTTAGCTAGGCAATGATACATCTAAGAAAGTAAAAGAGATTTAGTTTAAACAGACCAATGATCATGATTTTTGTTGACGTGTAAACAAAATTGTAAGTAATAGATTTGTTCAGTATTCCCTTTTATAGAAACAGCTCCAGGGACCAGCAGTTAGAGTAATGGCTATATCACTGGACTGCCATGTAGTCGACCGTGGTTTGAGTCCCGGACCCGGTGGCTTAAACTCACACCAGGTGTGTGTGCGTGTGTGCCCAAGATCCCAAGAGGAGAATGGAGGAGAAGAGATTGCGGTGTGGCCATTCTCCCTGGGGTGGGTGGTGATTTCTCGCTTTCTGTCTGTCTGTCTCTGTCTGGTGAGCACATGCGCCCTATAGCAAAAACTTCTCCAAAAAAAAAAAAAGAAACAACTCCAACTTTATACATTAATTATCATGCATATGCAATAGATATACCTCATTCTGTGCAAGAAGAGTGTTCTTAAAATGTCATTACAAGTCTGTTGAAATTTAGGAAGCAACCTGAAATGTTATGGGAGCACATTAGTTAAAGGGATTTAAATTTGATTTGTGTCACCCTACATACAATTCATTCACTGTTTCAAGAAATTCAAATTTTCACGCATCAGGTTTGCAGGGTTGCTGCACACCTGTGTGGATCCTGTGTAAAACTGCTAGACAGAAGCACTACAGTGATGTTCAGGGCATATATGGTGCTGTATGGACAGAAGAGAAACTTAATAAGGGCTGCAAAGCAAGCATTGCAAAACTGGAGACAGTAAGTTCAAGGAAATACTTGAATTAAGCATATCAATCACTGCTGCAAGCAATGTATACATGAAGCCTAATCTTGCCACCCTAAAGAATAAAAACAGGATCACAGTATAATTAATCTTTAAAAGAAGTAAACAAGAACTATAACATTTGTGCTTTAATTGGAAGTGAAGTTTCCAATCTAGTTAACTTGATTTTGTTACACAAGAGATTTGTCTTCTGGCAAGATGATTACTCCAGAAGACTACCATAAACTCAACCAGAGGCAGAAAAGGCTTCTTAGCTATGAACTATCACAGAGCACATGAGGTCTGTTGTGCAAAGACGTTTGTGCCCTCGCTGATGAAGAACTAATTTTTGGCAAAAGAACTTGACCATCTGATCATCCAGTTCTCACTACTTAGCAAATCACAGATGTCAAGGACAGGACTCTTCTAGAGGCACAGTCATTGGGTACATGGAGATGTGAAAACCAACAGCACAGGAGTCTATGGAAAATGACACAACAAAGTCAGAACTTAAACAGCAGCGGGGTCCATGGTCATTTAATACCAAAGCAAGCATTCCTTTCTTTCTCTTTCTCTTTATAGTCTCTGAGGGCACAATTGTAGCATAGCATAATATCACAGCAAAGTACACTAACCGAAACTCATAATAATATTTAAGTTATCAAGAACGACTGAAGCATATTCAGTATAATCTTTAGAAGAAGTCAGGAAATATTAGTTATATTTGAAAATAAGCTCAATTACTTGGCTCCTATGGAAGGATAACTTTCAGTTATCCAGAACATATCATGTTGGCATGGTGCCAAAAAATTGAGTTGTTAACTATTTGCATCTATTTAACTATATATCTTTTTTTTTTAAGTTTATTTCTTCCATGAGGAAGAGAGAAAGAGATAGGGGAAAGAAAGCACCCCCCAACAGGGTCCTGATGCCACAATCCACCCTTAGACAGCCTCAGATCATGAGCATCTACATGCAGGCATACTCAGGGAGGTCTCTGGTTGGGAAACAGAAGCTTCCCCTGCAGGTCAGCCTCTCAAGAGTGTTATGTTGTACCACTGTGCTGCTGTCCAACCTCTCTGTAGAGGGATAGTTCTCTCTGTTATTTTTAAAGAGATTTTGGGACATGTTTGTACTTGGATACTTTTTTAAAATAAAATGTCAAGTTCCAGAGTCAGTGAAACCAAGTATCTGACCAGAGAGTGAAACATTTTTTGCACTGGTTCTGTAAACCTGAATTTTTAACCTTCATCCAAGCATTCTGCACTGTAATGCCAAACAATTGTTTCAGGATACTGGAGATAGTGATGCACAAATCAAACTGGAGGGTTATGTTATTCACTGAATTTGAATAATTGATATTATATAGTTTTTGATACTGTTTTTAATGTCCAACTGGAAAAGATTCTTTTAACAAGAAATTCAAACAAATGAAATATCTTTGAATATTACCAAAGTCACTTTACATACATTTACAGCTCTAATTAACAATAGTTTGGCTGAGGAGAGAATCTGCACTGTTCATGTAATAATTATTAATGCACATAGTATACAATTTCTAAAACCATACCTAACTTTGATCTGTTCATGTCTTTCATAGACATGTAATATATGAAAATTTGACAACAGAATATAATGATGTCAAATTGTTTTCACAAACTTATGTGAAACTCCTAACAGCTTTGATGATAACTCTAAAATCAGAACCTCCTCTAGAATCTAGTTTTGAGAACTGAGGTTAGCTAACTTTTCTTGCAAAAGGCCAGACAGTATGGGAGACATGCAGTCTCTGTCATAACCACTTGACTGCCATTGTAGTGTGAAAAAGCAGTCACAGACAACACGTAAATGCATGGGTGTGGCTAGGTTCTATGAAAGCTTGACTTGTAGGTGCTAAAATTTAAATACTACATTAGTGCTCCTATTACTTGTAATAATACATTACATTTTCTTAGAAAATTTTAACAATTAGGTTGTGGGGAAAGTCGTGATGTCTTTTTCTACGTTTATGTATGCTAAAACGTGTCTTGACTTTCCCAATGACCCAATATTTAAAAACATAAAAAACCTATAGGCTACAGTTTGCCTAGCTCTGTTCTAGAGTAAGTTTACCTCTGGGGAAACATTACTAAACTTCTCCTGAGGATGTCATTACTCCCTCACTTCTGCTTAGCAAGTAATTATTCCCTTCCTTGTGAAGTTTTCTATTGCCTATGAGAAAACATAGCATTTCTAATTCCAGAATGATAAGCAAACTTAGATTGAAAATTTTCAACTGTATTTTTTTAAGTTTATTTATTGAGAGAAAGAGATAAGCACTCTTAATAGGTTCTCATTACCTCCCCCCCCCACACACACATACATACAGCCTTCCCAGTCACCCAGGATCACACAGTCACACGCTCATTAAGCATGTACAGGTTGAGTGGGGAACCAAATCCCATGATGTTCCATACAGTCTGCGTTTGAGCAGTACATTAGCACTATGCTGCCATGCTGGCTCTATATCTGTTTTAATGAGTTTATAGAATAACCCTATTTGACCTGAAAAATCCATTAGGATTATATAGCAGATAATAGCAAAGAAATACACACATATCATCCCCAGTATAGACGGGAAGACTGAGGTTCAGGGAAATTTCAACCAAACCACAGTGCCAGCAAAACAGCAGAACCAGGTTAAAAGAAGCCAGTACCACCACATTTACTAAGACAGCAATATTTCCTTTTCTTTTTCTTTTCTTTTCTTCTTTATTTATTTATTTATTTTTTGAGAAGTTCTGCTATAGGATGTGTGCGCTTTCCAGAAAGACAGAGAGAGACAGACAGACAGAAAGCAAGAAATCACCCCCTGGGGGAATGGCCATGCTGCAATCCCTTCTCCTCCATTCTCCTCTCAGGATCTTGGGCGGGCACGTATGCACATGCACCCGGCGTGAGTTTAAGTCACCAGGTCCGGGACTTGAACCGTGGTCAACTACATGGGAGTCCAGTGACATAAACATTACACCAACTGCTGGTCCCTAAGACAGCGCTCTTTTGTTTGTTTTGTTTTTTGATACAGGGTGCATACAGTCACTGGAGAGAGACAGAGAAAAAGATGCAGAAAGTGAGAAACCACTCTCTGGGTGGGTGGCCATGCAGGAATCCTTTCTCTTTCATCTTCTCTTGGGATTGTGGGCATGCATGCATACATGCCTGGTGTGTTTTTTAAGATTCCATGTCTAGGACTCAAACCACAAAGTCAGCCATAAGGGATCCAGCTGCCTTAACCACCATACACAACTTGGCTGGTCCCTACGACAGCACTCTTTATTACTGATCTAGCTCTGACATGGGTGTAAGACAATGATGCTTTCTAAAAAGCTGGTCACCCAGCTCTGGTGCAGGCAGTGGATATATTTACTGGAAATAGTCATGTTTTTGAGGATGTGATTTGAACTGGAGCATATGGGAATATGTGTGATAAAAGACACACTGAGAGACAGTATGGTCCCTGGTACCAGAACACCTAGATCCAAATACTGGTTCCTTCAGTTATTAAATGTGTAACCCTGAGCATATTGCTTAACTACTATGTGTCTCAGTTTCCTCTTCTGTAAATTAAGATAGTAAATTACTAACCTCTTTGGATTGTAGTGAAGACTGAATTATTTACCTCATATAAAGTACTTAGAACAAAGTGAGACACAGCATACCATTATACCTGTTGCTGATATTATTATTTAACATGTACGTTTTTTCAAACTGATGTTTTGGCAGAAATCAAATGAAACAAAAGAGTATGTAGTCATCCTGATTCACCATTTTATCCCACTTGCTTGTACCTTTATCACAGGGTTGATGGCAGCACAGATAATTGGCAGAAAATGCAATTTGTGCATGATTCCAAATTGTGCACTTATCACAAAAGTCCATTTCAACAACCAGTCCTATTGTATACACTTACAAATGTCACAATAGCAACTTGCACAAATTGCCTCCCAAATTGGAGAATCCAGCTGAAAACACTGCAACGACTGTATATGTTTTGAATTCTACACCTGAAACAAGGAATAGGTCTCTGCTATGGTTTAAATGTGTTCCACAAAATTCATGTGTTAAAATATGGTGAGCCTTGGGACCAGCAGTTAGCATAATGGGTATGTCACTGGACTCCCATGTAGTCGACTGCAGTTTGAGTCCCAGACCCAGTGGCTTAAACTCACGCCAGGCATGTGTGCATGCGTGCCCAATATCCCGAGAGGACAATGGAGGAGAAGGGATTAGAGCATGGCCATCCCTCCTGGGGGTGATTTCTTGCTTTCTGTCTCTCTGTCTCTCTGTCTTTTTTTTTTTTAAGAGGTTTTTGCTATAGGGTGCATGCGCTCACCAGACAGACAGAGAGAGATAGATAGAAAGTGAGAAATCACCCCCCAGAGGGGGTGGTCACACCACAATCCCTTCTCCTCCATCCTCCTCTTGGGATCTTGAGCCCACATGCACATGTGCCTGGCATGAGTTCAAGACACCAGGTCCGGGACTCGAATTGCGGTCGACTACGTGGGAGTCCAGTGACATAGCCACTACACCAACTGCTGGTCCCATCTCTCTCTGTCTTTCTGGCGAGCACACACACCCTATAACAAAAACCTCTCAAAAAAATTTAAAAAAAGAAAAAAAATATGGTGAGCCTTTGTAAAGGTGTGGAGTGGATGGAGACTTAATCCAATTGCTGTGTTGAAAGTTGGGGCCTCTGAGAAGTGATTAGGAATCAGGGTAGGGTCCCACACTCATGATTAAGCTCTGGTGGGTTTATAAGAAGAAGAGATGAGGCCAAAGCAAAGACACACATACATGTACTCCTGCCCTCCACCATGTTGTGATGTCAGGCCCTGTCAGCCCCATGCTCTTGGGCTTCTCAGCTTCCAAAACTGTGACCCAAATAAACCTCTACTCTCTTAAATTAGTCACAGTTAGAAATTTCTGTTATTAGCAACAGAATAGACTAGAATACTCCCTTTGCTACAACTGTTTGGAGATTACTGTCAAGCCCAGGGCAGCCTAAGGAGATAGAATGGGGATGCAGGACGAAATGACATGTACCAAAACTGGGCCAGTGAGGGTTATTAATCACTTAGTTCTGACCCTTTTCAAAGGTAAGTTGGGACAATTAAACAGTTTACACAAGTATTCTTCACAAAAACTATGACCCTAAAATGTAAAGTATCTTATTAGATGTTTTTTTTTCCTCTTATAAATAAAGTCCAAATCCCTTGGGGTAACATCTAAGGCTGTTCATGGAAATGTACCTACCCACTTGGTGTCATCTCTCTCCATTTCCCATCATAGAAACTCTAACTCAGCCACTCTGGCCCTCATACTAGGATGGATTGTACCATGATCCCTCATCTCATCATGCCTTTGCTCATGCTGGTCATTACATGGAATGTCCTTCTTTTAGGCTCTTCTGTACATATCAGAGTCCTAAGCATACTGTGAATATTGCCATATCCATGGTGAGCATCTCCTTAACTGCTCAGAAGAGTGTTAGGTACTTCTCTGAGCACTATATTCTCTATGAAGACACCTACTACTTTGTTTTCTGATTCACCTGTTAACATGCATCCCTAACTTTAAGCCCATTGTAGTCCTCACTGAATGGTTTCTGAATAAATGGGAAGAAGGAAGGAAAGAAGGGAGGAAAGAAGGCTGTTCTTTTTCTTTTAAAGTATGTTGTTAGTGTATCCACATCTATTTAGGCATTCTTTAAAGCAAATGGCGATAAATTATTCCTGGCAGAAGGTGAAAAAAATATTAAGCCTTTGAAAATAGAACTATAGAAGAAAAAGTTCTGTTAATGTAATTTGTTGATTTGCAAAGATCTGTCTGCCTGTGAGCAAAGGCTGGAAGGTGATATACAAAAACTAAAATCAATCCACGAGGGTAGGAGTACAGGTTTTTTTCCATTAAAAAATCTTGGACATTGTTAACATCATGTATTTGTTATTTCCTAAGGGCTGCGCCACCCACTCTGTTGCCTCTACTCTGGGCGCAGTCACTTGAACAGTAGTAATGCTCTAGGTGGTAAAATATGCATGCCAGTGTCTCCATGTATACTGTATTAAAGACTCTCTTTCAGTAAAAATTAAACTTATATTATCATTATGAGAGGCAAGAGGGAGTCTAGATTTTATGGCAGTACAAGACCAAAGCCATCATTAGGAATCTGATGAGAAGACTGGTGTAATTAAAGTGAGATAAAGGAAAATGAAGAAGGAAGAGAGCTGACCTGTGCAGGGGTAGAAAGTGTGTTCTGCTCCAAGTTTCCAGGAGTGTGCATGGCAGTGAGGGGAGCAGGCCAGGAATGGGTCATCTCCTAATAGAGAAAAACAAAGCAACTTCATTGCCAGGTGCTCAGAAATAAAACTGCTTTTCAGTATTGAAGAGAATAGGCCCTTTATACTTACTGATGTCACTGGACTCACTTGTTTTGAAGAAAACCTAACGTCATTTGATTAAACCCCTGCCTCACACTGGTACTCAAAGCCTCTCTGAAATACGAAGGATTTGCTTGCACATTGTGACAGGAAGTTCACTACTGTTTGAAGTGACATGTCCCATGTTGAGACAGCCTGATCATATTCTTCTTCCTGGTTGTGAGCTATAAACCTGTCTCCCAGGAGCTTCTACCATAGATTGTATTCTGCAGCTTCACAGAACTCATTTCCTTCTTCTCTGGCATGACAAGTTAGAAGACAACAATCCTATCCCTTGATGTTGTCCCCTTTCCAGACAGAAACATTCTCAGCTTGTTCATGCATTTATTGGGAACCTTTCACTTTTCTTCCAGTGCTGGAGGTCTGCATTCTGTCGCTATCACAGGTGCTCCTGGGAGGGACTCCTGATTTCCTGGGGCTCCTCCAACTCATGGTATCTCATTCCAGGTGTGATCTGCTGGCTCAAGGGAGGGCAGCACTGTCACCGCCTTCATTGCCTTCATTCTGGATCCTCTGATACTCATCTTCTCTTGATGTAGCCTAACAATCAATGATAAGATTATACACATGCTGGTGATTTTTCCAGGCAAAGATGAGGTAGCCAAGGAGGATTTTTTCTCATTCATAGAGAAGGTTACTATATGATTGGTGGCTGGGGGAAGCTCAGCCATACACACTGTATTGGTGATTTCAAATTTCAAAACAGAAAATCCCCTCAGGCTCCTACCCACTGTTATCAGCAGGGGCACCCTCTCAGCTCTTTCAAACACTCAGTTTGAAGAGAGGTGCCGTTCAAATCTTGCTTGAGTCTAAGGGCACGTGGCCAATGTGCTTTACCCTAAGAGCAAGGATAATGAAATCACTTGCTCAAAATCCCAGCGACAGAGAGATGACAAATTTTACAGAGCAGGAGAGAGCCAGCATGTGTTGGATTCATCAGACATTTTCATGTATGAACATTAAACATAAAAATCATTGTAATGATGGAAATAAAGGAGGGCTTTGGGGCGGGGTAGAGGGGATCAAAGTTTATGAAAATCCTTTCTAATGAGTAAGTTATATAATACTTTTTTCCCAATCTTTATGGGTAACATAATTAGTCATTTCAAAGGAAATATTAATAAGATCTCTCAGGTAGCACTAAAACATGGTTTTCCCTTTATAATTACCAGTTCAAAATGAGTCTTTGATGTACAAAGCGCTGTAATGCAAGGAGATACTTCACAGATTCATTCACAGTGGCACTGCTGAAGCAGAATTTGTAAGTATTATTCAGACAAGCACTGACACAGATTGAATTTTACCCAGCACTATTTAAAAAGGAGGCGGTAAGTACATTAAAAATGCATACAAGATTTAGAGGGGATGCTTAACCTACTTAAGAGATAGACTATTTCCAAGTGTTTTTGAGTTGTGCATTTGTATCCCGTTGATAACATTCATGACAAATGCTACTTACATATTCAGCACGACTGGGCCCAAAGTAACTCTACATGATAACAGTTTAAAGCTGAATTCTAATTACTGTGTCTTTAAGAGACTCAATGATCTCTTTTAAAAATTAGAAGGTTTTTTTGTTTTTTGGTTTTTTGGTTTTTTTTTTTTTAATACAAAGACCAACTATATATTTCACAGCATCAGTCAGTGAAAAATAACATTTTGAAAA
>NW_006209177.1:2608934-2630442 GCF_000334495.1 Tupaia belangeri chinensis | reverse complement strand
TTCAAAACAGAAAATCCCCTCGGGCTCCTACCCACTGTTATCAGCAGGGGCACCCTCTCAGCTCTTTCAAACACTCAGTTTGAAGAGAGGTGCCGTTCAAATCTTGCTTGAGTCTAAGGGCACGTGGCCAATGTGCTTTACCCTAAGAGCAAGGATAATGAAATCACTTGCTCAAAATCCCAGCGACAGAGAGATGACAAATTTTACAGAGCAGGAGAGAGCCAGCATGTGTTGGATTCATCAGACATTTTCATGTATGAACATTAAACATAAAAATCATTGTAATGATGGAAATAAAGGAGGGCTTTGGGGCGGGGTAGAGGGGATCAAAGTTTATGAAAATCCTTTCTAATGAGTAAGTTATATAATACTTTTTTCCCAATCTTTATGGGTAACATAATTAGTCATTTCAAAGGAAATATTAATAAGATCTCTCAGGTAGCACTAAAACATGGTTTTCCCTTTATAATTACCAGTTCAAAATGAGTCTTTGATGTACAAAGCGCTGTAATGCAAGGAGATACTTCACAGATTCATTCACAGTGGCACTGCTGAAGCAGAATTTGTAAGTATTATTCAGACAAGCACTGACACAGATTGAATTTTACCCAGCACTATTTAAAAAGGAGGCGGTAAGTACATTAAAAATGCATACAAGATTTAGAGGGGATGCTTAACCTACTTAAGAGATAGACTATTTCCAAGTGTTTTTGAGTTGTGCATTTGTATCCCGTTGATAACATTCATGACAAATGCTACTTACATATTCAGCACGACTGGGCCCAAAGTAACTCTACATGATAACAGTTTAAAGCTGAATTCTAATTACTGTGTCTTTAAGAGACTCAATGATCTCTTTTAAAAATTAGAAGGTTTTTTTGTTTTTTGGTTTTTTGGTTTTTTTTTTTTTGATTAAGGTGAGTCTTCTCCAAAATTAGATCACTTAAATATCTGAGAGAGGATGGAGAAATGTTGGTCAAAGAACACAAAGAGTGGGTTAGACAGGAGGAATAAGTTCTAAGAAACTACTTAATTGTACGGCATGGGGATTATAGTTAATAATAATGTAGTGGTACTTGAAAATTGTCAAGAGAGTAGATTTTAAATGTTCTCACCATAAAAAGAAGATAAGTATGTAAAGTGCTAGTATGTTAACTATTTTGATTTAATAAGTCCACAATGTATACACATATCAAAACAACATATTTCATTTTATAAATATATGCAATTTCATTTGTCAATTAAAATACACTAAGTTTTAAAATAAATAAAGATTACTATTTATATTTACCGAGAGTCAACCAGGAGACAGTATGTTCCAGCTAAGAAAAGGACAGTTGTCTGTCTTTAATACCTAAGGGGGTATATCTCCAACAATTAGAGGCTTAGTTACATCCTCTTTCACCACTGGTTTTTAAAGGTGTAGCTCTGGGCTTACTGAAAGGTGTTTTAAACACTAAGAAGAATGGAATCACTTCTCAAATGTGTACTATTTCCTGATCTAGTCACAATGGTGTAAGTAGCTGGGAACTACTGCATGAGTCTGAGGCCACATAGGAAGCCCAGGTTCAGATCCTAGACCAAAATGAACAGACCATGCATGCATAGCAGCAAGTGTCTATAATCCTAGCTAACTGGAAGTAGGGGACCACAAGGATGAGACCCTGACAAAAACACCTCTCTCCCTCTCTCTCTCATAAAAAAAAAAATGTATATGTTTCACTAAGGTTTTCTATATCCACTCTGGCAAAATCTGATTATCTTGAATTACCATTAGACTGCACTACCCTGTTGGCTGATCCACGTGGAACTGCATACACTTATACTTTCATGTACGACTGGTTCTCTGCATTTGAAGATGCGAGATTTCATGAATCGACATGCTGATTCCATGTCCCTGCCAATGCATTTGATTACCATAGAGAAGATGCATTTATATACATATGAAACTAGAAATGGAAAATTATTGATGATAACATATATGATTAAGCCACTATGCAGTATATTCTGGATGGGAAATCATATTTTGTATGCTGTGATGATGCTCAGGGAATGAATGTAAATTAATTAATTTTAAAAAATGTTTCAGAATGAAATTACAGTGTACTTGTCACTGGATTCTAGCTTTGTCCATATTTTTAGTTTAAGGTATTTTGTAAATCAATAAAAGGTGGAAAAAAATGTTTCAGAAGAAAATTATAGGACACTTGTAACTAGATTCTAGCTTTGTTCATATTTTTAGTTTAAAATATTTTGTGAATCAATAAAATGTGGAAAAAAAGTTTAATATGGAAGGGAGAAAGGGGAATGAGGAAGGAAAAAACAAGTAAAAGTATGTTTAATTGACAAAAAATGAGAAGCTATTTGCTGATAAGTTATAGAGTAATATCTTTGGTTTGACTGACATGCATAGTATTTGGGCTGGAAAAAGAAATGCTATACACTGTAAAGATGTGATTAAATGTAAATAAGTAAATTCATTAAAAAATTAAAATAAATGAATAAATAAATAAAAATAAAATAAAAGGGATACAATTTCCTGAAAGAATACCTTCAACAAGAAACTTTGGAATAAGCTTTTTCACCTCTCAAAATGAGTTGGAGTTGTAAAGTGTGGCAAGCTTATAGCAGATTTCCCATTCTTATCCTTTTCATTTATACTTGAAGGAAATTAATCTATTTTCATGTTCTTGCTATTCCCAAGATAAGAACACCTATGCACCTTTACCCAACTGTACTAATCCTTCACCCAGTGTCAAGGATGAGGACCTGGTCCAAAAATGTTGCCAAGGCTTTTACAACAGATTCCAATGCTGAGCACCTGCATTCAGCACCAACTTTACTGAGTGCAAGCTCCCTATAGCAAAAATCTCTCTTCTTAAAAAAAAAAAATTACACACACACACACACACAAACACACACATACACACATCTCTTACTTTACTCTGAACCTTCATAAAAAAGTCTTCTTTCCTCTCTGAGTTCCTTTGATGCTCCCTGAAGAGAGAGGGGGCAGGTATTCATATCAACCTTGGTCAATTGAGCTCATGAAGGCTTCAAGAGGTGAGGTCACTTATGCACAGCCTTGCACAGCTGGTGACCAGTTCCAAAGCGAACACTATTTCCACTTTTCTGCACTGACTGCATCTCTCTTTGTTGGTTGACCAACATGATTAATAGAATAAGGGCTATCTAAGTAATGATGTTTTATTTTTCAGTATTTGACAAAGATCAGGTTTCACAAATGATAAATCATGTAATTTCTATGTAATTTTTAGCCACAATTTTAGCTACCTACATTTTTAAAAAATAATTATTTATTTTTAATTACTCATTTATTTTAATTTGACCAGAGAGAGATGAGAGAGAGAGAGAGAGAGAGAGCAAGGCACCACGTCTGGGAATTGAATGGCGGTCAGTTATGTGGGAGTGTCCAATGCCTTAACCACCATCTCACCTGCTGGTCCCAGCTATCTACATTAATGTGCTATGAAGACACCAAAGTCAAATTCAGAAAAATGGCAAAAGGCCTAATTTTCCACCATAATATCCATACCATGGCTCATAGCCAGGACTGACAAATCTAAAATGACTTGTGTAGCCTTGCTTTGGCCAGTTTAGACCTAGATGCTGGGTGTCCCACGACTGGGGGCAAAAGGTAGTCTGTGTTTCAGAGTCTGCTAATCTCAAATGCATTCCCCACTTATTTAACATGGAGTCGACTGAACATCTGCTATTTCAAGTCACCCATATGCTGTCACAAACTTTGTATGCAACTTTATATGACCATCATCTGGTATGCAGTAAGTAATTGGTTGGTCTTTTGGTATCAATACTAAAGAAAAAGGGAGTGACATCACACACATTTCACAGATGAGGAATTAAAAACACCAAGAGGAAAAGTGTCTTACCCAATGTCATATAGCAAATGTCAGGGTCTGTTTGGTGGATCCCTTACATTTGTTCTACCAACTTTTACTGAGTAACCAGACACTGGGATACAGAAATGATGAGTCAAGTCCCTTCTCTTGGAGAGCTCACTCTGTCTAACATGGCAACTGCCTTGAGGGGAACTGTGCAGAGATTCAGGGAATGTAGGGGTGGGAGGAAGTCATTGTGTGAGGTAATAAGGGAAAGGTTTTGATGGAAGAAATCAGGGAGCAGTGTGTATGTGTGTATGTGTGTGTGTCTGTGTGTGTGTGTGTGTATGTGTGTGTGTTCTGTTACAGGCTAACATTATACCTGGCACATGATAGCTGTTCAAACAACACACATATGGGTTAAACACCAATATTAAGATTCTTGCTTTCAGTGCTAGCAAGTGGTGTAAGGTTAAGGCACTAGATCTCACATGGCCAGCTGTATGTCTTGAGTACCAGATCAGAAGGTCTGCAAATCATGCTGGCAGTGTATGCGTCCATGCCCAAAATCCTGAGAGTAGACTAGGGGAGAAAGGATTGTGGTATGACCATCTACCCTGGAGGGTGATTTCTCACCTTCCCTTTCTCTCTTTGTCTCTCTCTGTGAGTGCACATCCCCTATTGTAAAACCTTAAAAAAAAAGATTTTTAGTTTTTTTTCTTTTCTTTTTTTTGGGGGGGGGAGGGAGGGACAGGTTTTTGCTACAGGGCATGTGCACTTGCCAGAAAGATAGAGAGACAGAGAGACAGAAAGTGAGAAATCACCCCCCAGGGTGGATGACCATGCTGCAATCCCTTTTCCTCCTTTCTCCTCTCGGAATCTTCCCCGCAGCCCCACACACCTGGGGTGAGTTTAAGCCACCGGATCCGGGACTAGAACCGCGTTGGCTATGTGGGAGTCCAGCGACATAGCCATTACGCTAACTGCTGGTCCCAAGATTTTTAGTTTTAAAGAGCCCAAACTGAAGAAATTATTATAGCAGATTTTTCAAATGATTATCTTAAGGAATGCAAATGAGAGTGGTTATCTCACATATTTCATTATTTTCTTAAAGAATTATTTTATTTAGTTTTTTAAGAATCATTTATTTACATTTTATTATTATTTTTTTTAATTTGACCAGAGAGAAACAGAAACAGAAAGGGAAGGAAAATGAGAAAGCAAGCTGTCAGGTCCAGGACTCAAACTGCAGTCAGCCATGTGGGAGCCCAGACCCTTAACCATCATGCCACCTGCCGGCCCCTCATTATTATTATTGTTTTTACAGTCAAAAGTAGTCTCCAAATGTCCCTGGGCTAAGAATAAGATAGGGAGAACTTTACTTGTTTGAGCTCTTCCAAAAGAGACCTGATTGGTCCCAGTCAAGTTGGTCACTCACTCGGAGTCTTAGTTTTCCTACCTATAACATGTGGGCTTTGGCCTGGATGGTCTAGAGGTGATATCCCAGCTAGCAAATTTGTCAATCTCTGATTTTGTCTGTTCTGCCTACCTCATAGGCCTGTCATAAAGGCAAACAAGCTAGAGCATGTGCAGAGGCTTTGAAAATCATAGTGTTGTACACATTCAAGGCTCATTCAAGGCTATTAGCACCACAGCCACAGCTACCACACTGCCAGTGTGAGCCAGGAGGCCTCCACTCAGCAAATCGGCAGCCTAGGCTCTGCCAAGGCCTCAATATAATAAGGCCTCCTGACAGCTTTCCCCCTTCCCGCTACTGAAACACCAAGAATTGTAAATACTTCCAAAATTGGAAGTAATTAAGAGTAATAAATATGAACAGCTGAATGGTTTTCAGATAAAAATGTGATTGAATAGAAGGAGAAGATCTCCACAAAATAAGGTTAGATTTTATATTCCTGTGGACTTAACCAATGACTCCCAAGTCATGGTAACTGACCTTGATCTCTGACTTCCTAGAGGAACACTCTTCTTTCTTTTCAGGGAGAAAAGAATAGTACTGTAATGGGTCTGTAAATATATACACTGGGCACCCTTACAAACCACCACAGCCCAAACAAGTGGGAACATCAGCATCCTATTTTCTTTAAACTAATGTAAACCTGTAAACATTGAATCCACATACCCCATTTATGTGATTGAGGTCTTATTAGACAGTTGAATTTACTTCTTTCTCTAAAGCACCCCTGCCTCCATGAGCAAGAACACATACGTATGCATTGCAGATATTGATAACTTACCAGAAAACTTACCTTCTTTGAATAAATGGTTTAGAACCTTTGTACCCATGGGCTCCGACAGTTTACTGAGGAGCCAGAAATGGGATAGGAGCAATTAGGCATTGGTGCAGCCAGAGAATAAGCGACCAGGGCCCTTAGGTCCTAAGAGTAGCTGCCCAGGGGCTCCGGCCTCAGAACTGCAGCCAAATCTTTCCTTAGCCTTCAATACACTATCAGTTGCTAACTGGCCTGTAGGAAGCTCTGCTTCTTCCTGATAGAAGAGGAAAGCCAGGGAGGGGTATTAGCACTGTTATCTGCAACAGCAGTGGGGCTATTAATAGGAAATGGCTGTCAGGAGCTGGAGCAAGCATGGGATGGGCCCACCGAGGGAGCCAAGCTGTGATTGGGAGTGGGTCCCATGCTGGTTGTGATCTGAACAGGCTGCCACTCCCAGTGTGGTACACCAGAATGCAGCCACAGAATCTAGCCAGGCTGCTATGCAACTACTGCAGAAGACCTAGGGAGGATAAGGCTGGAGGATAGAACCCGTTGACTGGAATCAGGGAACTTATCTGTTCCATGTGAAATTCCCCTTGGAGAGAAGCAGGGTACATAGGAGGTTTTCTCTCTGGCCCTGTCAGGATAGACGTCAGGAGTATTTCCAAGGACAAGCAAGTTTTACCCCAAGGAGGGTCATGTGAGATATATAGGTTATGAAGAGTCCATTTTAACCTTGGGTAGGCCACAGTCCAGTACACTGACATTGCTCAGGAAATGGGATCCTATTTGGTAGATATCTTGGATTCAGCAAAGCATTTGCCAAACTTCATATTCAAGGGGACTTCCATAAGTTCAAGGAAAATGCATATTATGAAAAAACTAAGAATGTTTCAAAATTTTTCATACCAAATTAAACTCATTTTAATTTCACTTTTCCATGAACTTTCTGGAGTCCCCTCATATAATGCTTGTAACTAAGAATGGGGACAGGTGAGATGCATTATCATGCACTGAGGTGAAACATGCTTACAAAAACTGCTGGTAAGTGAGCTCAACCTAAAAAGCAGTCTCTAAAGGCATGCCATAGGCCTTGGTCATTATTAGTTATTCCCTGATCACTAATTTTAATAATGTTGTTAACAATAATAGTACCATAATAGTACCTTGCCTTTTTGTTTGTTTATTTTATTTTTTGTTATAGGCATGTGAACTTGATTTGGGGCATGCACACACACACACACACACACACACACATACACACAGCATGATTTTCAAGCCACTGGGTCCAGGACTTGAACTGTGCAGCTGGCCATGTGGGATCCAGTACCTTAATCTCTGTATCTCTTGGCTAGCCCAGGACCTTGCTTTTAACAAGGATCTTTGGATGAAAAAATGCTTCCAAAACCGTTACCTCATTCAATCCATAACTTTCAAAAATACAGAATGTCTGCTTATCAAAATTGTAGGTGAAACTAAAGTATGAGTAATCAAAATCCAGAAAAATTTTGTAACACTGGCCTGAAGCCAATAAGATTAATTTTAACAAGAGTAAATGAAAACTGCAATTATATTCCACAAACCAAGTACAAAACTGCAGAATGAGAAAAACTATGTGGCTTAGCCCTAATTCATGAGGTAAAAACCCAAGGAGTTTAGTCTACCCTCTCCACGTGTATTTGTTAGGCAAGTGAAAGAAACAGTGCCACCCCAGATAACATTAAGAGAAATATGATGTCTGGATCATAGAATGCAATACTGCCATGAAATACTGTCCAAGACAGACAAAATTCAGAAGAGAGTCCACCATCCTGGATGCCCCATTGCAGCAGGGGCATGAGGATACTGCAATGTTTACATAGGGTAGAATGGAAAGAATTTGGAAAGTTCATTATATAAGAGTACAACATATGGGGCCAGCAGATGGTGTAGTGGTTACATTGCTGGACTCCTACATGTCTGAGTGTGGTTTGAGTCTCAGACCCCATAGATTGAAACTCACACTGGACACATTTGCCTGCATGCCCAAGATCCCAAAAGGAAAATGGAGGAGAAAAGATTGCAGTGTGCTCATTTCCCATGGGAGTGATTTCTCACTTTCCCTCTCACCACCTCTGTCTCTCTCCCCAGTAAGTACACCCTCTCTAAGGCAAAAAAAACTTTTTAAAAAAAGGCATAACGTATGCAATTTAAAGGAGTAGAGAAAACTTAGTCCACAGAAAAGGGAAACTGAAGGGGAGTTCTGAAGAGTGTCTTCAAGTACATAAAGGGCTCTCATATGGGAGAGATTTGAGACCTGCTTTGTGGACCCAGATGTTAGAACCAACCCTACTGGTAAAAGTTATCAGGGGATCAAATTTAGCTCAACCTGAAAGTTTCCAATCATGAGAACTTTCCAACCATGGAACCCTCCATTGTTAGAGGAAGATGGCCCCTGTCTAGGGAAGTGAAAAAGGACATCCTATACAGGTTGGGGCTTGGGTTGTAGACCAACTGTACTGCCTCACCTAATACTCTTCATTTCTGTAAAGTCAATAATAGATGAAAGAACTTCAAAAAGTTCATGGAAAATTCAATCAAAGTATAAGTTTTTCTTTTGAAAATGCAAAAAGAATTTGAAATCCATGCATAGTTTTTTAATAATATGCATTTCCTGAACTTTTTGAAAATGCTTTGTATATGAGAATATGTAAAACAAGCTGCAGCAGATATTTTGCGTGATGTATAAACACAGCTGAGCAGGGCTGTCAGTCCTGTGTCCTGGTGGTATAAGGGAGTCAAATCCCACTTGGCCAACTGCATGGTTTGAGTCCTGGCCCCAGCAGCCTGAAAAATATACCAGGCACATATGCCTGAGTATCCAAAGTCCTGACAGAGAAGAGAAATGGAGAAGTGATCATGGTGTGACTATGTCCCACTGGGGCATGCTTTCTTCCTCTTTCTCTCTCTTTCTCTCTTTAATGAGCATATGTGCCCTCTGCCAATTTCTTTTCTTTTTTTTTTTTGGAGAGGTTTTCACTATAGGGCATGTGCACTCGCCAGACAGACAGAGAGAGACATAGAGACAGAAAGCAAGAAATCACCCCCCAGGGGGGATGGTCATGCCGCAATCCCTTCTCCTCCATTCTCCTCTCGGGATCTTGGGCACACACGCACACACGCCCGGCGTGAGTTCTAAGCCACTGGGTCCAGGACGCGAACTGCGGTTGACTACGTGGGAGTCCAGCGACATAGCCATTACACTAACTGCTGGTTCCCCCAATTTCTTTTTTTTTAAAGATGAGTAAATTGACTAAAGCAGTTCATCATCTTCCCAGGGATGGAGGCAGAGGAAGGGCACTTGGGAGAGCCTACTGTTTCACAGTGAGATAGCTAACAGCCCAGTTTATCTGATTGTTTGCTCTTGGAAAGTTCAGCAATAGTGGAATCACAGATTTCCTGGGCTTGATCACAAGATATTCCTGCCATGCTTTTCCAGTGGTCAAAATCCTATTCCATTCCATTGAATGAATATGCTTTTGTTTAGAACACTCTTAAGATAGTCTCCTAAGATTGTATCTCTGATTTCCATGCAAGTGCTGGTAGGAAGAAAGTATAAAATCAATGTTTACATTACACATAACTTTCCAGCCATGGCAGAACAAATGGGTTGGCACAAAAATGCAACCCACCAGACCAAACAAAACAAAATAAAGAAAAATTATTTTCAAAGTCTCTTTTAAATAATTGCTTTATTCAAACTCTTCAATGTCAGAGTTGTTTAAGGGAATTGAGGAATTTTTCCATTGACCCCAGAACTGTACATGGGAAAAGTTTAGCTCACACTGGCTATCTATATCCCAGCAGTCCACAAAACAAAGTTTCATTGAAAAAGCACATGCACTGGGCATTTTTTTTCAAGCCACCACATCCAGGACTCAAATCATGGAGCTGACCATGTGAGATCCAGCACCTTAACTACCATGCTATCTGCTGACCCCTCAAAATATATTTTTAACAACACTGTTGAGTTTCCAGCTCTCCTATTTAAAATTATTTTGCCATCAACTACATCTAATAACCATCACTTAAAAATACTAGTTTGAGATAATTTCTCAGGTTTTCATAATAGTACAGCCATTTTTTTTTATTCTGCCAAAGGGTATGTGTGCTTGCCAGAGAGAAATGGAGAGAGAGAGAAAGGGAAAAAGTACTCTCCATGGGGCATACCACAATCCTTTTCCTCCATTTCTCCTTTCTTTCAGGATTTTGGGCATCCACACACATGCATGTGGCATGTTTCTCAAGCCGCCGGGTCTAGGGACTCAAAGCACATGGTTAGCTATGTTGGATCTGAGTGCTTTAACCAGCAGGTCATGGAGTCAATCCCAAACTCCCTGCCCCCTTTTTCTTTTCTTTTATAGTCACTTTACTAGATGGAATGACATGTTGTATCCCTATAGTGTAAGATGATTCTTTTTGGCTACCTTTTAATTTGCTCTTTAGCTCTAGCTCAGGCAAACCAATTTGAAAAAAAGTCATACACCTTCGCTAGCTTCTCTCCAACACTATCTTTAATTAATTCACATTTCATTTCACTCATTAAATAAATATTTATTGACTGTCTACTTTCTGCAAGGCATCTAAGAACCAGGAGGCTGGACCAGGCCCAGGGTCAGTATCTGGCCATACCAGGCCATGCTCTAGGTAGTTAGAATAGTCATAACTGGAATGAGTATAAGATCAAGACAATTCTTAACTATCTAAGTGGAACTAAAATCGGTCAGAGTTTGTTTATAGAGTGTAATGTGCAATTTGTTAATATTTTTCAGAAATTACATTGCTCGAGAGATGCAGAGTGTAGATGCAGCAACAGAACAGTCTTTGAGAAAGCCAGCTTATACCACAAATGAAAGGCACTAGAGAATGACAAGTCAAGGCAAAGGGGAGCAGAAAGATACATTTTGTGCAATCCCCAGCCTAAGCCTTTTCAAAGAATTACACAAGGCGTTAGTATTCCATTTCTAAGGGCTGCTGTAGCTTTTCAAACATGATAGCTTTCTTGTAGTTTACACTTATCACATTAAGAAAAATGGTTATAAGGAGTTCATGACAACTGCTTTTAGAAGGAACAAAGGCTCAATTGCTGGGGAGAAAGAAGTAATATCTATTTTCATGGAAAGAGGCCTCCAGTGAACAACTTGGCTGTAGCTTTGCTCTCTTATTATTTCTGAGCTCAGTAAAAATAAGGCACTAGGCCACTAATACTGCCAAAACTCTATGCAATATGATTTGCATGGAATTGTCTTTCTCTGAAATAGATATTTCAATCTTAACATCACAGAATCACAGTGCCAGGGGAATGAAAAAGAACTGGTTTGTCCCATTCACATGAAATTAACTAACGAATCGATCACAAGATGTCAGTCTAATGACTAAACACCTGGCATTCCTCCCTTCACCATCCCTCCTGTTCACAGACATTCCCCAATAAAAATAAACCAACTGAGGCATTAGACTCTTTACAGTTCCCTGAATTTAACAACATCAGAACCACTACTAAGCCCCAGTGAAATTGATTCAGAAAGTCCCCTGAGAGTATTCCAAGCTCGTAATAGGCTGAATATTCCCAAGTGCCTGGACAGTCACTCCTCTCCCCAGATTCATTTTTCTCTTCAATTACCCCAAATAATGGGAAATAAATAGCATCTGTCTTCCACATTAAGCATGGCAAAGAAGATGCACAAGTGAGAGCCATATCTTTTTCTAAAAGGGTGTTTGACTAATGGAGAAAGAGAACATTCTAAACTCAGTATGAACACTCTAAGGGTCTATGGTGTGGATGTAAAACCTGGTCCCATAGGCAAGCTGTAAAGCTTCAGTTTTGTGTTAAAATCAGAAAAGAAGTAAGGCCAGCAGGCGGCATAGTGGTTAAGATGCTGGACTTTCACATGGTTGACTGCAGTTTGAGTCCTGGTCCTAGACCTGGTGGCTTGAAAATCACGTTGGGTGATGTGTGTGCATGCCCAAAATACTGAGTGTAGAATGAAAGAGAAGGAATTATGTCACGGTCAGGGGATGATTTCTCACTTTCCCTCTGTCTGTCTCTCTCTGGTGAGTACATGCGCCCAATGGCAAAAATCTAAAAATAAATAATTATTTTAAAAAATCAGAAAAGAAGGTCCCATTCCACCTTATGGAAAACAACTACTTGCCAGACAGTATAAACTAGAAGTAGCAACTGATATATCTTTGGAAATCGTATAGTGAAGATCCTGTATAATAAAGTATTTAAGAAATATCAGCCTAATATAGTGAAGATCCTGTATAATAAAGTATTTATTAAATATCAGCCTTCTCTGATCCTTCCATTTCACTGCCTAGTCATTTTTAAAATAAAAAAGTAACCATTGCACATGTATCTTATTATTGAAGTGCTTTTTATTAATAATTTCCTATTGACATCTTTAAGGGCACCCATATCTGTACTCCAAAACCTTTATTCATCATAAAGAAAGGGAACATTTTAACTGATCCCACCTTGAAGTATCCCTAAGAACCCTACGAGAATCTATTGCCCATAGATGTCCTTAACTCCTCTTTGAAATTCTGTTTTAAGCCTATACTAGCTCTTGAGCTAACCAGATCAGTACTTTTATTCCTGGCTATAAATTCAGTAAAGCACCAAGTAGAAAATTCCAAGGGAGCAATGTCAGACCTTTTGCTGAGAAAGTTCTAGTTCTAATATAACACTGGGCTTGAGATAAATAAATAGTACATGGAGGACCCTCCCCCCACACAGAAACCTGCCACTCTCAGGCTTGGGGTTCAGACTATGGTTTGTAATCAATTTATAATCTTTGTCTAAGGACCAATTATCAACCAGTGACTTAATATTGGGCTCTCATCAGATTTCTCTTCTCATCTCTACCACTTGTTCTTGCTCATCTAGTCTCTCCTTCATTTGCTTTGAAAAGCTAATAAAATAATTTAAAAAAAAATCCTGGTCAGGGATTGCAAGCTACCCGCAGAGTCTGTTATACAGCTGACAAAAATCAACATGGCAGGGTCTCTGGGCTAATTAAACAAACGTGACAATTTGAAAAGCTGCAAAATGCCTTATGTGCCATGGAGCGGTCAAAAATGAAAAAGAAAGAAAAAGCAGGCACTGTAGTAAAGACATGAAAGAGGCTACATATTAAATAATTAAGAAAGTCACAGGGCAATTTAAATTCATTGACTAAATCAGAGTGAGAGTGCGTAAAGGGCTGCAATATGGAATTCAAACTCACACCTTGAAAATGTTTGGCACTACTGAACTGCAAGTAGAATCACAATAACCCAATAGGAGCTGGAATGCATTTAGGGGTTAGAACTTACTGGACATTTCTTTTATGTTACTGTATTTAATTCAGTCATGAATCCAGAGGAGTAGTTGTACTTGTTCTCATTTCTCTTTTCAGATAACTGAGTCTTGGAGAAGTCATCAGCCCAAAGAACTCTGCCCGGGTGCCCTGTTTTCAGTTCTAGGCTTTGGCCACCATCTTGCCCCAAAAGGATGAGCTCTCTGAAAGGGAACACTGCTGAATATGCAGAAGGGATGAAGTTTTCTCAACTTTCTCTAGCTGTCAGACAACTCAATGCCATACATGAATAGCAAATCAAACAACAACAACAAAAATAAGTCTGTCTCTAACAGAGGTCCCGGCTTATTAAACATGCCTGTCATCAGAATGCATTCCAATGAATGGCTTTTTATTCCCCAGTTTTATGGTGGTATCACTGACCAAGAAAAATTATATATCTACAGTATACAACATGATGTTTTGATATATGTACACATTGTGAAATGATTACCACAATCAAGCTAGTTAGCATATCCATCACCTCACATACTTTGTCTCTCTCTCTCTGTGTATGTGTGTGTTTAGTGAGAACATTTGTACTCAGTTATCATAGCAAATGTCAATATACAATATTGTATTACTAACTATAGCCACTATTCTAGATGTTATATCCCCAGAATTTACTTATCCTGCATAATTGAAATTTTGTGCACTGATGGCTCTCTTCAATACTCAGTCCTATGTAAGGTTAATAATCTGTACTAACTCAAGGTGGACGTTAGCAACTTCCCCCTATAAGGTAACAGGCCACTAAAAATCAGTAAAGTTATTCAAGTGTTGTGATCCTTCCTTTAACAATGGATCTTAAGTGAACATCTTAAGAAAAAGGGACCAACAGTTAGCATAATGGCTATATTGCTGGACTCCCACGTAGTCGACCGTGGTTCGCGTCCCAGACCTGGTGGCTTAAACTCATGCCAGGCGCAAGTGCGTGCGTGCCCAAGATCCCGAGAGGAGAATGGAGGAGAAGGGATTGCGGCGTGGCCATCCCCCCTGGGGGGTGATTTCTCACTTTCTGTCTCTCTGTCTCTCTCTGTCTGTCTGGCTAGCGCACGTGCCCTACAGTGAAAACCAAAAAAAAAAAAAAAAAAGAAAGAAAAGCTGGATATGGCACAAAAGCAGAGTGAGACAGGAAGGGAGGAGAAAGGGAAGAGATCAGAATCAGAATTAAGTCCTGGGTTTTTATGGTACCATTTCTCTAATAAAGAGCCCTTCAAAGGTCACATGCATCCTCTCATTCCCAGATTCTGGGGGTAAAGGCATTATCACCTTATTGACCACAGGAAAGGAACTCGCCTGAGGCCTGCAATGGAGGTGGGCAGAGACCTACATTAGGGGTGGGCAGTTACCTGTGCTGCGGGACAAGCCAGGTGTTTAGCTGAAATTTCCTTCTTTTTTTTTTTTTTGTGGGAATATTCATTTTATCTCTATCTACTTAGCCTCATTCTTGGTTCTCTTAGAAAATGTTTCATTTCCTTTTTTATTTATGATAGAAAGTATGATGAATACAGACACATGAGAGAGAGAGGAGCACTCTCCACAGGGTGTAGTCATGCCATAATCTCCTTTCCCCTTCTTCCAGGCCATCAAATCTTGAGCACTCACACACATGCTTAAGATATTTCAGGTGGACCAGGCCAGAGGTTTGAACTACAATTGTTATATGGGACCTGGCTTTTCTTGAGCAGCACATTGCTGTTGTACCACAAAGCTGGCCCTTTTTTTTCTTTCTAAACTTAATTTTATTTATTGAGAGAGAGAGTTACATGATGGCATCTTATCGCACTGTGATCCTCCCCTCAGCCTCCCAGCCAGCCAAGATCATGGAGGTACACGGGTGCACCAGGCATGTTCAGGTTGAACAAACCTTGGTCTTCTATGCAGTCCTACTGCCTGTAACATCATGGCTGGAGTTCATTTTGGGTTCTTCTTATATAGTAGGGGTGTACTGCTTAGAGCTAGAGTTGCATTTGACCAATATATTCTACATAGCCTCAGGATAAAATAAGATAGATATACTCTAAACATAGTCAAGGGTAAATGGTCTAAAAGGTAAAATCGAGTCTGGTTTTATTTAATGATAAGACTCAGAATGAAGACTTAGAGTAGATCTTAAGAGATAATCAGGCTGGTCCTGTAGTCTAGTGGTTAAGGGAGCTAGATTCCACATGGCTGACCGCAGCTGAAGCTTGTTGTGCCCCAAAATTCTACAAGATGGAGAAATAGAGAGAAAGGATTATGGCATAACCACACCCACCTCATGCAGGGGGTTCTTTCTCTCTCTTTTTGTCTCTCTTTGTCTGGCAAGGACAGTATCCTCTGGCAATCAGGAAAAAAGAGATAACTTGGTGCAACTGTTCTCAATATCTTTCTGCAATGTGGGAAACGTTTGCTAATATGGTAGCCACTGGCCACATGTGGTTAACTAAGCACTTAAAATATGTATAATGAACTGAAGGTCTGAACTTTTATTCTATTAAGATTTAATTAACTGGGAACCAGCAGTTAGCGTAATGGCTATGTTGCTGGACTCCCACGTAGTCGACCGTGGTTCGAGTTCCAGACCCGGTGGCTTAAAACTCACACCAGGCGCATATGCGTGAGTGCCCAAGATCCCAAGAGGAGAATGGAGGAGAAGGGATTGCGACGTGGCCATCCTCCCTGGGGGGTGATTTCTCATTTTTTGTCTCTCTACTCTATCTCTCTCTGTCTATCTGGCGAAAGCACGCGCCCTATAGAAAAAAAAATAATACTTAATTAACTTAAATAGTCACATGTGGCTGCTGTTACTGTATTGGACAGTGTGAAATAGTCAACACTTTACAGATAGAGAACCTGAATGCCATAATATTTGAGACTAGATAATGGTTACAGAATAAGGTAGTAGCAGGGTAATACTAGCTTTGAGGTCTCTTGATGCCCAGTCCAGTGCCACTGGCATTTTACTTTCATCATAGTCTCAATTCTTCCAAGAGCTGATGCTCTCTGGTCTTTGCTCTGTAGTAGAATAGAAGCAGATAGGCTCTGGCAACATCAAGGTGAATCCTCCAGGTCACAGACTCATCATTCACTTTTGTGTCAAAAGCACTTCAGTGTGAGGCTGTTCTGGAGTTTCCTGGGTTAAAGAGCAGTAAATAGACTGCAAACTTGACAGGTGAGTAAACTTTTCTGATTTTCTACACACTTAACAAGTTCTGAGAAATAAGAAGCAAGCTGAATAGAAAACTACCAAAGCTTCAGACAGCCAAAATGCTTTTGTTTACCTTAAGTTTAGTTTGGCCTTAGTTCTTTATTTTGTAATTCTGCAATTTCCAATTAACACATTGTCAGGGTAGAGCTGGATAAGTTTGTTAGGGTGAGTGGGTTCATTCTAGGAATGGAGGCCTTTGGGAGAATAAAGAGCTTCATGGAAGTCACATACAGGTTATCTATCACACACCAAAAAAATCTGGAAAAGCTCACTCTGGAGGAGAGAACACTTCTCATGGAAGCTCCTTTCTTGCAATCATAATGATTATAAAACCAGGGAATGGTGTCAATTCATTGTTTAATATATTTGAATTGTTTCTCTCCATTGCAGTATCATATGAGCATTTGTCTTTAGTCAGTGCCTTGTTTAATGTGATCATAACAATTTCATTGGGATTTGAGAAACAATATTAAAAGTAGGTAATAGCAATAATATTACTTAATAATTTGCAATGGAGAATGCAAGGGTGATCTGGCTGTGACATCTGCGACCTCACTGATCACTAGTGTTGAAACATGGCTGGCTATCCTCTTTTACCACCCCATGTGCAGTGCTTCCAAAGCTGAACCCTGGATGGGAGAGGAGGATCTTCTCCAATAGAGGAGAATCATTCTTAGGTCAAGAGTATTAGAGTAGCAATGCTCCTCTGTCAGAACCTTCAAGCAAGTTCTCAAAGTCCTTTTGTAAGAGAACGTGTAATTGAGCTTTCAAGACTGCAGACACATCCAAATAAGGAGTTGCAAACAGCAATCTGTCTTTTTTTTTTTTTTTTTGGAGAGGTTTTTGCAATAGGGCGCATGCGCTCGCCAGACAGAGAGAGAGAGACAGAGAGACAGAAAGCGAGAAATCACCCCCCGGGGGGATGGCCACGCCACAATCCTTTCTCTTCCACTCTCCTCTCGGGATCTTGGGCACGCACGCACACACGCCCGGCATGAGTTTTAAACCACTGGGTCCAGGACACGAACCACAGTCGACTATGTGGGAATACGACGACATAGCCATTATGCTAACTGCTGGTCCCCGCAATCTGTCTTTAAAATAAACAAACAAATAAGTAAATAAACAGACAATGGAAAAATGTTGCACAAAAAGTGGTGCTAAATATATCATTTCAAGAAATAAGGAATGGAGTCATTATAATGCCTAATATTTGTATAACTAATCTATTTACTAAACACTATTATCTCCTTATTAACTTACCATATATTCATGGAAAATCAAATCATTATTGTACCTAGGGTGGAAATAGTCCTATGAGGTCATTTTCCCTAACCATTCCTCTACAAATTTAAGTAATTTAACATACACACTGCATCAGCTCTACATTTTTTATACATCTACACCTGTCATCTTTGTGTAAATATACATAGAAGGCTTCTGGCTTAGGTTAAAGGGACAGAGTAATCATTTAGATACAGATGACACTCTAATGAACCTTACACTCTGCCATGACAGGCAGCCCCTCTTCTTCCCCAATATGAAAGCAACAGCTGTAGGTGTATTACAATTGCTAGGGGGACCTAGAATAAAGGTAGGGAAATAAAGCATTAATTTCAGTGATCTTCAAGGTGGCTCTTACAGGGTGTGAACAGGGGGTCACCAGGGAAAGACAGGAGTGGGTGGGGTTCCAGGAGGGGCCAACATCTAGAGGCAGGAGAGGAGGTGGCACATTTGAGGAATAGAGAGAAGTCTTTGGAAGATGGAAAATAGCACATAGTTTAAAAAAAATAAAAAATTAAAAATTAAAAAAAGAAGATTATGATAATAAAAAATAAAAAATTAAAAATTAAAAAAAAAGAAAGAAAAGAGCACATAGTCTGAAGTGACAAGGCATGAGGTGTTCATGAGTGGTGGCATAAAGGAAGAGCATTGATTGCCAAGGTAAGCAATTTGGGGTTTATATGTTACAGGTACTGAAGAAGCACAACATCCAAGATCTCACCTCCCTTCTATCCTTGGACAGATCCACTAATTAAAATGGGAGAAAGGAAGGATCTAATGTTTAATGAGTATTCCAAGCACTATTCCAGGGGCTTCACATGCATTATCTCATTAAATCCTCTCAGTAATTCTGAAAATGAGGCAATATTATCACAATTTTGTTAACAAGATACAGCAAAGTTAAGTTAGCCAAGAACATTCAGCAAGTGAAAAGAGGTAACCTCCACATCCTTAGTCATGATATCTCTTAAGAACATTCTTCCTTTCATTGTTTTCCTACTTAGCCCTCTGTAACTGCCCCTCCAGGGTCGGAATCCACCAATTGAGGTTTCCTAGCCAAAATTCAGCCTCACAGCTTCTCTTCCACAAAGCAATCCCTCAGGAGCCATGGTCTGCTCCCTCTTTCAGTTAAATTTTCTTCTGTTTAATCTAGGCTACCTCTTCAGTCATTCTGGCTTTAAGTCCATGCATTGCCTTGTTCACTTTTTGCCGAATGCATCTCAATTCGGCAACATACTTCTTAATTTTTAAAAAAAATTATTTAATTGTATTTATCATTTTACTATTACTTTTTTATTCCCTAGAGGGCACATGCACTCACCAGAGACAGACAGAAAGAGACACAGAGAGAAAGAAAGTGAGAAAGCAAGCCTCCAGGTCCAGGACTCCAAACCACAGTTTGCCATGTGGGAGTCTTGCATCCTAACCATTGTGCCATATGCTGGTACCCCTCTTAAAAATTTGTATGAAAGTAATGTAAATCACAGAAATTGAAAAAATATATATAAACAAAAAAATTCACTCAAAATGCTGTCACTCTAACAAAATAAAAACTATCATTCCAAGTTATTTTCCTTTAGTTTTTTATTCACGTTTTTACATACCTATAATAATTAACTACATAAAATGTTATATTCTTGCTATTTCACTTAATATCACATCATAATTATTTTCCCCTGTGTCAGTTTATCATCTTCAATGCCATCTTTTAAATGTCTATTATTCTGAGTGTATAAATCTGACTTTGTTTAACTATTCTATTGTTGGATATATAACAGCTTGTTTTCTTATTACCAATAAAGTTGTTATGAATAAATGTTCACAGTTTTTCTAGGAGTTTGGATTTTACCCAAAGCATGGATTCCCCAAAGTGGAATGCAATCAATGTCCCTCTAAAAATAGGGTGGCCAATTTAAATAAATGGAGAAGCACACCACATTCATGAATTGAAAAATGTAACAAGGTTGTGGAAAACAATATGGAGGTTCCTCAAAAACCTACAAATGGAACTATTATATGATCCAGCAATTCCAGTCCTGGGGATCTACCAAAACGATAAGAAAAACATTCAGTAAGAAAAACACTTGCACATCCATGCTTATTGCAGCGTTATTCACAATTGCTAAGACATGAAATCAACCCAAATATCTAAGAACAGATGAATGGACTGAAAAATTGTAGCACTCATACACCATGGAATACTACTCAGCCATAAAGAAGTGAGACCCTGACATTTGGTGCAACATGGATAAAAATGGAAGATTTAAAGTTAAGTGGAGCAAGCCAGATTATGAAAGACAGGCATTGTATGTTCCCCCTTAATATATACTGAATGTCCACACTTTATGGCAGAAACTGAAAGATTGGCAGGTAGGGCAATTATAGATACTAGATACAGTATAGGAGAGGGATTGAGGGAGGGGACCAGGGAAGAAAATAAGAGAAGCATTTAGTAGACACAAAAATGAAAATCTATCTGTTGATAATAATGTATATGGTAATATATTTGACTTGACTAATATGCACTGTATTCATGCTGGGAAAAACTATTTTGTATGCTGTAAAGATGTACAGTGATTAAATGTAAATTTTTTAAAGCAATAAATAAATTTTTAAAAGTTAAATAAAATTTAAAAAGAAAGATACAATAAGGTAAACATGTTAATTCTCTCAAACATTAATCTATAGATGTAATATAATACAAACCAACATTCAAATGGGATTCTTTGTAAATACAGACAACATAATTCTAAAATTCATATAGAAAAGAAAAGAAACTAGAATAGTAGACCATTTTAGAAAAAGAACAGGGCTGGAGGATTCATATTACCCTATTTTAAAACTTTCTATTAAAGCTACAGAAATCAGGACATTAAGATCTTGGTGAAAGGTTGGGGATATGGAGCAATAGAATAGGCCAAAGTCCAGAAATAAACCCACATACATATTGTCAATCAACCTTTTACATAAATGCAAAAGCAATGCAATACAGAAAGATAAATAATAATCTTTTCAATAAATTGACTAGAACACTATAAATCTCAAACTTTTTCACTCTATATACCAAGATTAACCTAAAATGGATAAAATACCTAAATAAAACTGAAAATAAAATATGGGGGTTAAATTGTATGACCTTGGGTTAGACAACAAGTTCTTAGACTTTACAACAAAATCATAATCCATAAAAGAAAAAAATATAAATTAGACTTCATCAAAATTAAGAAATTTGTTTCATAGAAGAACATCAAGAGAATGAAAAGAAAAAAAGAAATTTGTAGGACCAGCAGATGGCATAATGGCTACATCACTGGACTCCCACATAGTCAACCATGGTTCGAGTCCTGGACCTGGCAGCTTAAACTCATGCTGGGTGTGTGTGCTTACATGGCCAAAATCTTGAGAAGAGAATGGAAGAAAAGGGATTGCAGCATGGCTACCTCTATTGGGGGTTATTTCTTGTTTTTTTGTCTCTATATCTCTCTGTCTCTCTGGTGAGCACACATGCCCTGTAGCAAAAATCTCCCTTAAAAAATTTGCAAATCACATTTTCTG
>NW_006209177.1:2600541-2608911 GCF_000334495.1 Tupaia belangeri chinensis | reverse complement strand
ACAGAAAAAAATTATTTATTTAACAATAAGGTAAGAAACAACTTGATTTTTAAACTGAACAAACATTTTGTAGAGACATTTCTAAAGAGATATACGAATGGAAAATAAACATGTGAAAAAATGTTCAATATCATTAGTCATTTGCTAAATGCAATTTAAAACCACAATGATATACCACTACACCCCTATTTTAAAAACTTAAATAAAAATTAACAATAAAACCAAGTGTTAGCAAGGATGCTAAGCAACAATTTTATACATTACTGGTGTAAATGCAAAATGGTACAGGCACCCTGGGAAACTGTTTAGTATAATTTTTATAAAGTTAAACATACACTGATCACAATCCCACTCCAAGGTGTACACCAGAGTTAAATGTAAGTGTATGTTCACACAAAAATCTGTACACAATTGTTAGTACACACATTGTTCACAATCACCAAAACCTAGAAACAACCAAAATGCTACAATATGTGAATGGAGAAAGAAATTTTGGTCCATCCATGGAATGTTACTCAGAAACAGATGGAATAAATTATTGATACCTACTATAATTTAAGTGAATTTCAAAGTCTCTTTTTTTTCTTTATGGGAAAACTTATTATTATTATTATTTATTAATTTATTTATTTGCATTCATTCACTGTACATCATTACAGCATATAAAATGAGATTTTACTTCCAGAGTACACTGTATATTGTCTCAATCAAGCACATCAACAAACATGTTATTGTCAACAAATAATTTTCCACTTCTTGTTTTCTGTATGTTTTGCCTTTTTTCCCCCATCCTTGATTCCCTATCTCTTACCCTCTGCCATCTCCCACTCTCCTCCCACACTGTCTCTGGTATTTATGTTTACTTTCTATACTGTTTTTCCCCCACATCGTATTGAATTGCTAAAGACCTTAATTAATTTAAATATTTTCATAGTAAACACAGCTAATATATACATTTCCATAGACACAAGTCCAGTATATACTGCATAGTGACTTCATCATGCATATTATCAAAAACTCTCCATTTCTAGTTTCTAGACATTTTTACCCCGCTTTCTGACCCTCTGTCCTTTCCCACCCTCTTCTCACACTATCTCTGGTGTCTACAATTGTCTTCCATTCCTTTCCCACCCACCTTGTATTGATCACACAATTTCTTACATAATCTAGAATTTCAAAGTCTTAAGCTGACTGAAGGAATCTGCTTTGGAAAGGTTGCATATGGAATGATTGCACTGAAATACATATTCCAGAAAAGTCAAAACTACCAGGGCAGAGAACAGGTTAGTAGTTTCTAGGGGATAGGGGTGGGAAGGAGAGTCTAATTGAAAAAGTGAAATATGAGAGAATTCTTTGGGATGTTGGAATTTTTCTGTATCCTGTTACTGGTAGTGAATATAGGAATCAAAGCATATATTAAAACTCAGTACTATAACTTTAAAAAGAAGATAATTTTTCCTATAGGCAATTAAAAAAAAATAAGCTGGCTGGAAATCAATACCATATGTCAAATGTAGCCCTAGCAAAACAAAACAGAGAAGATTTATCTCTTTTTTTCTAGATGTTCTAGATTAGGGAGCAGCAAACTATCTCCACAGGATAAATATGACCCATTGCTTGTTTCTGAACATAGTCAAGCCAACTTCTTACATATTGCCTATGGATGATTTCATCCTATAACAACAAAGTTGAATAGTAGAGATAGAGACCACATGACCTAAAAAGTCAAACATATTTACTGTCTGCTCATTTAGAGGGAAATTTGCCAACCCATTCTCTAGACACTTGTCTTCTATTAATAAAGTTTTGTGAAGTATATGTTACTGTTACACTTTTTTGTGTCTACTCTAAACACTAGTGGACTCATGTGCATTATCATATAGTAAATGTTCCTATGAAACTTTATTTTATTAGATTTGGTCCATCTGGTATGCTGTTTTCCTGATTCTGACATGTGGCATTATCAGCAGTCTCTTCCACCTTCAGTTATTCACTAGGTCAGGGGGCTGAGTCCTGCAGTAATCACTCAAAAACTCCTTCTTAAGCCTCATATTCTCATGGTGAATGGCAGAATGCATAACAGTTAAAAGCCTGGCTTCTGGAGTCAGACTGCCTAGACTGAGATTTTGGCTCTGCCACTGGTTAGCTGTTGAACTTGGAAAGTCATTTCTGCTCAAAGTACTTGTATTTCATTACCTGTAGCAAGGGAATGATAATAACACTTGCTTCCTGGCACTGGTATGGTGATTACATGAGTTACTTACTATATGTGGAATCCTAGAACAGTGCCAGGTACAAGTGTTTGGTATTATTACTAGTGTATACTTTGAATTAAGCCCAACCTGAGTTCTGATCCTGTGTCAAGTGCTTAGTAACTGTATGATTATGTGGTCTGGGGCAATTTATTCAACTCCTTTAAGGTCTTCAGACTGCCATTGATCCACTCCGGGTAATGAGTGGATCTCTGCTGGGGAATATTTATATAATCTATAGATTAGAACTTATATAAATATAATGTCTTCAATATCACCTGGATCTTTGATATTGCTTCATAATTTTACTGAATTTCCTTAGTCTTATCTTCTCTTTTTCAATGATTCATACCTTTTCCCATTTGAACTTTCACCTAACTGTCTCTTATCTCAGCTGGTTGATCTTGAGACTTGGCCTGAAAATTAAAAATGCTAAAATTCTCCCACATTTTCTTCTACTATTTTATGTTTTATTTTTAATATTTAATACATCTGGAAGTAATGTTGTATGGTGTGAGGTAGGGATCTAAGATTAACTTAGAGAAAACAGAAGTGTTTGTGATGTTGTTTTTCTGTCCAAGGAAGATATGACTTTCCTTTTGTTTAAGTATTAATTGGTGTCTCTCATAGTAACTTAGATTGTTCCTATAGTTTTGACATCTTCCTTGTTATTTTCATCTATATCTTATAGTTGGTTGCTTTATAATATAAGCACTATTTATTTCTGTATATTTATTTTGGACACAGTAACTTTGATGAATTGTTGTTTTTGCCATAATAATAGTTTTGGTTAATTGTCTTGGGGTTACAGAAAAAATAAACACACACACACACACACACACACACGCAAATTACAAACATTAAAACTTTTTACACATCCTCTCTCTAATTTTAAATAACTCTTATTTCTTTAATTTAATTATCTTGGCTAACCTCCAGAACAATATTAAGTAATAGAACAGCTAGTCTTTTTGTTGATTATACAGAGAATGCTAATAGAGATTCCCCATAAAATGTCATATTAGCTTTTGAATTGAGATGAGCATATTTTATTATACTAAGAATGTTTCCAACTACTTCTATTTTATCAAGAATGGGTGTTGAGTTTTTTCAAGTGCCTTTTGGCATCTATGAAGATGACTGTATACTTTTTCCTTTTTGTTCCATTCATAAAAGAACATTATACTAAGGTGTTTCTTAATATTGAACAAGCTTTACATTCTTGTAATAAATTCTACTTGGTCTTGGTGCATATTCTTTAAAGTGCTGTCTGATTCTATTTTATAGTATTTAATTAAGGAACTTGGCACAATATTCATATGATTTTATTTTTCTATTTTTGTCATATTTTGCTATCAATATTATATGACAGGTTGGTTTTTCTAAAAAGTAAAAAAAACTTCATAATTTTTTCTTCTTGTTCTATGTTCTTAATAGTTTGATTGAATTTTTCCATTAAATCCTATCTGGGTCTGATGCTTTTTAAGGAGTCGCACAGTCTTCACTTCCCTGATGGTGATAAGTCTGTTTAGATTTTCTGTCTCTTCTGGAGTCAGTTTACATTTCACAAGATACCCCATCTATTTCATCTAGATTTTTATTTGTACAGAGTTGAGCAAATTGCCATTCATGAGTTTTTCTCTACATCTGAGGTTATCGCTCTTTATTATGCCTTTTTAAAAATATATTTGTGCATTCTCTATTTTTTCCTCAATGAGGTTTGGGACCACATTGTCTATTGTATAGATTTATAAATTTTACTGATTTTTCATTCATAATTCATTAATTTACATCTCTTGATTTAAATTTTTTAAATACTGTCTTTAAGCTCTTTTGTCACTAATCTTACTTTTTTTAAAAAAATTAGTTAAAATTGCTTTGTGTTTTAAGAAATTTATCACTATGCTAGTTATAGTTTTAATGTTTTTTGTAACAACTGTTCTTTCAGTGCAATTTTTTTAGCTTTTTTGGATTTTTGCATATACGTTTTTAATTACTGCATTTTTAGTGAGAAGAGTTCTTCTAGGACTATTCAAAGCTGTGGCTGAAGCTGAAATTAGGCATTCTCTTTAGAACACAAACATGTATGACTGAATACTTTTGGACTTTATTTCTCTTATATCAACAGATGTCAGTTCTGTAGGGAACTTGTGAAATAGCATCTCACTCTTCCACCCTGCCTCACCAACAAAGTGCTTTTCATGAATGTGGATTCTTCATGTATTTTCTCATTCAATCCTGCCTTCTGTAGTTCTCAAGATATGTCCCAAACTTGGTCTACAGAAGTGCCCACTTCACACCCTTTCCTGTTATTCCAATATTGTCTTTGCTTTTTATGATGTGGTACTTATCCTGAAAATCAGTGTTTCCTCAGCTATGCCTCAGACTCATGACTATGGGGGTCATTTCTTGGTTTCTTCCTTGCTTGACCTTCACAGAATAAATTTTGACTTAGATTTATGGATGTCTCCAGGTCAGATCAATTATGGAGTTCAAATTTATTGTTCTCATTCTCTTCAGTGCTGTTATACATATTCAAGAGAAAGAACAAGGCTAGCTTTATTCTTTCATTTCAACACTGGAAGATACCTACTAAATTGATTCTGAGAAGTTACTTTCTCAATGCATTTTCCAGAGACGGTAGCTTTACCTTTACCCAGATGCAAGTGAAATGGTTAACTTCCTTGCATTACTTCTTTTTTCTTCAGCCCAAATCCACTCATACAGCCAGGACAAAAAGGCTGGTTCTCAACAGTTGGAAGCTATTACTTCTTTCAGATAAGCCTAGAATGCTTTTTGGCAAACCAATACATTGTTTCATTACCTTCTCTGTACACCCAAGATACAGAAAGCAGGTGTAAATTCTACACATGGCTTAAATTCTCACCTGCTTTCATTCAATTCAATAGAAAATATTAAATCACCATATTCACAAAAAGAAGCGGGTTGACAGAAAACAGACTTATTTTTATAGCACACCTAAGATATATAGAGACTCATATATCTACTCAGCTATTTTAAAGGGGCTACTCTTGCTCACTCCCAGGACAGCTAAATGCTGGGTTGCTAAGTTACTGTTTTTTGACATCATCTCTTCCCTGACATCTCCTGATGTTTGACAGGTTCCCATGATTCACTGGGCCAGTCACCTCGTTACTCACATTACTCACTTTCCCAGTGACGTCTGTAAAATCATTTAAAATTCACCTCATATACTAGCTGCAAACCCCCAGATTCCACACAAAAATATTTAAACTGCTTGACAGACTCTAAGTGCATTCGGAAGCACACTGGATAGCTTACCTATATTGTTCACATAATACTTGTTATAATTAAATTTAGCATCTTTCTTCTGGGTTGGTTTGCATTTGAGAAAAGAGGAAATGATTACTGTGAGACAAATAATGGGTAATATCTCTTATGGGCTAATTCAGTTTCATGAGTAGCTTACACCCAAATGCATGCTACGTAGTAAGTCCATTATTGCTTTGAATTAGCTTCAGAAAAGGTAATACTCCACATAATTTACCCAGTCAAGGACATTTTTACCTGCTGACAAATTTACATATTTCCCAGTGTCATTAGGTAAGAGCTAGTCATCAGATTAGCAGAGGATACAATCATTAGTTAGTTCATGTATATGACTTCATCAATGTTAACATTAATTATAGTGTATAATATATTTAGCAATTGTTTTCTTTTTTGGATTGAACACTAAATTACTATTTCAAGAAACTATAATTTTAAAAGTCCACATCAGAATAAGATAGATATTTTCTAGACCATTCCAGAAAGATTAGCATTTAAAACAGTTATACAGAAAAGAGCATGATTCCAATTTGAGCATTATTTATACATTAATTTGACAGGATATAAAATCAATTGCCTAATTATTGGTTAAATTTATAAAAGAAATCCTACTGAAAGGTGCTTGATTATGCTGCATAGTTATGATAATATAATCAAATTTCCTTTCAGACATAATTGTTCAAGCAATTTTATCCCTGATCTGTATTTTTTTCCTCACTCATAAGATGGCCTTTTTCATTTGCTTCCCTGTTAAAAGGAAAAAAAAAAAAGCAAGTACTATACATGGTTGTCCTGTAATTATTTGATAAGTTCTTTCCATGCTAAAACTGTAAACTAAAACACAAACCTAATAAGTAGAATTGGCATAATTTAGAATGCTGTAAACACAGATCACACTTTAATCAAAAAGAGGTGCCCACATAGGTGTTTACCAACCTGATCCATATGGCAGGAAAAAAAATCTGTAAGAAGATACAGTTTATCAAATCAAGCTCCCTAAATCCTAGCTAGCAAATTCAGCATACCTCATAAACAGGGAATTACCCTTACAGATGTTTGCCTATGAAATTATCAACTATGGAAGGCACTTTGCTAGGAAACACAATCTGTTCAGCATCAAATCTGAGAGAAGCACTCTATCTGCATTTCTGACTCTAGAAAGAATTTAATTGATAGTTTGTTGATATTTTTAAGTAAATTCTTGCTAGGAATAAATAAATCATATTACTGCAGAACAAATCATCACTGAACATCCATCCTTAGCTAGTAGCATTTAGAGCATGCTGTTCTCCTTGGCTTAACTCTTCAAGAAATGATTACTCCAGACCCATAAAACCCCGTGGAGCTCAGAAAAGATGCTGCTGCTGGTGCCCATATTATTACATATGAGCAGCCTAGGAATCCCTCATATGATAGATGAATTGTAACTGCAAAACACCATCACCCGGGCCAGAGTTGTTATTATTTTTCATTTCTGTTTGCACTCGAGGGTAGCCTGACTCTAAAGAGCAAATGGCATGCTGACGGAAGCAAGTACACAAGCTGAGCTGCACTGCACATATTGCTGCCTTTAACTTTCTGATTTGTAAAATTTATAATAAGCAATAATATGCTTGACAAGTATAAAGACATGAAAATATACAGCTTGGTTTGTGGGAGAAGGTCAGCTTGGTGGGAAGGTGATGTGGACTGTTAAATTCTGGTTTGTTTGAAAAACTACTTGAAACTATTTTGGCATAATTACATTTGTATGAAGTGAGGGAACAAGAGGAGTGGAATTGATTAATTACTGGTTGATGCCAGTATGATATTAATCATAGAATAGCCTGTTAAATAAGGAGGGATGTAAGTTAAGTCAACAGGACTAGAAGGAGTGACTAGTATGGTTGTCAGAGACCTGAAGATTAGGCCAGCAAGTGGTGTGGTGGTTAAGGCACTGGATTCCACAGGGCCAACTACTTAGTTCGAGTCCTGAATCTGGCAACCTGAAAAACATGCTGGGTGCCTCTGTGTGCATACCCAAATCCAGGAGGAGAAGTGATTGTGGTGTGGCCATTTCCTCTGAGGAAGAGGGAGGTGATTCTCACTTCTCTCTCTCTGTCTCCCTCTGATGAGCACACAGTCCCCATGGCAAAAATTCTAAAACAAAACAAAATACCAGCGGATATGTGATGGGAGCACCTCTCTGGATTTTGATCTTTCCCATTCTGCAAGGTATGACTAATAATACAATCACTGATGGTTGCTGTGAAGATTCAAAGACATCATGAGCTTAAAGACTGTGTGTGGCAAATAGTATTGGGTTGTTGAGAAAGTCATGATGCCTTTTTGCATAGAAAAACAGAGAAAAATACATCATGACTTTCCCAATGACCTAATAGATGACATATTACTATTATTTCTCTTATTGCTAATCATACGTTCACTATTGTTTTGAGTGTTCTTTGAAATAAGATGTGGTAACCTTAAAGAATGGCAAGAAGAAAGAATGAATTCCTAATTTCTGCACAAATTATGTTGGTTTGCTGGTATTTTTAAAGTTTTTAGAAATAAGTCAGATACTGTCTGAAGCAATGTTTTTAATCCAGAGATTCTCACTGCAGGCTTGCAATAGGGTGGTTGACAGCTGGGTGTAGGGCATAGACCATTAGATTTAAAAAATGAAGACCAGGTTCTATTTTATTAGCCCTACTCTTGGTTGCTGGCCATTTACCTTTCTGAACCTTGGTTTCCCAAAATAAGAAAGTACTAACCTATTTTCTCTGATCAAAATACAATGATGAGGTTTAAGTGCCTTGAAACGCAGCCA
>NW_006209177.1:2594149-2600522 GCF_000334495.1 Tupaia belangeri chinensis | reverse complement strand
TGCTATATGAGACAGAGTTAGCTTGTTGTAATGTGATTGCACCTGCAAGGGCAAGAAGAAAGACTGGAAGATCAGCAAGGGTGGGCTCCAGTGTATTAGGGGAACCAGAAGCAGCAAAGGAAAAGAAATGGTGCTGATCTGAAGGGGAGCTGGGCCCATTGTCAGAGAGATGGTGAGAGGGGCATTCAGGGCCAACTGGTTTGAATTTGAATGGGGTTTTGAGAAAGAGGGCCAAAAATAAAACTCATGAGGCAAAAGTATTTCCATTGCCTGGGGCCTGAGGGGCTGAGTGAGATTGGGAGGGGCTAGAGGTGTTGTGCTTGGTTAATAAAAGAAATCTGTCCCAGTGTGAGATGAAATGGGTTTGCGTGTGTTCCCTGGTCAAGCTGTGGAGGGGAGAAAAGGGGAGAAATGAGTTGGTAAAGTTGGGAGAGCAAACAGACAAAGGTTTCCATGTTCCAGATGCAAAGGATATGGACTGCTGGAAGATGCCTTCACAGGAGTTGGGCAGCAAGATTGAGGTAGCACTAGCTAGCCTGGCTTTGGAGAGAAGAAGCCTGAAAAGTCACTCAGCTGGGAGGTAAGAGAATCTCTCAGCAGGAGAAGTGAGCCCTTCCTGCTCATGGGCTAGTGGTCTTTCCTCTGCAGAGTCCACTTCAGAGAGTAGACACAACCTTGCTCTTCACTCTGCTTGGCCAGAAAAGCACTGAGGGGTCAGCCAGAGGTAGAGAGAAAAACAAAAAAAGCTACTTTCTCCTAAGAAGAAGGCAGATAGAGAGCAAGGTGACAAAAAGCCTTTCTATGGATCCAAGGTCCTCGAAGCGGCAGGAACATTACCAGGTGATAAGAAAGTCCGGCAAGCAGTCTGTGGTGACACGCAATATGGTGTATAAACATTGAAGAGTTAGCCCTAAAAGTTGGGACATAAACTTCAGAAAGCTTATTTTTATTGTAAGCATGGGGAATGAAACATTTCATCCTTCAATAAAGAAAATCCCATTCATTAATGATGTTGAAAAAAATTCTATACAGTCTATAGCCCTTCAAAAAACCAACCAAACAAACAAACAAAGACCAAAAAAATGTTTCTCTAGATTCCCTTTCACTAACAAGAGAAGGACTTTTGTTACTTTCTCAAAGGGTGCTATCTTTATGAGCTTATTAAGGCAACTTGTTTCTTTTCTTTCCAAGTCGGAGTGACATTCTGTTGTTTCTCTAAGTGGCTCCTGTAGTAGACCAGAGCCTCCAGCTCTGACAGGTGCTCGCTCGCCCTGCTTCCGTCGCTTACTCACTGTGTGAACCACCTAGGCAATAGGGCCAGGCTGCACTTAAGACAAGAAGCACAATTGTGACAAACTAGGTGGTGATTTTGAGGTGGCTTCAGCATTCCTTTGGGGGTTCAGAAAAAGACCATACTTCATTTGTTCTTGTGACCCAGAGGAGAAAAAGAAGTAAAACAACATTACTGTCTGGATTAGAGTAAAACAGTTCCTTCAATGTTACCTTCCTCTAAGGAAGAAGACTGACAAACAAGCCTGTGTGCACCCAGTGGAAAGGAGCAAGCAGCTGGGTTTCCCAGGTGCATCGCAAGGGGGGACTGTGCAACAGCCTTTGAGCTGCAGAGATGCAGAGACAGATGACCAAGGGATTGTTGGACTCTTACGAAAATGAGCCAGCACAGCCCTAATCGATAGTCTCAACTCTTATCAAATATGACACATCTCTTTAACTCAACAATAATGTGCCTGGACCCAAACAGGTGCATGAATATCCACAACTGGTGTAATCAGTGACTGGCCAATTGGATGGGAAATGGCTTTCTGCTCCTTATTATTGCGTTGGCTACATTTTCACAGGGCTTGCTTCAAACACTGGGCTGCTGGAACGGTACTTATAGGTAGGAGGCTCAGGAGCAAGTTGGGGTGACTTTGGTAAGTGAGGAAAGGGGGTGCAGGCTTTTCACTAGTACATAAATTGTTTTCTCTCCCAGAAAGAAAGCCTGTATGGTTCTCACACACATGCCTGATCATCATTTATCATAACAACGAGCATATATATACCACTTGGCAGCTTGTAAGGGAATTAGGGCAGGAATTGTTTCCCTCTTTGACAGACAAGGAAGGGAGATCCAAAAAGATGGAGTCATCTGTTCTATGTCATACAAGTGACAACTGGTAGAATCAGGAGAGAAACTCACTCTCGTGACTGCTGCTCTTGAGATACCATATTGCTTTATGACACCAATGGCTAGAGTTACTAGGTAGATATTTGTTTTTTTTTCTGACTTGACTATTTTAGTTTCCCTGTTTCTTTACTTAGAAAGAGGTTATTGCACCGTTTTCAATTTTATTCTGATTCTGCACCATTCTCACATACAAATTCACTCCCATAAAGTCCAAGTCTCTCCTTGTCTCCTGCCCTCTCACATCTCATCCTCTCATTACCGGGTACAATCTCCATAGCCATGTTCCATTGACAGTGTAATGAGAGGCATCAGCAGTGGTGAGTTGAGATCCCATAAAGCAGACAGGCAAAGATTGAAGGTATAGTGCTTAAATAGAGAACGTTTCCTAAAGAAGGTGTGAGCTTCTGTCCAGGACTCAAAAGGAGGACCAAAAGGGAACCAATAATGGACACTAGATCAAGTAGAGAATGTACAAGAGATTAGTAAGAAAAGGGACAGCTGGCATATGCAGAAGGCCTTGAAAAAGAATGCAAGTATTTTCCATCCTGATACACCTTAAAACAGAGCAGTAATTAAAGCAGTTTAAGTGAACAGATTGTGTCATTATTAAAACACACAGAAATAAAGGTTTAAACTCACCCGCAAGATTTCCTCAACACAGCTTGGGTCACTAGGAAGGCTTACCTAAGACAAAATAAACAGAAAAAATTAAATTCTAGTTCCTCTCAGAGTAGCTCACTGGATAGTAGTTTATTCTGTAAGACAAATTGTAAGGAAAGAAAATCTAGTTATCGACTCTTTTCCTACTAAATACAAAGCAGTGCATATTTGCAAGTGCCCTTTGTTTTATTTTTATTTATTTATTTATTTATTTATTTTTGTATTTTTAGTTTTTTGCCATAAGGCACATGCACTTTTTTTTTTTTCAGAGAGGTTTTCACTATAGGGCACGTGCGCTCACCAGAAAGACAGAGAGAGACATAGAGACAGAAAGTGAGACATCACTCCCCAGGGGGGATGGTCACGCCACAATCCCTTCTCCTCCGTTCTCCTCTCAGGATCTTGGGCACGCATGCACATGCACCCAGTGTGAGTTTTAAGCCACCGGGTCCGGGATGTGAACTGCGGTCGACTATGTGGGAGTCCAGTGACATAGCCATTATGCTAACTGCTGGTTCCCGAACATGTGCACTTTCTTGAGAGAGACACAAAAAGAGGGAAAGTGAGAAATCACTCCCCAGGGTGGATGGCCATACTGCAATTCTTTCTCCTCTAGTCTCTTCTTGGGATTTGGGGTATGAACACAAGTGTCTGGAGTGATTTTCAGGCTTCTGTGTGTGGCATTCAAACCACAATTGGTCATGTGGCAGTCAAGCATCTCAATCTCAACACCACCTGCTGGCCCTATTTTTTACTTTAATGAACCTGCAAGACCATAGTGCTTGGTGTAGAAAGTGACAAGCTGTCCTGTCACTGATTTGCTGTGGGTCACTGAGCCATCTCCCTCTCTACTTCCTATCCAAAGAGGGAACTTGACCTCGTGATATTTAATGCCTTTTTGACTCTCTGACATAGTTTAACATACCATTCATTAAAAAATCAAAGCTTAAGGCCAACTAGTGGCATAGTAGTTAAGGCTGCTAGATCCCATGGCTGACTGTGCAGTTCAAGTCCCAGATCCAGCAGCTTGAGAAGCATGCTATTCCCATGTGCATGCATGCCCAAAATCTAGAGAAGAGGGAGAAATGGAGGAAGAGGGATGGTGGCATGACCATCCCCCATGGGGAAGGGATGACTTCTCACTCTTCCTCTCTCTCTCTGGTAAGCACATTTGCCCTGTGGGGGGGGGGAATGGGGAAGATGAGGACTCTATAAACATTTCTCTAATTAAATCAAGTGCTCCTTGAACTCGAGAGTTGAACCAGATGCCTACGATTCCTACCTAAAACATTAAGGCTACATCCCTGTGTACACAGCATGCTTGCTTTGGCACACAGAATCATTAATACACTAAGTGAGTGGTGTGGGCCATATTTCCCAGTGTGACATCTTCTTAGTTGATCAAAATCCAAGCTGCTAGCAGAAACATACTCCATGTCAGGCACATGGCCCTTTCCTTTAGGGGATTCACCAGCACTAAGGCAATGCATGATGAAGGATAATCCCTGAGAAAATGTGTGCTTATCACCACAGTACTGTGCAAGTTAGGGCATCTCCACATTCCTAGCTCCCCTTCATACATTTACCTCCTCCAGGATTGCAACCCGATCACTTCTACTTCCCTCCTGTTCTGATAAGAACACTGGCTTTCTTCCATTCACTGTTTTGGGAGATGAAAGGCCAGTCCCAGAAAAGGAGCACTTTCCAAAGCATCTACACATCCTGGGCTTCTTGCAAGGGCAATTAGTCACTTTCGTAGACTGTAGTATCAGATCAGCTATAATGGGGGAACTGGGGAGTAGCTTATGGCAACAGATTTCTCCAAACTCAAAAAAAGCATGAATAAATACAGTAAATCTTCAATTATCATTAAAGCCATTACTATGCATACATTAATTTCAACTAATATGTATTGAAAACCTTCCACATGTAAGGTCCCTGCTCCAAGGAGCATAAAATCTCAGAAAAAGGAGGCAGGCTGAGACAGTCGCCAATACTGAGAGACAGTCCCTCCTGCGTTACCCAGTCTCAGTTTACACTTTTTATCCTGCTATAATTATTACTAGTATTCCCTTTTACCTTAAAAAATGTCCCAGTTTGGGTAACAAATTATACAATCACCTTTCCAATACAATAATACTCTATTACTGGGTAAGAGAAACAGTCGCATAAAAGACTCAAAGAGTTGGCTGGGCACATATTACAACAAACTTTAAATAGGGGGTTCAGAAAGGGTGACTTGGCTGGGTTTGGTTCATTCATTCATTCAACAAATGTCTTTGGAGGGCAAAGGATTATGCCACAAGACTGGTGCTAGGCAGACATACAGTGGGGAGCAAAAGGAAACACAGTTTCTTTCCTCATAGGTTTTGAAGGCCCAGTGTGAAGGCAGATATGACGAGTCACATGGTTAACACAGAACTGTAACTAAAATAGTGCTGGAAAGCAGGTCATCCCATGGACACTAGTTCTGCAAAACAAAACATTCTGTGAGATACCTAATTGTTTCAGTGAAGCACTTATAAAACTTTTTCTACCCCAGAAATTTGTTTTTTTTTAGGTTTAGTTCCTTGTTGGTTTTGTTTTTTAATGAGCAACTATTACTGTTCTATAGGATGAGTGTTGGCATAACACACAGTGAAGATGCTGCTCTAGCATGTGACAGAATTATAGAACTCAACCGGTAGATTTTTCAAAGGTTTTTTTTCTTTTTCTTTTTCTTTTTTTTTTTTTGCCAGAGGGTGCATGTGCTCACTGGAAAAAGACAGAGAGAAAGAGAGTGAGAAATTACCCCCTGGGGGGATGGCTACACCACAATCCCTTCTCCTCCATTCTTCTCTCACAATGTTGGGCAAGCATGCACACATGTCCAGTGTAATTTTCAGGACACTGGGTCTGGGACTCAAATCATGTTTGACCATGTGGGAGTCCAGTGCCTTAACCCCATGTCGTGAGCTTGTCCCTCAACTGGTAATTTATTTTTTGAGAAGGTTTTGTCATAGGACACATGCACTTGCTGAAGAGAGAGGGAGAGACAGTGAGAGAGAAGTGAAAAAAATAGTTCCCCAGGGGGGAGGGCCATGTCACAATCCCTTCTCCTCCATTCTCTTCCCAGCATCTTAACCACACACGGACATGGACCTGTAGTGATTTTCAAGCCACTGGGTACGGAAGTCAAACCATGGTCAACCATGTGGAGGTCAAGAGACATAATAACTGCTATGCCATCTTCTGACTCCATTTTTTAAAAGGTTTTTGCCATAGGGTATGTGAGCTTGCCAGAGAGAGATAGTGAGAGGAAAAGTGAGAAATCACCCCTCCGAAAGGAGAGAGGGATGGCCATGCTGCGATTCCTTCTTCTCCATTCTCCTCTTGGAATTTTGGGCATATATACACACATGTCCAGCATGATTCTCAAACTGTCAGGTCTAGGACTCGAACCACAGTTGGCCGTGTGGAAGTCTAATACCTTAACCACAATGCCACCTGGTGGTCTCCCCTCAAATAATAATTCTTTTTTTTTTTTTT
>NW_006209177.1:2592968-2594047 GCF_000334495.1 Tupaia belangeri chinensis | reverse complement strand
CTTCTCCTCCATTCTCCTCTCGGGATCTTGGGCACACACATACATGCGCCCAGCGTGAGTTTTAAGCCACTGGGTCCGGGGCGCAAACCGCGGTCGACTACGTGGGAGTCCAGCAACATAGCCATTACGCTAACTGCTGGTTCTCCTCAAATAATAATTTTTAACAGCAAACCAATTCTCATTCTATTGTTCAGTGCTCCTGCAAGTGTGTTTTCCAAGATAGTTCTTGAAATACTAACAAATACTTTTCCCAGATATGAAAGTCAAGAGGACTGTTAACGAAGTCTTAGATCTTCAATATCACCATTATACTGCATTAGTGAGGGCTGCCCAGGCCAAACATACATGGCCTGGTCTCCTTAAAAGGTCTTCATTTTCCTTTTCCACACAAACACTTCCATGTTAATGTTTACCTTAAAGAGAGACAAAAAACATCAACCATACACAGACACAGCAAGAATACTCGACTATGAGTCCAAATGCTGGTCTTACCACTTGGGATAAGGGACTTGATAACTCTAGCCCTCTGAGTTCCAGTTTTCCCAAGTGTAAAATAAAATAATAATACCTGTACCTTTCATATCTCACAGGGTTTCTGATTTCTGTGAGCATCAGGTGAAATAAGTGATGTGAACATGATTGTAACCCATTGAAGCCCCACACAGAGAGTCAGTTTACTACCTCTTGTCCTTACTTCTAGTATTAAGTCTGGTCTTCTCATCTTTTCAAACTAAAATCTGCTTCACTGTTGCCAACTGCAAATATCATCTCTACACCTGGAATTATAAATATCCATTTTTTTCCTGGGAGGAAATTCTGTCAAAATTGAAAGAGTTGTGGACTCGGGGACTTCACAGCAATCTAATAATGCCTGTTAGAGTCGGCAGCACTCAGGACCAAGAGGAGCACCACAGACAAGAGCAGCCAACTAGAAATGCACCCACGCCTAGCATGCAGGTATTTTTGTTTGTTTGTTTATCAATAATACTGGAGTCCAGGGGCTGGCAGGTGGTATGGTGGTTAAGGGCACTGGACTCCCACATGGCTGACCCCAGGTCGAGTCTCAGACCTGGTGGGCT
>NW_006209177.1:2586563-2592956 GCF_000334495.1 Tupaia belangeri chinensis | reverse complement strand
TCTCTCTCTCTCTCTCTCTCTCTCTCTCTCTCTCTCTCTCTCTCTCTCTCTCTCTCTCTCTCTCTCTCTCTCACCCACACACACACACACACACACACACACACACACACTGTCCCTCTCTGGTCAAATTAAATAAAATAAAGTTAAATAAAATAGGTCTTAAAAAACAAAACAAAACAAAATACTATTGTCCAACATTCTCAGGAAACTACTTGTTCCACTATTCATCTAGCCCAGCCTCACAGTTGTTTTCTCCACCACACAACTCCATTTGAACTACAAATGGTTTTTCATTAACCAACAAATATTTCCTGTGTGCCTAGAACAGTGCTAGGTGTGGGGGCTGGTAACAGAAATCACTGTAAGATGCAGCCTCTTTCTCTCACGGTTAAATGTCTGGGTAGGACAGCAAAACAAACAATTAGAGACCCGCTGGGACATACATTGTAAGGTAGTGGTGACAAGGGTAATAGGATCACATTCATTCACCATCCGCCTATTCATCAGTTCTCCCATTTATTTTTTCAGGCAACAAATCCTGATTGAGCTCACACTGTGCTCGGGACGGTGCCAAGGGGGAGGATTTACAGACAGTAAAGACAGCCTCATTTCTGCCTTCAGGACTTCACACAAACAGAGGAGACAACATTACAGGGGAAACAGACAATGCCAAACAGGAGGTCTGATTCAGGTGCCCAGGCAAGGGTACCTACCGGATTCACAGACAGAGCCAAGTCCGACAGAAGCTCCCAGCTGCCGAGGTCCCCACCGCTGTCTTCACTCCATATGGGAGTGAGAGGCCAAGGAGTCGACATGGCTGAGAAGTGGTGGGGCCACCTGAGGCCACTTCAGTCGCTGAGCCCCCTACGGTGCCACACCAGGGTCACTCTGTGCACTGGAAGGAGGCTGCAGTAAGCCAGGGGCTCACTGGAATCGTGTCCTCTTGCACTCTCTTTCTTGCCCACACACACCCACACCTCTCCAGTAACTCCGCAGGAGTCACTCAGACAGGTGTGACAGCGACTGAGGGAGAGAACTAGTGGTGGCACTGGGATTAGAACTGCTACCAGTCGACTTGCCAAGCTGCTGGTTAATTCCAGAGCCACCTTCTCCTCTCTTTAAATCCACTCTTGAGTATTCAGATAGCCCACAAAGCGCAAGTTAGCCACTCAGAGCTGCGGCATCCCTTCGCATCCCCCCTCTCCGCCCGCCCCTCCTCTTAGAGCAGAAAGCAAGCTGCAGGAAGCACGGGGGAGGCTGTGCTCTCACTCCTGGCCCCAGAGACCCTCTTTAATTCCAGAGCCACCTTCTCCTCTCTTTAAATCCACTCTTGAGTATTCAGATAGCCCACAAAGCGCAAGTTAGCCACTCAGAGCTGCGGCATCCCTTCGCATCCCCCCTCTCCGCCCGCCCCTCCTCTTAGAGCAGAAAGCAAGCTGCAGGAAGCACGGGGGAGGCTGTGCTCTCACTCCTGGCCCCAGAGACCCTCTTGTGCTGGGTACGGCTGGGGGCCTCAAAGGGGCAGGGGAGGGGGGGGCACGCTGTGGTCCTCAAAGGGCCAGGGAAGGGAGGCGCACATCGGGCAGGTGGTGAGTAGACTGAGAGCCCTCACAAGTGCCTACTCTCTGTGCATCTGACAGTGCAGGGTGCCACCCCATGTAGCCACAGAAAGACTATGCACAGATCATCTGCCTGGTGATAAATACATATCTTATGAAATAATCAGGGTACCTTTAAATCGTCAAATATTCAATTAACTGCAGTAACAATAAATGAATTGCATAGGATGTTTTAATCATTCTGGAATTAATCAGTTTGGAGCATCCTTCTTGGCAATTAGGGTAATACAAGATATCAAAAATACCCTGATTGTGGCACTGAGAGACATAAGAAGCAGCAGCACTAATAGAAAACATGGGAATTAATGTAAAACATTAAAAGAATAATGAGCATCACATGGTTAACCTGCAGGAGCTCAATGCCTGTCTCTGAGTCCATTATTACTGAGGGATTTTGAGGACAGAAAGGCCTCTTTAAATTTTTTTCCCTGGGACCAGCAGTTAGCATAATGGCTATGTCACTGGACTCCCATATAGTCGACCGCGGTTCGAGTCCTGGACCCAGTGGTTTAAACTCACGGCGGGCACTTGTGCGTGCGTGCCCAAGATCCTGAGAGGAGAATGGAGGAGGAGGAATTGCAGCATTGCCATTGCCCTTGGGGGGTGATTTCTCACTTTCTGTCTCTCTGTCTTTCTGGCAAGCAGACATACTCTATAGCAAGGAAAAAAAAAAAAAGAAAAACCTCTCTAAAAAAATAAAATTCTTTTCCTAAAATCAACCTGAGTTTGTCCTTATAGTACCTGTCGAGTGAAGCCTACTGTTCTAGGCATATTCCACCTTGGCAAAGACTTCTTCCAGTAAAACTTAAAAATTGCACATTTAATTGCAAATTATGGCCCAGGTCAATAATATCCACAACTGTCACTGATGGCAGCTCCCAAACTAATTCTGTTTGTATTTCCATGAACAAATTGCCACATTTATCCCCATGATTGATTTATGGGACACACAGCTCCCCTGATGCTGTGTTACTAATAAAAAATGAATACTCAGGCTAGGGCATTGTACTACCATATAAGTTTTCTGGTCATTTTAAAATTGTTAATCTCATCATTGCTCATTTGTAAAAATGTGGCAGAGCAGTTCCTCAGGTTATTTGCATGAGATTTGTGATTCCTTTAGCTTCACATCCAAGGAGTCCCAGTTTTCCAAAATGACTTTGGCAAACTACACACTCAGTTCACATTAGGCTCTGTTTGTCCTTTGCTTCCTGACTCACCTTAACCTGTCCCTACTCTAGTTTGTATTCATGAGTCTGTGATTAAATGGGAACAGTTAATATTACCTAAGTTGTAGATAAAAGTCCTCAGGTAATATAATTTTCATCAAAACAAAAATGATTTCACAACCGTTGCCTGGTGCAGTCAACCAGCTCATATTCGAATTTCATTTTAATACAGCAAAAGTCCTGGGTGTCCAAAGAATTGATGTTTACTTTAAAATACTGCTTCTGGCCAATGTTTAAGGAAGTCATATGGTCAAAATACTCCATGTAAAACAAGCTAATTTGCAACATCCCCTCTAAAAATGGAAAGAACGAAAACTAGACCGTGAAGATCAAAAGAATTTGACACATGCCATTTTAAGCCAAATTCAGAAAACATCCCTCTGTCTACAATCATGCATAGAAATAGAACTAAAAAGGAAGAGGTAGCAATTAACTTTTATATAGTTGAGCTAATAAATGAGATAATTCACTGTATTCTCTAAGGCCTCCAAGGGGTACTGGAAAAAACATGGTCTTTGAAGCTTGTCAGATTAGTGCTTAAATCTCAGCTCTGAAACTTAACTTGTTTTTTGACCCTGGGCAAGCCACTTGAACTTTGCTGAGCCTGTTTCCCTCTCTTTGTACGAAAGGTTTGTTTTTCTGTTTTTGTTTTGTTTTGCTTTGTTTTGTTTTGTTTTGTTTTGTTTTTTAATTCACTGCTAGGCTTTTTGTCCAGATGACATGAAGCAAGGTAAGAGCCCTTAGCCAGCTAGTGGGTGCATGTTACGTCTGGTCAAATTTCCCTCAGTGGCTCTTAGAAAAAGGCATCAGTTGGGACCAGCAGATGGAGTAATGGTTATATTGCTGGACCATCACGTGGCAACTATGGTCCAAGTACTGGATCAGGCCTCTTGAAACTCATGCCAGGCACGTGTGCATGTGTGCCCAAAATCACAGGAGGAGAATGAAGGAGAAGGGATTGTGGTATGGCCATCCTCCTTGGGGGGTGATTTCTCACTTTCTGTCTCTCTGTCTCTCTGTGTGTCTCTCATGAGTGCACATGACATATAGCAAAATTCTCTCTAAAAATAAAAAAATGAAAAAAAGTAAAAAAGAAAAAGGCATTAGAACCCAGAGCCTTAGGATCACTGAGGAGATAGTTTGGTCGCCTTGTAAACTGGCCCGCAAGATATCTTATGAATGTCACTAATTACAGAATCCTTCCAGAGGCCCAGTGTATAGCGTCTCAGGCTGCTCTTCCATCTGCTAGCTCTCACTGAAGGTGACAAAGGAGCCTGGAGATGGGACTTGAGGGGACATAACAACAGAGAGAAGGGAAAGTGGGGGATGGAAGAGTGGGGGAGAGCAGGCAACAGGCTTCATTATGAGGCCATCTCTTCACTAATTACATTAGGTGTGAGCAATGGTGGAATGCATATGCAGAAAGGCTCATCATTCATTGGCTGAGAGTACCTAACGGCAGATGGAATTCCAAGTGAAGAGTACTTAATTCAGTGGATTCTGAATAGTCATTAGCTCACTGTTCATTTATTTGGTCTAATAACTAGTTTCTATAGAAGAGCGAGCTATAAATGGGAAGGAGGAGGGTGTGTCACCATCTCACAAAAAACAAGGAACAAATCTGGAAATATTACCATAAGAAACCAAGACTCTATCTGGAGGGGCCTGTTTGACTCACATTCTGCCAAAGTTGCCTTGCCAATGGTCACTTGGGCTCAGCACTGAAGTCACACTGGTTGTGGCTCCTGCTAATGCCTATACTCAAGTCGCAGGCTTATAGTCCCTTATGGCCAGGATCACCAGGGCCAGAACTTCTACTTCTATAGTCTCCAGATATCTCACCTAGACTCTTTCATTCTGGGCTCAGACTTTAGCTGTCTCCCCCTCCTTCTTTCTTTGCCAGTCTCCCAGGTTGTGACCCCACTTTCTTGCCCCTTCCTACCCGTGCTCATCTCAGCATTCTGTCCTCCACTCGCGCCTGCCCTACAACACACAGACCTTCTGGCCATGGTCCCTTCCTTTTGGAACTCCTCAGTATACACCTGACTCTTCAAGGCCTGCAGCATACCTATTTCTTTCCTGTCTAGGTCTAAGCTCTGAAACCAAGTCCCATCCGGATTAGTCTGGATTCCACTAAATCTCTGCTTACTGCACTTCCATTAGTGTTAATGGCCCATCATCTCTTCCAGTGTGAAAGGAGACTGCAAAAATACAGACGTCAAAATTGGAATAAAGTAAGGCAACTTCTGAACTAATACATGATCTAAATATATAAAAGAGATATATCGGAAAGCAAGTTCACTTTTCAATTCTGTCAATCAAAGAGTAAACGTTATAGAGTATTTAGCCAGATGCTCTGACCTCTCCAATGACCACGGCTAACTCCCACAGTGCAGAGCAGCTAAACAACTGCAAGGCAGCAAGCTCGCTTCAGATAAAGTATCTTATGAAGTAGCAAGCCAGAACAAGTACTGACAGGCACGAAGCAGAGGTTCCATGCCCAAGCTCTATCACTAATTGGCTGTGTGCTTTGGGACAATTTGCTTCCTTTCTCTCCAGTCTATATAGTGAAGACATAGCAATATATTGCAAATTCCCACATTTTATATTTTGCATGACAGTAGGAAATAATAGGAAATACTTATCAGATTACCAACATTTGATTTTTGTCAGTAAAGAACATTACAAAAGTAACTACTATTGCTGTTATTTTATTAAAGAAATGACATTATAACATCAACAGGTAATAAGGGCACAATCTCAGAATAAAGAACAGTTTCTTTAAAATGTAAGAGAGGTAGCAAACGTATACTAACATTAAAACACATGTGGACACAAACACACACACATACACACCACTGTTCTAGTCCCAATTTGCCAAAAATAACCATCACCTTGGGCTGGTTATCAGCCAAGATGACCTTTCAGGTACCTTTTGGATTTCATGATTTTATTCATCTTCCATTTTATTCTATTCTGCTCTCTATATTTTGCTCTCTCTATATATAATGTTCAATTATCTACCTCCTGCACATGGGCTAGTCGCAATGTGGACTACTGATGCTAATGGTGAAAAGCCCTGTTAATAGTTTTTAGATACATAGGAAATACAAACTAATTTTTGTGCTATATAACTAATTAACAATTCCTAGATTTTCTGTAGCATCCACAAGCTATAGACCTCATCAATAAAACAGGTTTCACACTTCAGTCATCCTAAGAGTAAACTAAACCAAAAGACCATTTATGGTCCTTTTTCCCCAGGAGGCCACATTCCACATAGCATAGCATATTATCTATCACATGTCATGCATGTCAAAGACAAACATGAATTCTTACGAGTGGCTAGGGAGGCAGGAGGAAAATCAGTAAGCATGAAGTTCCAAAAGTCTAGAAAAAAGTACTTCAAGGAAAAAGTGTTCATTAATTAATATGAAGATGCAGGATTTGGCCATTGCATTTGGCAAGATCTGGGGCCATCAGCAACCTTACCCAGAGCTATCTCAGCAGCACAGTGCAGATACAAACTCGAGTAAGTTGAGGAA
>NW_006209177.1:2512564-2586550 GCF_000334495.1 Tupaia belangeri chinensis | reverse complement strand
AGAGTGGGAGGGACAGAAGTGGGAGAGTGAATAAAGAATTCCTACCGTGAAAGGGAGTAGAGAAATGAGATGATAGGAAGTGGTAATATGGGGTCAAGGTTTTTGTTTTGTCTTGTTTAAGAGGGATGATGTTAAAGCGTATTTATATATCCGTGGGTAGAGCTTAGTGAAGAGGAGAAAAGTGCTGCAAAAGAAAAAGTGGATGATTGTGAAAGCGAAGTCCTTCAGAAGGAGAGAGTGGATCAGGACACAGTTGGAGAGGTTGGCCTGAAATAAAAGCATGGATACTTCTGGACACTTCTTCCACCGTTGTCAAGACGGAAGGCAGAGTGCCTAGTACATAGCAGCTGCGTTGGAGAAATTCAAGATGAGAAGATGAGGTGGTACTTGTCTGCTTATGTCTATTTTTCTCTATGAAGTATGTGGCAAGATCATCAGCTGAGAATGAAGTACAGTTACTGGAAGTAAGAGAAGAGAAAGAAAAAGTGGGAATAGTTGTCTCAAACAGACTACAGATTAGCTAGGGAAGTGTAACAGTACTACCTGGCAATGTTGAAGGGAGAGAGGCAAAGAGCTACAGAGGGAAACTGTATGTACCCGGGAGATATCGTGTGTACCCATGGCAAGTATATAAAGGAAAGGGGAGGCAGAGGGAGAAAAGGGAGTCGGAGGCCAAGTAGCCATGATGGTTTTGAAGGGGGTGACACTCTGTTCCTCTCTATTAGCTTCTATGCTCTCCAACATCTATTAGTTAATTAACCACAGTTCACAATTCTCAAACTATTCTCTTCTGTAAGAGGCTTCATTCTTAGAATGAAGAATAAATAGAGTAACAGAGCAGGAATCATGATTTTCTAGGACTCCACAGTGGTGACTCCTCTAATATTACCCAGAAGCCCAGATGGATTTAAGGCTGGGGCTGAATATGGCCCCAAGGCTTAAGGATCTCCTCTGGGGCTAAATGAATTCAACTCTCTCTCCAGGGGCACATAGAGAACTTGATTAGCCCACAGTCTCCTGAGAGAGATCATTCTTATACAACAGTGGAAGGAGTTCTGAATTGTTTAAAGAAAAACTATTTTTAACCATTTAAATATTGTGTATTTAACAAGCATTTTACACACTTAATATGTGATTGTCAGCAAGAGAGATTTTCAGACACGACTATATTTTATGATATGTCTTGGCTTGACAAATTCTTCAAAGCATTTATGGTTTCTAAAGATACAAGGACCCCCTCACTGGAAAAAGGAAAATGAAGCAGGAGTTCAGGTTTTTCTGTAGCTTCTGACATTGCTACAGGGATATTACTTGGTCTTAAACTAAATGCTATAACCCCATTTACAAAAAAAGCTTTTAAATATGTATCTTTGGCTCTTATTTTTTGAAAATGTCTTAGAAAAAAGGTCTCTCCTTGACATTCACAATCCCTCACTTAAAAAAAAAAAACGACTATAGTCTTGTAAATCCACAGCTAATGATTTAAATGTCTGTTTTAAAATGAGAAATCCAGATTTCAGTTTGATTTCCTTTTAGCTAAATTTCCCTTGAAGCAATGTAAGTGGAATAGACTTTATAAATTGTACCCACAAATGCCCTCAATAAAAATGTGACAACAGAATACACTTGATAGAAAGTGGCTCCACTTTCAGACTAACCTCTAGCGAACTTGGCGCCTTATTGACTCTCTAAACCCTGCACTTAGGATTGTCTTAATTGCCAGTGGATGACACTGTGATTCCACAGAAACGGAGTTACAATTGCTCTTCTTTGACAGTGATGATCCAAAAGAACAAGCCATATGCATGGGAACTGAATCCTCGCCAGCTCCCCTATTATTTATAACTCTAATTAAAACACTTTTATCTATTAATGCAAAATGACACTGCTAAATATATTCAGGGAAGTTCACATTTTTTCTATGCTTCTGCAATCTCTTAGATCTGCGCCCACTTACATGTGGTTTAACTGCTCACTAAAATGAAACGATAGCTAAGAATAACTCACTTCCATTAGATTTATAAATCTCATTAATTAATTCTACATCTCCAATGGTGTAGAGACCAAACTCAAATGCAAGATCTAATTAAGGAGAAGTTAGAAAAAATGTTAAGAAACAACACTGAGATTGAAACACAGAAGTAACTGTTTAGCCTCAAATTAATGAGGCACTATGCTAAGCAAGCATGTCCATTAATCCCTAATGAGGATTTTAAACACATTAAAACTTCCTAATACAAAATGTTTGCCTTCCTTTTATCCAATAACAAATAAGCCAATAATTTTCTGGCTCTAAATGACACTATTAACTGTCACGGCATGTTTTATTTGACAAACCCTCCATTCAAATACTGTAAAACCAATTAATTTGCCTGCTGTGAAATGCGTTTCTTGATAGCTTTTATGTGATTTTTTTTCTTCTCAAAGAAATGTAAATAGGAGGTCAAAGTAGGAGCCTGATTTTGCTTAAAAAAATATGCCACAGTAGCTATAGGTTGTCTACTCTGTTTGCATTTCAAATGAATTGAAAGACAGCTTCCATTTTCAGGTCATCAATCTCAGATTGGTCTCCTGATATGCAAACTGTGCCAGAGTAACAGTATGATTACCATGAAGATGGTCTCGCATTTGTGAAGGGAGAATTGGCAAAATGACTACTTTGTACTATCATAAATAATGATTTCACAACCCTGGCCCTTACCCTTCCAACTTTGTTAAGAGACCTGGTTTCCTTACATATCTCCTGCTATATCCAGCTTGTGTGTCCAGGAAACAGCTCTCTAATGTTGGAGTTTATTCATGATGTTTTTATTTGAAAACACTACAATTTTACACCTTTTTTTGTTGGCAGAAAAATCTATAGAAAAAAATGCAACAAGTTTCTGTTTCTTAAACTTCCTCTGGCCTTTACTTAGTATCTCCACTTAGCTTTAGCAATGACCCTAAGGCTTCATCTGCCTGGTATTTATGGGGCACTTTGAAACTTTTGACTCAAATTAGAGCATGGCACTTTATTTATTTTTACTTTCATTTTTTTTAAGAGAGATTTTTGCTATAGGGTGTGTGCACTCATCAGAGAGACAGAGAGATACAGAGAGACATAAAGTGAGAAATCACCCTGGAGGGGGTATGGCCATGCCTCAATCCCTTTTCCACTCCCATTCAGGAGTTTGGGCACACACACACATGCACCTAGTCCAAGTTTTAAACTGCTTGGTCCAGAACTTGAACTGTGGTCAAGTACTTGGGAGTCTAGTGACATAACCATTCCACCATCTGCTGGTCACAGGTCATGGCACTTTTCTGGAAAATTACTCTGCAAAACACAGATCCTTGGCACAGTGTATGTCATTAAGAAAGGGTCTGTGACATTACATGTGAGCCTACTGTACGGAAGTTCCTGGAGCCTATTACATTACACATTGAAGACCTAAGAGTAAGTGATATACAGCATACAATGTTTGTGAAGCCAAACAACTTATGCTATTTAATGCAGAAAGTATACATTCAGGGTATCAGCAGTTGGTGTAATAGCTATGTCACTGGACTCCCATGTAGTCGAACCTTGGTTCGAGTCCCGGACCTGGTGGCTTAAACTCACGCCGGGCACTGGTGCATGTGTGCCCAAGATCCCAAGAGGAGAATGGAGGAGAAGATATTGTGGCATGGCCATCCCCCCGGTGGATGATTTCTCGCTTTCTGTCTCTCTGTCTTTCTGGCAAGCTCATGCACCCTGTAGCAAGAACTTCAAAAAAAAAAAGAGAGAGAGAGAGAGAGAGAGAGAAAGTATACATTCGGTACCAGTGGTCATCACTCAGCTCACTTCCACATGAACACATGAAAACCAGCTATCAGTTATTTCTGAACTGTGAAAATATTCACAATAAACAGAGTCCTGGTAGGCATTTACAATTTCAGGCACAAACAGAACACCATATTGATAAGATACTCTCTTGTGAAATGACCTAACTTATTCCTGACCAGAATCAACTTGTTGGTGTGCTTCAGAGTTGGTCTTTGGAACATCTGTCCGTGCTAAGGAAATAATCCCAAATGAAAAACACATTTCAACCCTACTATGCATGATGTACTAAGTTAATAAGCATTATGGGAAATTCAGTAAATGATAAATAATAGACACCCATAAGAAGACTATGATTCAAATATTTGTCCCCTCAAAAACTCAGGTTGAAATTTAATTGCCATTGAAACAGTAATAAGAGGTGGGACCTTTAAGGGGTGATGGGCCATGGGCTATATCCACTTGACTGGAATAATGTTATTCCAGGAGTGGGTTCATCACCACCACAAGGGCACTAAAAGAACAAATCCTGCCTTCTTTAGTGCTTTTCTCTTTCCATCCCTCCCTCTCTTTAATCTTCTACCACAGGATGTCTTCCAACATGTTATGACACAGATAAAAGGTTATGCCAGTTGCTAGCAAATTCATACTGGACTTACCAGCCTCCCAAACTGGTAAACTCCCAGCTAATAAATACATATTCATTATAAATTATTCAGTCTTGGGTACTCTGTTATAGCAGCAAAAAATTTAATCAGGGATCATATACTCTAGATGAGTAGATAAGACCTATATACCTAAAATGAGTAACGATGGTGCAACTTAGCAGATATTTTTAGTCTCCGAGTTGGGCACATTGGCAGAAGAAGGATGTTTCTTTGAATGGGTACCAGAAACAATTTGCATGACATGATTTAAATGGCCAAATATGGGAATTTTTAGAATATCTAGTTATAGGAAGAATGGAAATGATTAATTAAAATTACAACTACCTTAGAAATTCCAGACTGTGTGGTTATCCTACTTTACACTTTAATAAGTCAGGTGTATGGCTCAGATAGTAACTAATAGGAAGCTGCAGAAGGGAAAATGGTCTTTGGATCTGGGGTGGTCAGGCAAGAGAGTGAGACTTGACCTTAACTTTGGATAAGAGAAAAAATTCAGATAGTTAGTGACTAAGGCATCTTGAAAAGACAGGACAGGGTTTCCTGAGAGTGGCTTAGTTCTAACAAAGTCAAACATATTTGACTAAGATCAGAAAATGTGATAGATTAATTTAGATTAACTATGGAGTTTCTCTAAGAATGGTGGGCATCAGTGTATAACACTCTGCCTTCAGGATTCCTTTAGTATCTCAGGACATTTTAGTTAACTTTTTTGACCCAATTGTCTTGAGGAAATTCCATTTGTACACCAACAAATGTCTGACTTAAGGCAGGTTGCAGTTGCTTCAGGTGGAAAACAAAGGGGATGGCCTTGAATCCAGTCTCTAAGGTAACTCCTGTTTGTTAAAAGGATTGCTGTCAATCTGTAGTCCAAAGTGAAGTTTTATCAACCTATGGTCCAAAGCTTCAACTTGTGTTAGCTGCCCTCTAATTAGTAGAAGTCGCCAATCTAAAATGAAAAGCTATATATTTCACAGGTGCCGAGCCTGCAGCTCTACAGAAGTAAAAATATCAAGCCATTCCAGCAAGTCTTTTCATAAAAGAAATAGACAGTGTGCTTTAGGACTTCGGTAGAAGCATTAAAATGTGGACAGTTCAGTTTTTAACATCAGACAGACCAGAATGACAATTAGCTGTCAGTTTCAAAAATAGCACGTCAGGTCCAAAACCAAAGCGCCTCACTCATGTGAGCGCTTTTCATTGAGTCAGAGGTTCTTGCTAAATGGTCGTGAAAATATACACTGGGAAAAATCAATAAATTTGGAAGCCAAAACATATAGAAATGGCTCTTTTTGAAAAGATCATTTTGAAAAACCCAGTAATTGTTCCTAAATCTTCCATTCTAATCAAGATTTGAGAATCTACTGAGACCCTCACACGTCAAGTGTACTTGCGACCTTTTCAACTGTCAGACCAGACAGATTTTTATCTTACACACATCAGCCCAAAGCCTCAGAGGTGCGGTGCCAGAGCATGAATCCATTTCACTAGACAGTCATTGAAATGATAATTCAAAGTTCAACTTACTTTCACATTTTCTACTGCAGTACTTCTGGCAGCCCAGGGCAGAAAAGTCCATGGTTTCCAATGGAGACCGCTTCTAGTGGTTTCTAAATGTTGGCAGCAAGAATTCCTTCTTGTCAGAGAGATCAGCAGATGCTAGATTTCATTAATTTATTTTCAATGACTGCTGCTCACTCTTAGGAAGCCTTTCTTTACCTAAGGATGTTGACCTGCTGTTGGACCCCATCAGAAACCGACACGAAGAGACACTGATATATTAGGAGATTTGGAAATTCCCTCCAGTGGCCTTCACAGACTCCACAACTTCCATTTATTCTCACTGATGCCATGCTATGGAGTTTCTCTAAGAATGGTGGGCATCAGTGTATAACACTCTGCCTTCAGGATTCCTTTAGTATCTCAGGACATTTTAGTTAACTTTTTTGACCCAATTGTCTTGAGGAAATTCCATTTGTACACCAACAAATGTCTGACTTAAGGCAGGTTGCAGTTGCTTCAGGTGGAAAACAAAGGGGATGGCCTTGAATCCAGTCTCTAAGGTAACTCCTGTTTGTTAAAAGGATTGCTGTCAATCTGTAGTCCAAAGTGAAGTTTTATCAACCTATGGTCCAAAGCTTCAACTTGTGTTAGCTGCCCTCTAATTAGTAGAAGTCGCCAATCTAAAATGAAAAGCTATATATTTCACAGGTGCCGAGCCTGCAGCTCTACAGAAGTAAAAATATCAAGCCATTCCAGCAAGTCTTTTCATAAAAGAAATAGACAGTGTGCTTTAGGACTTCGGTAGAAGCATTAAAATGTGGACAGTTCAGTTTTTAACATCAGACAGACCAGAATGACAATTAGCTGTCAGTTTCAAAAATAGCACGTCAGGTCCAAAACCAAAGCGCCTCACTCATGTGAGCGCTTTTCATTGAGTCAGAGGTTCTTGCTAAATGGTCGTGAAAATATACACTGGGAAAAATCAATAAATTTGGAAGCCAAAACATATAGAAATGGCTCTTTTTGAAAAGATCATTTTGAAAAACCCAGTAATTGTTCCTAAATCTTCCATTCTAATCAAGATTTGAGAATCTACTGAGACCCTCACACGTCAAGTGTACTTGCGACCTTTTCAACTGTCAGACCAGACAGATTTTTATCTTACACACATCAGCCCAAAGCCTCAGAGGTGCGGTGCCAGAGCATGAATCCATTTCACTAGACAGTCATTGAAATGATAATTCAAAGTTCAACTTACTTTCACATTTTCTACTGCAGTACTTCTGGCAGCCCAGGGCAGAAAAGTCCATGGTTTCCAATGGAGACCGCTTCTAGTGGTTTCTAAATGTTGGCAGCAAGAATTCCTTCTTGTCAGAGAGATCAGCAGATGCTAGATTTCATTTCATTATTTTCAATGACTGCTGCTCACTCTTAGGAAGCCTTTCTTTACCTAAGGATGTTGACCTGCTGTTGGACCCCATCAGAAACCGACACGAAGAGACACTGATATATTAGGAGATTGGGAAATTCCCTCCAGTGGCCTTCACAGACTCCACAACTTCCATTTATCCTCACTGATGCCATGAGCACAAAAAAAAAAAAAAAAAAAAAAAAAAAAAAAAAAAAGGAGATTTGTGGCAAAGACATATAGCTGGAATCTATAATAGCTCCGAACTCAAGATAAATAAACCCACCAATATATCCTACACTGTAACGTGTGATTTGAAACTCCTTAGAACCAGTTTTAAGGACTGTCTTCATGCAAATTGATTGTCACAAAGAAGAGAGACTTCTAAAATCTAAACTAACATACCATTTTAAACTGCACAATTAGGAATACTTACTGTGCATGTATTTGGATACCCAAAAGGTTCTGGGCTGAGGGCATACTGTAAACAAAAATTTATTATGATCACACTAATCTCGAAGTGATCTAGCCTGGTGCTTAGGTATACTTATAAAATATGCTTCATTAATTTATAAATGTTTTGCCTTTGTTTTACAATTTGTGCTCAAAAGGAAAGCATGACATCTTATTGGGATGCTACATAATGTGTTTTAGAGAAGTATCTAACATCTACTATGTGATGATAAGCTTTCCAATTAGCATTTACAAGAGTCTCAGTTTCTCTTCTCTGTATATGATAATCTAGTCCATGAGAGATCTCCCAAATCCTTAATGTCAAGATATTAACCCCTTAATTCAAAAGTCTAAGAGCATCCTGATGGCATATAAAAAAAAGAGAGAGAGAGAGAATGACAGTGATACTAAAAATATCTTCCACTATTACTGCTATTAAGACCACACAAAGATAATAGAAAGAATTCCTTTAGAGTCTTTGCAGGGTTACAAAGTTCTTTCACATCCTCTTGACCTCCCCCCATCTTTCTATCATTTGTAGCTCAGTACAACTCTATGAAGTAGGCAAATAAGATACAAATTGAGGGTTGTTTTTTTTTGTCAAGTTTATTTAATTATTTCATGAGTGTGAGAAAGAGAATCTCCAACAAGATTTTTTTTTTCTTTTGGAGAGGTTTTTGTTATATGGCACATGTGCTCACCAGAAAGACAGAGACAGAGAGAAGGAAAGCAAGAAATCACACACACCCCCTCGGGGGAATGGCCATGCTGCAATCCCTTCTCCTCCGTTCTCCTCTCAGGATCTTGGGCACACACACACACACACACACACACACACACACACACACACATGCCCAGAGTGAGTTTAAGCCACCAGGTCTGGGACTCGAACCATGGTTGGCTACATGGGAGTCCAGCCACATAGACATTATGCCAGTCTGTGACTCAAACCATGGTTGGCTACATGGGAGTCCAACGACATAGACAGTATGCCAACTACTGGTCCCCCTAATAGGATCTTGATGCCCTAATCCACCCCCAGCCTTTATCTGGCCCTAGATCAAGGGTATGTGCATATCCTACATATTTATAGAGGTCTCAGGACTTGAACTGGGAACCTTCTCATACGGAATCACCTCACTGAACACAGCATTTTACCACTGTGCCATTATCTAGACACAGGATTCATTTTTAAGATGAAAAAAGAAAAAGCAAAACTGGCCAAGCCCTGGTGGCACAGTCAGTAGTTTACTGAACTCCAGTGCTAGAATTAACATGGCCAACCAGTCAGGCTGGAACATGCCAGAAGTGCTTGTGTGCCCAAGATCCTGATGAGCTGAAGGGTCAGAAAGGAATCACAATGTGACCAAACCCCTTCTGGAGGGTTTCTCTCTCTCTTTCTTTCTTATGTACACACACTCCCTAAGATAAATGAAGTAAAATTTCAGAAAAGGAGGGTTATAATAGTACCTCCCACCTAGGTTTGAAATGGAAAAAATGGAGCCTTCAATAGTTACATGACCTGTCTGAAGTTTTATGTTTAGCCAATGGCAAAGGTAAGCCCATGGGTTTTTGCCTACTTAATGCAATGTTTGTTCCACAGTCTCATGCTCCTATATTTGCCCACACAATTCTCACTAGAACCACAGCCACTAGAGGCAAGTTGATGGCCTGAAATGAGCTTTCCCCACTCCCACATTGCAAGATGAGAGGTTACTTATCTCTGTTATAGGACAAATGATGTTATCATGAATTCCAAAACTGATTATCAACATAAATGGTAAAATATTGATGGTCTAATAAGGGACCTACAACATGGCATGACAAAAATTTGAGAGTGACATAAGGGCATCATGAATCATAATCTTCCTGGGTGAATATCTACTGTTATTACTAATAGGCCCACCTTGTCCTTCAGTACTCAGGAGACTCAACTTTACCATTGTGTTAAGCACCTTGATACTCCAGTCTTTCACTTTTGCTTTGACTTTTGTTTCTTGGCCATTTTATACTCAATTAGAGGAAATTCCTATGAGTTCATTGACAGTCCAAATATGTTGTGAAAACTGTCCTCCCACAAATTTCCACAGTCAATATTGATTTCAGAAGTCATGAACTTGAGGTGAAATGAGCTTACTGGTGTCATGACAAAGCCAGAGTGAAGGAAGTAGCTTGCTCATTCAACACAGCATACCTCTCCTCTTTTCATTCCTCCTTTCAAGAAGCAGGGAAACAGCCAAACAGAGCTGGCAGGGACAATACTTCCATGTTTAGAAATGCTGGTTTCTTACAGTAAGATAGGCACTCTGAAAAAGGATTGGTCTTGGCAGTCAGCTATTACAGGTACAATAGAGATCTTTGATCCAAAGCATTAAAGCTCTGACCAAAATCTATTAAATCTGCTGGAAGGCAAGGAAGGGAAGAACTAGGTCATAAATTAAATAACTTTCTAGTAATAAATATGCCATCCATCACATGCAAAGCTAATACTACTCGTTCATTCCCAGTGGAATATTTTTAAGATACTTGTCTAGTAATGAATGCATACATTTATCTCATAGATAGGCTGTTGACAGAGAAAGAACCTTGTGGGTTATACAGCCCAACCTTTTACCTTTTGGCCCATTTTAAAGATGAAGACAAATACAGCACAGAGATGTGAAATAATTTACCTAAGGTCTCATGGCCATGTGAATGGAAGGCCTGGGACAAACTATAGTCCATCTGATTGGAAAGGCTAAGTTTTTGTCATCATAGTTTGCCTTAGATGGCTCCCATGGCAAGGGACTCATTTCATGATTCCATTTGATTCAGTTCAATTCACTTCCATTTAATTAAGTAACTCAAGCTCTACTCAAGCTACTTCTGCTGCAGGTCTATTAACCCATCTACACAGTCTTTTCTGTTCAATTGGGAGGGTGTAAGGGGGGAGAAGAGAGAGGAGTTGTACCCTACCTTACCTCTGAAAACAGTATCCAAACATGGTATCTTTTCAAATGCTTTTAAATAGTGTGATGATGGGGTGATTAGTAAAGCTGTAATGAAGAGATATCAGAGAAAGTAGTGTGAAATGAGAAGAGCAGCTACATAAAAGGGAAGCAATGCCTACAAGCAAGCACCTTTGTGATATGCTTGCTCTCCAGTTACCCAGTAGTGTAGGCCCTGCCCTCCCTCACCCATGCAGTGGGAGGATGAACCAACAAGAAGTCAGAGTGCAGCCAGGAGATGAAGTAATATAATGCTAGTGAGTTGGAAGTTTTGAGAAGAGAAGCTTAGATGGATAAATCTATTTTGTAAATTATGATTTCAGTGCAAAAAATAGCTGTAGTCATTAATTTCCAGGAAGATGTGCATTTGAGCAGCTGCAAGTGCCCCATCCCTGTAAAAGATCCATCCAAGCCTCCTTTTTAATAGTGTCTATAAGCTGTATTTCTTTGTTTAAATTTTATAAAATTTATTTCTTCTATGAGAGAGAGGTAGAGAGAGAGAGACTGGCACCTCCAACAGGGTCCTCACACAAGCAGCCTCAGCTAGCCTGGATCATGAACACACATGCATATGCCTGGTGTTTACAGAGAGACCTCCAAAAGTGGATGTGGGACCCCCTCCCCCAAGTGGCTTCAGCATGGGGGGGGGGTTTAATCAGGTAGTGCTGCATTAGTACCACAGTTGGCCTATAAGCTGCATTTATGAAACATCAGGAAATCTGTCTCATTTCTTTTTCTTATCTCCCAAATGTCATTAATGCAGCCCTGATATCCAGCCCATAAATGGAAGGGCCACATCAAAAGGAAAATGGTCCCTTTCAATTTGGCTCCCTATCCAGACACTGTGGTACATTCCCTCAGCCAAACCATGGTAGTGACCTCCTTGGCCTAGTCCATCTCAACTAGACTGAGCACTTGGTCACACCTGCCCCAAGGTACATAGAATTCTACAAAAAGTCCAACCTTGCACTGGCATTTTATTTCACTATTCTCACAGCTGAATGCTTAAAAGTACACTGAGTTAAAGGTGCAAAAATTAAAATTACTTTTGTCAACAAAGCCATTCATTTTTACAGATTTTCTATCTAAAGTCATGTAACTAGCCATTTTGTTGACCACTTGCAATGTGCTAGGCCTATCTTTTATTTTATTTATCCCCCACGACAACTCTAGATATAGGCATTATTATACCCAGTTTCTAGATGAGGAAAGTGAAGTTCACAAAGATTCAAGTCTTTCCAAGATCACACAGTTAATATGTGATAAAGCCCAGATACAATACCACATCTGGTGACTTCACAAACCCATGTTCTTAACTATTATACAAGAAGACCACCTCTCAATTATATTATTGAACAGTTTGTGTGTGTGTGTGTGTGTGTGTGTGTGTGTGTGTAATGTAGCCAGATTATGAGTTGTATTATATTATTATTTTCATTTTGCATACCTCCTTTGTTATATCAATATAACATAAAGTAATGAACATAAAAATACAAGATGTAGTTTAATGAGCCCAATTTGTACATTGTTCTGATGAGCACATGGTTATATATATCTCGCTATGTAAGATAAACAAGATATCATGATAATTTCCTTGCATTCTTAACCACTATGGCCAATACAATTGCTTCAGATTAATCTATACAAAAAGGACAATGTGGAGCTCAGTGGGCTATTTCATAAAATCTCAACAAGAAACTGATTAAAACAGCCATGAGAGGATTTGGTGCAATTTCTCTTTGTGAATTATAAATTAAATCAAACTAGGAGTTAATATTATGTTAAAGCTGTTGAATAAAGACACGTTATTCAGGAGTAAAAGTTTTAAAAAATATAATTGACCTGCTGTGGATTTCTGTATTGGAAATTTTAAAGTTCCTGCCTGAAAATATAAAATGTTTATACGGGTAGATACAGAATAAACATATTGGCCCATAATTGATAATCTAATGGCATAATGGGTCCTTCTTAAGGGAATTTCAAAGGCTAATTTTTCAAAAGCTACATTTCTTAAAAGTTTCCTCTAATAAGCTTACTACTGATTGGTTGGTTCAGTTTGGTTCCAATGAGAGAAAACCTGGTCTTTCCAGTATTATCATCATCCAAAGTTTTTTTTTTTTTTTTTTTTTTTAAAGGGTTTTTTTTTTTTTTTTTAAGAGGCTTTTGCCTTAGGGTGCATGTGCTCACCAGCTCACGAGAGAGAGAGAGAGAGAGAATAGTGAGAGAGAGAGAGAGAGAAAGAGAGAGAGAATAGTGAGAAATCACCCTCTGGAGGGATGGTCATGCTGTAATCCCGTCTCCATTCTCCTCCTGGGATCTTGGACACACACACACAGGCCCAGAATGATTTTCAAGCCACCTGGTCTGGGACTCGAACTGCAATCGGCCATGTGGGAGTCCAGTGACATAAACACTATGTTATCTGCTGGCTCCCATCCAAAGTTTTAAAAGAGCATAGTCTTTGTCACTCAGTCTTATTTGAAATGCTCCTTTGACCTTGAACAGGTCCAAGTTAATTAACTCTTCCACCACCGCTTCCACTGTCTGGGTGATTTGACAGATTAATAGACACATATTTACAGCTCTGTTTTCAGAGCTTTAGGTTAGGTGATGATTAAATCTCATAATGAGCCTGCCTAATTACCAGATTATAATATACCAACAATAGAGAAGTAATTTTTAAAATTTACTATGATCCAGTAGAAGGTTGGAGTGGACCGATTTGTATTCCCATTAGCTGATCATTCCAACAGAATCTGTGTTCCCTGAATTTAGACAGAAAAACTGGTTATTGTCAAAGATGATTATTTTACCAGAAAATTCCCTGAGACCTTAAAGATCATAGTTGTAGAGTCATATAGCATAGGATCCAGAACAGACCGACAGACAACAGAGAGGAGAGAGGTGACTCATGGGAAAGAGCCCTGCAGTTGAGGCCAGAGTATTCTCTCTAGATCTATGTTCTTTACCTGTGAAATTAAGCAGCCGAAAGAGCTGATATCCCAGAATATGTAGAGCTCCTAAAATTATAAGACTGTGACTGATGATCAAGTGAATTGATTATATTAATAACTAAGGCTGAGATCATTTTATAATACTCTACAATTGATGATTCTTTTAAGGAGAGTATGTGCCCTTTTGTCCAGAACACTTTGATAAGAACTATGCTGTGAGACAATCTTTGTTGTCTCAAGGCAATTTTCAATAGCCTCAAAGCATATTAGACGCACCTCTCTACTTATTCTGGTAGTTCTGGTCTGTTTGGTATTAAGTTTCATTTATCTAGCTATGTGTCTTCGGCGAATCACCTCTGCTCTCTGGGCTGAAGTCTCCTCACTATAAAATGAAGGGGTCTTAGTCTCTCTATGACCTATTGGCCTATTCTGGATTCTATGTTATATGCCTCTATAACTATGATTCTTTAGGTCTCAGGGAGTTTTTCGATGAAATAATCGCATTTGGCAATAACCAGTATTTCTGTCCCAACTCAGGAGACACAGATTCTATTGGAATAGCGGCACAATCAGCTAATGGGAACACAATTGGGTCCATGGAAAACTCACCTCTCCCACCAATTTAGTGCATTAAGTTACAACTAATTTCCTGGGGGTCCAGATAAGGACTGTGGGACTTGATTTTTAATTGACTGAGATAAGGCATGGACACATAGTTTATAAAACTGACAGACTATCTCTGTAGAGGCAACATGTTCTTAGGATACAATTTATAGCAATTTGAAACTGAGTAACAATCATTTCAAAAGAAGACAGAATAACATTCTTCCACAGTTCTGGTGGGAAAGGCACCATCACAGCTACTAAATTCATAAAGGAATGAATGCCTTTCAGGAGTGTCATTTCTCTCTCTAGAACATATTCAAGTGGGCGTCACTAACTTAGTTCAGCCTCTTTTGTAAACATGCAGTAAATTGTATACATAGGCACAATAATCTGGGTAAACAGATCCCTGCCACACAAGCAAGGGTAGCAATTGATGCTCATAAATTGTTTTAATGTCTTTAAAAAAATACAGTAAACATAACAGCTTAAAACCTGAAACTAACATAAATCGGTTTTTAAAAACCCAAATGAGTAATAGGCAAGCTATTTTCTCTGAGAGACCCTCCACGCACTGCCATCCCGGCATTAGCCCCTACACTGCAGAGACTGAGGAGAGCTACTGGGAGGAAGCCTAGCCATACAGCAGCTGAAACAAAGAGGGCCTCATTACCATGCGAAGCACAACGTCCTTCAGATGTGAGGAGACAAACTGGTCCTGGGGAAATTGCAAAATATGACCACCCAAGCATAACAGAGAGGGTGGTGAGAACAGGGACAGGACAGTGGGAAGGTGGGTTGGCTCTGCACAGACAATGTTGGCTTAGGCTACACATATAAATAGCCATGGCCCCTGTGACCTGCAATCACACAAGTTTTATATTCACAGGGACCCACACAGACACAGTTTTTAATACATGGCTCTGGGGAACTGCTAAAGACAGAAAACGTAAGGGGGGTGTAGGGTTCATGCTTCATTTTGATGGCATAAGGTGGTTTGATATGCATTTTTACTCACAGATCTATATTGCTTTAGAGCATGAAACCAATTGCAGCCTGTGGACAATTCTGAAGGAAGATAAGCAGTCCCTAAAGTTCCCTCTCCTCTCCAAATGATTTTTTCATGTTTTCTAAACCAGTTAGGATGTGCTGCCAAATGCACTGAAGCTGTGCTTAGTAGGGACAGATACATCAAACTTTAGATAACACAAATGACAACTTAGCCATCCTCTGAGAAGGCTTTGCCTCCCACATTAGGTTCTGAAGCTGAAAATGAACAAAGTACCATGAACTGAGACATGGATCTCTCCTTCCACCAAACGTATCTGTTACTGTTCTGAAAGGACAAGGTAACTGAGAAAGAGAGTTGGCAAATTCCTCTGCTCAGATCAATACCACTCCCTAGCTCTAGAGTCTCTTTATTGATGACAATCTCTTTCATTGTAGTGATTAGAGATTCAACATCTTTTAATCACCTTCAACATGACAACTACATGTTTCTATATCTCTGTGATTTACAGCAATTGACACTGTGAAAAAAATCAGTGATTATGAGGTTGGCTTTTTGACGTTACTGATTTTCTGATCTATTTCAACCAAATAGCAAATAATGCACATTAAGCCACTGTTGCCATGTTGAGACAAGCAGGCAAAAGGAAATCTGAATTTGATTTTGACATTCCTTGCTAAGGAATCAAAACTATAATAAAGAACAATATCAATTTCATGAACTTTCAATTGTTCTAGTCTCTGGTTAGGTGCTTATTTTCTGCTTCCTACTAGCAAACATTATGGCCTATCTATGACACACATACTCTTGTCACATGGAATTTTTTTCTTACAAAATGACATCTGCTTCTGAAATTCAATAGACATATTGACTTTGATTACTCAGAATTAAATATCACATCTCAAAGAGGCAGCTTGAACCATTGGGACCCACATATACACACACATATACACATACGCACACACAAAGGGCCACACCGTTGATTGTTGTTCAAAAAATTGGTTCAGAAAGTTGGCTAACTTTTTCCACTATTCCAAACCAGTGCTTTAATTTCTTTCTATTACACATGGACTGGGTACAAAATAATGAATTGAAATGAAAAGGAGAAGTTATAAGCTTAATCTAGCCAATAGCTATGAATAGATGCCTAGGATTCAATTATCCCTTTAAACATTTTTTTCTTTCATATACTCAGTAATAATTTTTGAGTAATATCTACCCTTTTGATCATAATCGAGCATCTATTATGTGCAGGTACTTTGCATATATTATCAACTCTAATGCTCATAATGCCAAGAAACTAGGAATTGGTAGCTTCATATTTATGCAGGTGTGTAGATTCAGACTGCCTAGCTGGCCCATGAGCAGAGAGAAATGAGATCAGAACCCAGGCCTGTTGACCTTCACCACATCAGGCCCATTGTCTCTGCTCCTGTAGCTCTGGCACTGAACTAGACAATGCTGTAGGAGCTTCAAATATAAATACAACACAGATAATATGGTAAATGGTCATTGTTATGGGCTTAATTATGTATTTAAAAATTCATATTGAAGTCCTAACTTCCAGTATCTCAGAATATGACCTTATTTGGTGACAAGCTCTTCACAGAAGTAATCAAGTTACAATTATGTCACTAGGTTGGATTTTAATGCAATATGACCAACATCCTTATGAAGGGAAATTTGGACAAAGATATGCATATAGGGAAGATGATGTGAAGACACAGAAGGTAAGAAGATGGCCATCTGCAAGCCAAGGTGAAGTCTGAACCAGATCTTTCTCTTACCACTATCAGAAGGAACCAACACTGACAATGGCTTGGTTTTGAAATTTTAGCTTCCAGACTGAGGAGCAATAAAGTTGTTCAGGGCACCCAGATTGGGTACTTTGTTAGAGCAATCCTAGCTAGTTCATTTGGTCATATAGCCTAGTTGGTGGGATAAATTAAATACACAAATCCCTGTGCTACAAGGCAGACTATAGAAAATTACAAAAGAAAAGTATGGGCAACGTTTACTGGCAGGAGGGAAGAATTAACGGCTAACGGAAAGGGGGAAGATAGCACTGTGGGGTTCATCTCCTATATTTATAGAGTAAAATAACAACAATTAAAACAGTAACAGCAATAACAATAATGATAATAATGATACAAATTATAGTGACATTTACCAAGTACCTCATATGGGGTCAGCACTGTGCCAAATGCCCCACAAGGACGATCTCATATAATCCTCACAGCAATCCTGTGACATGCATTACAGCACTATCCTTACGTTCCACTATGCACCTTGCTGGGCCACACACTAAGGTATGGAGTGAGTCAACTCTGTTCCCCATGCAGCAATTATACAGAATGCATTGGTTCTCCCAGACCAAGGCCACTTCAAGAGGTGGGTGCCCCTCCCTGGAACCTCAGTGCACCCTCAGAAGGTTCTCCTGCATTACTCACAGGCAGATTTGTCCTAAGTGTGGCCCACTTTCCTTTTGGCATTTGGTTTACAAGTCAGCATTAATTAATCTTTTACAGCTGACCTGCCTTCCTTATAGCAGGAAGGATATGCAAAAATTCTTATTGGAGATCCAGTTCCTTAGAGCTAGGCTTACAGAGCACAAAGTCAAAACAATAAATACATCTTGATAGCTAGAATGGCCTGAGGTACTGTGTGCACATCCATCCTAGGAGCCCCACATCCTGCGTACAAAAGGGTATATGGTTACAAGGGCGCATACACATCTACCATGCACCACCCCTGAACTCTCCCTCATTTCCCTGCCTTGCATACACACTCCAGATCATCAAATGTGTACTTGGCTGTGAATATTCATTTTTAAATTTACCAACTGTGTTATGAAACTAACAGATGGTCATGGCAATAATAAAAACCGATAGCTATGTTGACCATATCTTTCCAAACAAAAAGAGAAGAGGAAAATATCATCTCAAAATTCTTTGTGTGTAGGGTGTGTGTGTGTGTGTGTGTGTGTGTGTGTGTGTGCGCGTGTGACTTGACTATATTAGCACTGTTATTTTTACCAATTTAATTTAATTTAGTTATCATATGCCTCAAATGGGACTTCCTTCCTACAATGAATTATACTTTATCGAACCTTTTCTGTGAACTAGGCACTTTGTTAGGTGCTCAAACACTGTGTTTGAGGAAGGGGATCACATCTTGAAATCTATGACTGGGCGTTAGGGGCTTGAAATCATATTTTGAATGTGCACAAAACTTTATATGTGTGTCTGTGTGTATTTTCTGACAAGAGATTCCTTCATTTTGATCAAAAATTCAAAATACTCTGTGATCTATCAAAAGTTAAAACTTCTGGTTAATGAGAGTAACTGAGCAGAGTATTTGAAATTGGGTCAGTCTTGAGAAATTGAGGGCATACCTACAGTGTGTCTTCCATAGTGTGAGATATGTAACCAGCCCTGGCCCACAGACATGAGAGACTTCAGCACTTATCAGACGCATCTGCAGCCAGCAAGGCTCTGAGCAGCACCTTGCATCAAGCTATAAGGTAAATGAAGCTGAAATGGGTGAAGAGATAAGGAAAGGGATGAGGAGTGAATGTGGCAGCAGTCCTTGTTTTGGTCTCATCAGCATAAACCACCAGAATGTCCCAGAAATTATATAAATTTCACCTTCCAGGCTGAATTTTACCCTGGAAATGGCATAAATATTCTCATACTGGGTGCAGACAAATGAGATTCCTGAGACCATATGGGTGACAAGGACAGACAGTAATACAATCCCTGAGTAAAAGGTAATCTCTCCAGGCAGAGAAGCATCAGGAAAAGATGAGTAGAGCTAGCTACGAACTAGTGTGTGTGTGCGTGCCCCATGCCTCCTTCTGTCTGGAGGGGAGGGAGGAGGGCACAAGAGAAGCAAAGGCAAAAACAGCTGAATTCAGTGAAAGACCTGATTGTTTCCCAAATGTATATGCAGCTCCCCAGCGAAAGCCTCGCCAGATGGACCCCCACTGATGGCCTGTGGCTTTGTGTGTGTCACCCACTTATGTCTGTCTCCAAGAAGGGCGGCCTGTGCATGGAGACAGTGGGCCTTTCGGGAGACGATTCTGCATGTGTAATTAGTCACGGTGCACCTGTACCTAACTACATTAACAATTAACACAATTACACACACAATTGTGGAATTGCCCCCACTATTTGAATAATTAGTGAGCTAACAACATGATTTGCAGGTGCAATTGAGCAATTATGTACAGTTCCAAAGTGGAATATGCATATTTAGAGGCTTGGATGTGGCCCATTACTAAATCTTGCTCCAAATGGTCAAATTAATTTTATTATTAGAAGGAAAGGTACTCAGTGAGAACTACCTAAACCTTCAGCATTCTCACATTGGTCCAGGGGAACAGTCCATCTCATCAAGGTATTCAGCTCCAGGGCTCAGTCAGCACAGGCAGCCTGCCACTATTCTGTGGTCTGCAGTCTCTCCTCTGGCCTTCCTGAGTTGGGAGAGTTCTTCCCAATCTGCTCTGGCTTCTCCTTCAAAATGCTGCTGAAAATAAGGTCACTTCCTGCAAATTTTCCTACCTAAGCCCCCTTTCACTTAAGTCCTAGGCTTGGCAACCCAAGAGCTCAGCAGTGGGGGCCAAACAAGACATTGCTTTAGCTGCTCTTGCAAGAAAGTAGCCCAGAAAGGCAGTGACTATGACCAGGTGCTATCCCCAGGCCAGCCCAGTGTGCAGGGCAAGCTAGGAGTGACAGCTCTGTCAAGGTTCACAGTCACTGCTAGCACACCTCCCCAGTTCTCTGGCATTAGAGATGTTTTCTCAATCTAATCTGAACTCTTGTCATCCCCTGCCTAAGTCAGTGTCTCCTGAGATGCCACTGAAAAGAACTTTCTCTGGATGCTCCAGTTTCAGATGGGCACAATGGTAAATCCAGTTGTGGCTGTGGGCCACTCACTCCCACTACCATAGAAAGCCCAGGAAAAGAAACAGAAACTCAGTTGTGCTGAAAACACATAGGGAGATCCAGGACGGATATCACCACTGTGTGGTGCCCACTCAGTTCAAAAGACAGCATTGCCAGGACCAGCAGTTAGCGTAATGGCTATGTCGCTGGACTCCCATGTAGTCGACTGCAGTTCAGGTCCTGGACCCGGTGGCTTAAACTCATGCTGGGCACGTGTGTGTGCATGCCCAAGATCCCGAGAGGAGAATGGAGGAGAAGGGATTGTGGAGTGGCCATCCCCCCTGGGGGGGGGGTTGCTCGCTTTCTGTCTCTCTGCCTCTCTGTCTCTGTCTGGCGAGCGCATGTGCCCTATAGCAGAAACCTCTCCAAAAAAAAAGAAAAATAAAAAAAGACAGCTTGGCCTACTAGTGGCATGGTACTATCATGCTTCTTGAGTGATGCTGGATCCATCTGGAAGATGGCAAGTTTGGTTCCCCAGTCAATCTGCATGCACCGTGGTCTGTGCATATCCATGATCCTCATCGGCTGGGAAGAATGGGTAGGGATCACAGTGTGAGACCCTGTTGAGGGTGCTTGTCTTTCTCTCTCTCTCTCTCTTACTCTCATGAAAGGAAAGAAAAATTTTAAATACGTAATTTTTCTTTTAAAAAATGTCTGCAACAACCAGTACCTGGTTCACCTATGTTCTCACAGGCCCCTTTAAAACAGCAGTTTGTCAAATCTGTCCATAGTTACCAATTCGGCTCTAGTCTTTCAGTTAATGGGAAAGAAAACTCAAGGAAAAGCCAGCCATGGTTCTAATTAGGAATATTGTGGAACAGCCCCCCAAAAAGTCCAAGACAATGCTTCCTCCTAGAGACAAGCTAAATGATCACATCTTGACTGAGCTCCGATCATATGTTACAGTGTCCCCTGAGTCAGCTACGTGTGATGTGTGATGTGCATCATGACTGGCAGAGCTCAGAGAAATGAGAGGCAGGACCAAATGCTGCATGCAGCTGGTCCATCACCAGTGTCCAAGCCCGCCTTTTCACACTCTGGTTTAACACTGTGTACCACTCAGGGGAGGGAGTGGCGCTTTGTTCTGCATATTTATTTGCTGAATGTGAATCAGTGTTTCTTATACCACTGAGGAAAAACTGTCAATAACTTCATACTCCCATCATCTAACCAACAAAATTCAAATAGGAAGACATAAAGATCAAAGATGGAAACAACCTTGTTTTTCCCCAGTATTATTTGCTCCCTAATCGAGCAAATTAGAAACGAAAACTGGAATAAGAATCATTTGCAAAGGTTCTAGTATGTTTATGAATGTCAATCTTCTTTTCTTAATGTGTGCTTTGGCTAATTTTTACAGATTAGGGAAAGGGATGAAGATCAAAGGTAAACTCTCTGTACCTTTTTAATGAAAACTATTAGTTTGGAATACTGCATTTTTCAGCCAAATCAATGCCATTTTTTGCTATTCAGCTGCATAGAAAATTACCTAACTTGTTGAAATAGATTTCTTGACCCACGTATAGTATATTAAATGGTGTAATTTAATGCAATCTAACTAAATTAGCACCAATTAGACGGGCTAAATTAAAGGGCATGTCACTAATAAATTTTATGCTAAACATATTACTGATAATGAGCTCACTAAAATGCATAATAAAATAAAATATTCTTTTTAGCCTAGTTTAGTCCAAATAATATCAAAATGTATTTAAAATGAGATAAGCCAAGCAAAACTCTTACTTCCTTATAGAGGAATGGGAAAATAACTTCTTGTTCTATTAACTGTGGATATGATGTGTTTTTTTATGCTTGTTACTATGACTTCTTAACGTTATTTCCAACCAACTCCTTTCTTAGGAACTCAGTTTCCTAACCTCTAAAAGGTAGAGATAAAATTGGAGTGATTTCCAGTTATTTACTAGAGCAAAAATAAAGTATAGTTTAATGTGGTATTAAAAAGAACATAGGCTTTGGTATCAAGATGCCTAGGTGCCAGTCAGTCTCAGTTTTGCCACTTATTGGTTGGATAACTTCTGTAGTAGACCAAAATATGGTCTCCAAAAGATATGTTCATATGAAACCTCTGGAACCTGTGACCATTTAACTTATATGGCAAAAGAGTAAAGAGTACTTTATGTAACAACAAATAGGATTAAGTTAAGGATTTTGAGAGGAGGGCCTTATCCTGGATTATCTGAGAGGTCCCTAAGTATAGTCACATGTACCCTTATAAAACAGTGGCAGAGGAGGTTTGTGAACAGACATTGACAGAAGAATAGAAATTACACAAACACACAGAGGGGAAGGTTATGTGCAGATAGAGAGAGATTGGAGTGATGTGGCTGAAACCAAGGATTGCCAGCAACCCCCAAAGCTGGAAGAAGACAAGGAAGGATTCTCTCTACAAGTCCCCAGAGGACCCAGCAAACATCTCGATTTCAGACATCTAGCCTCGAGGGCTACAAGAGAATAAAGGTCTCTTATTTTTAGACCCTCAGATTATGGTCATTTGTTACAGCAGCCATAGGAAACTAATATAATCTTGCACCTCTCATTGCTCAACCTGAAAATGTGCCTATCATTGTCTACTTTACAGTTCCAATGTGAAAAGTCTTCCAAATAAGTAAAGAAGGCTAACCCTAATATAACACTTTCCAGGTACTTTTTAGGAAAGCAAAAGTACATGCCAGCACAGAGGTCATTATTATTTCAGCTTGTCAATTTCAACAGTTCTAATTTTACAAGCTATTTTCTAAATGTCTAAATGGAAGAGGGGTATTATATAGAGAACTTAAAAGTACAATTTGCAAGAAGTTACAAACAAATGTGGAAAATTCTTTCCTGGTCACCTAGTCAATTTTTGTAACAAATCTATCCCCTGATTATCCAACATATCTAAATGAACAAAGATGGCTACACTGTATTGTAGCGCTTTCCACTAAAGGCATATCTATTTACATGAATAATCGTTCAAATTTAAAAAAAGTGTTGATTGTGCATAATTAAACAAATCAAGCAAAAGAGCTGAACTGCACAATCAATAAAAATAAGTCCTTGGGTTCCAGTCCAGTAAAGGCCACCTCACTCTTTTGGATCACTCAAAAAGCCCCCTAAGTTCATTACATGATGAAACAGTCACTGATTTTTATTTTTTCTGCCATTTAGCTGAAGAACAAGTAACAGCACTGGGCAATTGCTCTGCAGAGAGTAGCCTGTCCACTTAGTGATGAACTGCAGTCCTGACCTACTGGTCTGGGCCCCCACAAAAACAAAATTTTCCCTAACAAAACTAAACTGTTTATAAAAATATAAGTGAGAAAGAGAAGAATGCTGGAAGAATTATACAGGTTACTCTCAGGTTGTTTCGTTTTGTCTTAAAGCAATGACCCTCATCAGTATAAGGGGTCTTCAAAAAGTTCGTGGAGGAAGTATACTATGAAAAAATGATGCATGGATTTCTTTTCTTTCTTTTTCTTCTTCTTCTTCTTTTTTTTTGGCACTGCACCAAAATAAACTTGTGCATTAATTCCATTTTCCCACAAACTTTTAAAGTCCCTTCATATTGTGAAAGCAGCAGCCAAGTTATTAACTATCTTGAGGGAAAAATGTAGAAAGGCTAATGAAAAAGACATGAAGTCAAAAAATGCGGAAGAATGCATAAAAAGGGGAGAAAGATTAAAATTTCTAAAATGTGTCTCTTTAAGCACAAGAAAACTGAATGGGTCAATGGGGTATTAGAAACAAATCTTTACAGAATCTTTTGTTTTCTTCCATGTCAGTCTGTGCTCATACAGGGAAGATATGGCATCTATCGTATGCCAAAAATATCACTGCAACAGTTTAATAGAGTGCTCAGTTGCAGATGGTGGCTGTATGTGAAGTTCCGATGTGTCTCATTCCTCTTTTTCTAACCTTTAAATCATTAATTATCTTTGCTAGTAGTCATTTTAATTTTTTGCTGGATTGACTCATTTTTTTTTTAAAGTTGGGACATAAACCAATAATGATATGTGAGTTAAAAATGGCAAGATATAGGCAGTAACCTTGACTTGCCATTTCTAACCAGTGTATGCTGCTGGTTGTATATGCAGTAACTCAAGCCCTAATTCTTCATTCAGAGGAACCGTTTGGAAATAGCAGTGTTCTCCTAAAAGCACAAGAATGTTCATGCAAAATAACTTATTGGAATCTGGTGATCACACATCCCTCTGATTCTGACCCTTTGCAAAATGAATGACTTCTAGCTCAGCTTTCCCATGAGAGGTCAGCTTTTCTGGGCATTTGGAGGACCCATCTTCCCAGTTTTCTATATGTTTCTAATAGTGATGGACTCTGTTGAATCAAACAGACTTTCCAAACATCCAGCAAAAAGAGGGCAACTACCTTATCTATTATTTTCCATCATAAAATTTCAGAACTTCATGGGCTCCTGAAATGAGAGTTAATCTCACCAAACCTGTCATGATGTTTTTTCTTCTGAACAGCGGCTTAACACTTCTATAGCATATTCATCATTTGCATTTGTCATTCTGATTCTCTCTCAGATTTTACATATTTCCAAGATGAATTTCATTTACTGCTCAGGGGCTACCTCTTACTCAAGTGCTTATGAAATTGCCCTGGCCCTTGATTTGGTTAATAAGAGCTGGAAATTGCTTCCATTGGAGGGTTATATGCTCCTCATGAATATTTAGTGGGGGGATGAGAAAGAAAACATAACTGAACTACTCCTTTCATAGCTCCTCACACTAATTATTATTATTTTTAAAAAATACATAATTTTTGAGGCAGCCAGTGGTGTAGTAGTTGACAGCTGGATTTCACATAGTTGATAGTACAGACTGAGTCCTAGACTGAGCAGCTTGAGAAACACACAAGGCACATGTGCATGTATGCCCAAAATCCCAAGAGGAGAATGCATGAGAAGGGACTGTGGCATATGTGGTATAGTCATCCCCCAGGGGAATTTCTCATTCTCTCTCTCTCTCTCTTGCTCTGTCTCAGTCTTACAAGCAGCAACACACTCTAGCAATTTTTAAAAAAGATACACGATTTTCTGTTGTCTTATAACAAGAGAGTGCATAGTATTTTATATGACATTTGGGAGATACAGGTAATGAAAAAGAAGAATCTACAGCTTCCCAATCTAGAAATGACTACATTTAACACTTGCGTGTATGGTTTTCTAGTATTTTTTCAATATACACCCACCTTTTAACAGAAAAGATTACACCACGTATAACCAGTTACTTCTTGACTGATGGATGGATTGAAGGATGGTTTTATCATCACTATACTGTTTTCCCATCTTTTGTTGACTTAGATTCCAAAGGACTACAACCATACCAATGTCAAATAACTGCTGAGACACCTGTTTTCTCAGTCTATGACCTAAGCTGAAATACCTTTCAATTCTTTACTGACTCTGAGTCTGTGGGAATTCCTAATAAAGAAATCATCGCACAGTTTTCATTAGAGAGTAAAGGATTAAATGACTAAAGAAATCATCGCACAGTTTTCATTAGAGTTTAAAGGATTAAATCCCCAAAAGGCTTTTGGAAAGGTTTGTAATTGAAAATGTAAAGAAATCGAATATTCTACCTGCAAATTATAGAGGCTCAGATGAAGAAAAAACCCTTGAAAATGCAAGCCCATCTTCTATAGTAATCACATGGTGTTTTATAAAGCCAACGTTAAACTTATCAAAAACATAATTTTGCCATTCTTTCCTCTTGGATTCTAAATTTCAACCATTGAAGCTGCTTTCAGATGCTGCTATAATCCTTTCTTCATGGTTACACACTGTGATGCATAAAGGATGAGGAATCAAAGTTGTCAGCGATCTGAGAAGTTTTAATCTATCAAACATTGCCTTCTAAATACATTTCTATTTCATTTCAAAAACAAAACATGAGCGATTTGGTTTTAAAAAGTCAGACTGGTTCATTAACCTATAACTGTACAAAAGCAAGAGTCAATTACATTGCCACATCAGATGTGCGTTGAGATAATTACCCTGAAAAGAAGATGTAAGGATGCCCATAAAGGCAGTGAGATGTGACCTATGAAATCAGGCTGTAACCTATTATGGGTCAAAAAACACATTTGTAGGGCCAGCAGTCTCCTGCCTATACCCAGTCTTGCATGAATTCTGCAGGTGTCTTTTGCAAGTAAACTTTCGATCTGTCCTTTCATTTCAAATTGGGGTCCTGTCTGTCTACTTCCACTGCTCTTGGCTGTCTGGAATGCATATATGCAGTTCACAGAACTAATGTCCTACTTAAATTCCATCCTTTGAGATCTATTGGCAAAACCCGACATAACGACAGGCCAAGATCCAGCTGTATTAAGTCAGCAGAGAGTCATTCAGGTTCACTTTCCTGCAACTTCTCTTGTTCATATTTTGTAACATTGATTTCCATCTCCAAATGCAACATCTGTTACAACAGGAGAGCAAAAGAGTCAACCATCACTTGGCTGAGGATCACCTGTGTGAGAGGAGAAAACATTTACTCCTGTCTTTACTTGGGTCATTGCTTCTCACCACACAGACAAGATGCTGGCAAGGCTAAAAGGGGCATCTATTCCAGGATCTCGGTGGACTGGACAATGCTTATTACCAAACAGTTCAATATGGAAATCAGGGGGCACCTTCTTGCAATTACAGATGGAGCAGAGAAGGAGAAGATTGTTATGAGGAGGAAAAGCATGTCTGGATTCTGTTTGTGGAAAATCAGCAGGCTCGTCTATAATTGGATATCCTGCATTTGAAAACTGATATTTTATTCTCTCAGATGACACAAAGAAGAATTACTCCAAGGTACACTTTAATGCTGTTTGGGCAGTACATAAAACCGCCTTTACATTTGAAGGATCCCTAGAAGGATGCACAGGATTCAGCATAAAGTTCACTCATGCCTCAGGTCTATGACTGTGAATGAATTCATGACACAGGATCATAAGGGGAAGAGACACAGGGAAGGTCTGGAGAAATTCACATGCTGGCACCTTGACATTCTCTTCCTCCTATAAGGTTCTGCCACACCAGTGAGGCCCACGGGAGAATTAGCACTCAAGATATTCATTTGGGACCAGTCAAAACTCACAAACCCCAAAAATAGGTGTTCAGCACAAATCCTGTTGTTTGTACACAAACAACACAGGGAGAGTAAGGCACCTTTTTCAGTTAGGGAATGTCTTCAAAGCCCAGTTCCCAGAGGATAGTCAGGGCAAATTTTGCCAGCAGACCCTTCAAATGGCAGCAGTTTCTGTACTACAATGTTAACTGTTTTCTGCAGAAACATACCTTCAGTGAAATGCATTATACTATATTAAACTACAAATATTTTCAGTGCATAACTGTAAAGTCATCATAGTAGGTTATGGAAGTTTATGCATTAAAACATGTTTTATGGGAGCCAGAGGTCGCATAATGGTTAAGGAGCTGGACTCCCACATAGCTGATCACAGTTCTTTGAGCCCCATACCAGGCAGCTTAAAAATTGGTGGGCACATGCATGCCCACAATCCCAAGAGGAGAAGGGATTGTCATGTGGCCAACCCCCTGGGGGGTTATTTCTCATCTTCCCTCTGTCTGTCTCTGTCTCTCTTCAGTGAGTGCACATGGATTATGGCAAAACCCTGAAAAAATAAATAAATAAAATGTTTTATGATTCTCATGAAGGAGTGAGAAGTCTTCTCCATACAAGCTCTTCAAATAATCTACCAAGATTTCTATGAGACCTTTCTAGGCTAATAGAGTCAGGGAAATCCCTTCTATTCCTCAATGGATCACAGGCTACCTTGCAGTATCAGTTATTATACACTTTAAATTTGCAATAGTTTTCACCCATTTGTCCATATCTTTATTATATTTCCTCCACTTATAGTGAATCTTGGTCTTAAAACCACACCTCCCAACTCCACAACAACAAATACCTCTGACATTTCCAAGTTCATCTCAGATATCATCTACATCTGAACCTTTCTCCAATAACCCTGGCTAGGCTTCATCTATACCTCACAGTAGTTTCAATTGCAAAGTATAGTCTGTGGTCATGGGTATGAATATTGTGTCAAATGCTTGATTTTCCCTCTTAATCTACAAGTCATGTGAAGGCAGTCCAGATTTTCCCCCATCGTACACCATTAATGTCTAGCACAGTGCTCACACACAGTAGGCACTCAGAAAATGTATGTCTGATGGAATAGATGACTGAATAAAGGCTTTCAACTGGCCCCTGTGAATTTTGCTAAGAGCTGGACTTCTATTATAAAGAAGGGATACAGTCCCAAGAAAAGCTCTGCCTGCAATAGTAGGAATCACAATACTATCGAGTCACTTGTATTTGTTTGCAAAATGTAGTTCTTTGAATATAACTTCGTGTTTGAACAAATGGAAATCTCAGGATCTTTCCTGAGCGTTAACCCGGAATTTAATATTCGCCAATGAAAGGGATTCTGGGTTTGGAATTTGATCAATTACTTTAAGAGTACTGAGTCTGAGAAGCATCATTTTCCACATTACTCCAATAATTCTGGCTTTCTCCCAAACATTCAGAATGTACGTTTTACATTCCCACTGAAACTAAAGCCCCTGGAGGAAAACAGCAGCCTAGCTCAGGGCAGAGGAGCAGGACCAGGTCTTAGTCCTTTATGTACTAAGAAATGGCTCTACATTTCTACCCAAGCTACCTAGTGACACACTAAGAGAGAGAGAAAGCACAATGCATTTTAACACTGTTTAACAGTGTATCTATAGGGAACAAAGATACATCACTGTCAGCCCTGCCTGTTTCCCTGTCACCTAAGTTTCTTCTGTCACAAGTTTGTATTCTTTCCATTCATGAAATCCACTCACGCTTTATGCTTGTTGGCAGCCCTCATGCTGCTAAAGCAACCTTTTATCCAATGATTTCAAAACAGTTCCTTCGGAAAGAAGGCATATCTTGTTTTCTGCAAAGCAAGTTCAAGTTGTAAAGACTTTTGTAGTCAAGGCTTTTTACCAGAAAAATTCTAATTTATCTATTTTGTAATATGATTTTTCATCTACCAAGTTTCCGCTAAGCAAGGTCCCTACTCCATTCTGTCAGGGAAGCTGAGAGGCTCCTCAGTGTCAGGGCACAGGCAACCTGTGGGCTCGGTTCAATAGGTGTTAACACTCAAGCTGTACATAGGCCAGCCTCTTGGGCCTCTTAGAATCTGTTTTCTCATCTGTAAATGGGACAGAATAACACCTACTTCCAGGCTGTAGAGGGAATTAAATGTAAAAGATTGGACAAAAAAACAGTGGCAAGATCCAATTCTTTTTTTTTTTGGAGAGATTTTGGCTATAGGGTACGTGCGCTCACCAGAAAGAGAGACAAGAAGAGAGGAATCACCCCCCAGAGGGGATGGCCACACTGCAATCCATTCTCCTCCATTCTCCTCTCGGGATCTTGGGCACACACACACACACACACGCCCTATGTGAGTTAAGGCCACCGAGTCTGGGACTCGAACTGCGGTAGACTGCATGGGAGTCCAGTGACATAGCCATTACACTAACTGTTGGTCCCAAGATCCAGTTCTTGATCTCGATCTTGTACCATCATGAAGTTGCTATCTTCCAAGGCTCAGATGAGACTGATGGCTGGGAGGGGAACTGCACACAACCAAATGACCAGTCATAAACAAATAACAATGACAACAACAAAAAAGAACAAAAACATGCCTGTATAACTTTTTGCAACAGTAAAAGCATTTTGATCAGTGAACCCAAAGTGCCACTTTCCCCCCAACTTCTTTCCTAAAAGGCAACTATTCTTTTGCATTTATTCTAGATGTGACATCTATGGGGAAGCCTTCTATGCAGCCCAAGTCATCATTCCTTCAAACTGAAAGAAACTGCAAAATGCACTGACTTACAAACATGTGTGCGTGGGCACACATGCGCATTTTGGCCCAGTTTGAAAGTAAGCCTCCAGGGACCAGCAGTTAGCGTAATGGCTATGTCGCTGGACTCCCACGTAGTCTACCACGGCTCGCGTCCCAGACCCGATGGCTTAAAACTCACACTCGGCACGGGTGCGCGGGGGCTCCTGAGGGGAGAATGGAGGAGAAGGGATTGCGGCGTGACCATCCCCCCTGGAGGATGATTTCTCGCTTTCTGTCTCTGTCTCTCTCTGTCTGTCTGGCGAGCGCACGCGCCCTATAGTGAAAACTTCTCCAAAAAAAAAAAAAAGAAGAAGAAAAAAAAAGAAATCAAACAAACAAATAAATAAATAAAGCCTCCAAAAATTCTCTAAAATTGTCAGTGGGAGTGGTAAGCAGCAGACTTAAACATCTGAAGACCTAGAAGTATACTTAAGGAGATGTGAACTGCATTTAATTAAGGCATCTTAGTCTTTCATTTAATTCATGCCTAGATCTTGGGGGAGGGGCAGTTGAAAGTAACTGGGCACATCACCCAGACTTAGGGGCCATGTAGGTTCACCAGTCTAGCCTGTGAAGCATATGTGACTAGATCACTGCATATACAGAGTGACAGAAACTCTAATAGCCTTAAAATGATGAACAGAGATTAGAAAAGAGAAGGACTAACTGCTGGGGGTAGGGCCAGGAAAAGAGTTTGAAAGAGGGCATGGTAAACTTCAGAGAGGACACCATTTTGAGCAGGCTCTTGGGGTTGAATAAAGGTTCATTAGGCATGGTGAACGAAGGCAGACAGGCAAGTACTCTGAGCAGAAGAAAGCCCAGAGGAGAGATGTAGCTGGCAGCAGGCACCGCTCTGTCTCGAAAGGACAGTGGCCATCAGTTTGTAAGAGTTCATATTACATCGTCAGATCTCATCACATTGGAGCTGCATGCTGCAATTATTCTTTCTATACAATGGGCATGGCTAGCATCACCTACTTCACATAAGCATTATAAAGAAAAGAAATAAAATCGACTTCAGTGATATCTGCAAGCATAAAATGCTATAGAACTGCATAATGCTGCTCATTAAAAAAGCATTAAAATATCTTCACCTACATTCCAAGCCAAGTTGTGAAAATAAAGCTGTCTTATTTCATTAAAAATAACCAACTGAGTCGGTAATGCCAATAATCACCCTCTATCAAGATGGCTATAATTTATTTGTCAGCCCCTTTAAGTTCTTAGCAAATTAGTTTGTTCAGCATGTGGTTGGAAGGGTATTATGAATCATATGCTTTGTAATGCCCTTCTCTCATAAGACTGTGCTTTAGGGTGCTGGAGGCCTTCCTGGGTGATTGCCCCAAGAAACCCTACGGTTACGTAGAAGCAAATTAGTCAGTATGACTAAAACTCTCAACTGAAAACTCTCTTCCGAGTCCATCATTGAAGGTGTTTTGTTTGCTTCTTAAAAATAGAAATCTATCTAAGATGGTCACATTGACACCACTTGTTACCTCATAGTCATACTCTCTTCTAAGATGTCACTTTCTCACATAAAGTCCTTTTATTTAAGATATTATTAATATCTAGCTTTCAAAGCTATCATTTAATTGACTGTGGCCATATAACCTATGTCATTTAGCCATACTAATAATACAAATCAGAGCTAAAATAAATTATAACTTTTGTTTAAGTGTTGAGAGTCCTTTCTCCCTTCAAATTGCCTTTCTTTAACACAATATACAATAAAAGAATCATTTCTATAATTCAGGCTAGCAACTACTGTGTCACTTGTACAATATAGTCATCTGGGGAAATTATATTCAGATGACATTTTGATACTATGTTAATGTGATCCATGAAATAAAATATTGGGAAAAGTCAAGGCGTACTTTTCTGTTTTTCTACACCGAAATGCATCATGACTTTTCTGACAACCCAATACTGGTCACTTTTTCCTTTTCCCTTAAATCAAAACCAACCAACTAAACAAAACCACAATTCACACAAAAAATGTGAAGGCCAAAGAAAGATACTGCTAACACATTTAAGGGAGAATCTATATATTAGATATTTCTGAGCACTGTAAATTTTTGAGAGAACACTACATTAGAAAGAAAGCTGGCAATTATTAGGATCATAGGAGTAGAGAAACCTCAGGCATCATCATCCTAAATAATCCTTGACTGATCAGAATCATCCTTGCTTATAAAAACACTCATAAGGGCCAGCAAATGGCATAGTGGTTACAATGTTGGACTCCCACATGGCCAACTGCCGTTCGAGTCCTAGATCAGTAGCTTGAAAAATCACACTGGGCACGTGTGCTTGGGTGCCCAAGATCCTGGGAAGAGAATGGAGAAGGGATTGTGGCATGGCCATCCCCCCTACAGGTAATTTCTGACTTTCCCTCTCACTGTTTCTGTCTCTGTCTCTCCAATGAGCCCACTTACCCTAAGGCAAAAACTTCTTAAAAAGAAAGAAAGACATTCAATATGAGGGAAATCTACAACCTCACCTAGTAATTCTTTGTAATGTCTTAAAAGGCCCTATGTGGTAAGGCATCTGATGTTATCTTAAAGAGAAATTTTACATGTCACACAATTAAGAATCCCTTGGTTTATGCAAAGAAAAACTGTTTATCTACAATCAAGAAGAAGCTTTGAAGTGAATTTTCATCGGTGGTTCTGACTCCACATCTGCCAGGAATCCATGTGCTTCCAACAAAATGGAATTAAGACTTTCATGATCTATAATAATGTGCCTCACTATAGAATCAAATGAATTTAATGAAAAAGAACAAAACTGTCCCCAAGAGTGCCTGGAGGTTTAGTTAAATGCCTAGACCCACTGCTCTATCAAACAGACTTGCTGCTTCACCTTGGAAAAAGAAAAAGAGAAGAAGAAAAAAAGAAAAATAGTAACAGGACAAGCGATCAAGAAAAGCAAAGAATACAGAGTGATGAAGCAGCAATCATGAAGTGACAACTTCTGAGGCTCCATTAGAATTCCCAGAATGTTGGTCAATACCTTACTCAGCTTCCCACTACTGCCAGAATTGCCGGAAATGAGACTCAATGAAAAAGATTCCAGTGAAGGAATTCAGGAACAAATATTTTAAAAGGATCTGTCAATGGCAAGCAAATTTTGCTTTTGAGTACAACCATTCAAAAATAACAAATTTGAACGCTAAGATGAAATAACAGAACTGTGTCACAAGGTCTTCTGACATTGGCATTTCTGAAACTACTGCACTCTTTTTGAACATGCTAAGTGAACAGCCAGATCCTGTGTTTTTATAAGGCATGTGTGTATGTACTTACGTACACCTGCTAAAAGAGACTTCACAGAAGAAAATGAATGTCAGATTTTAAGAATAAAATCAGACTCTTAGGGGGGGAAAAACAATCAAAACAAAGTTGATGTGATTATAATATGTCATTGACAAAAGAAATTAACATCATTCATATCACTGATACTATTAAAGTTGTATTTCTAAACACACTTCCTGCTCTGATCTTGAACAAATGGGCAAACAAATTTGCATCTCCATAGTTTAATTATTTAAATAATTTATTTTATGGCAAACCCCAGAATTCATCAAAACTGGCATCTTTTAATGCTAATTCTAATTAGAACAAGCATTGCATTTTGTATGCTTTCCAATTATGCATGAGAAAAGTCAGCATAAGTGTCCTCTCTTATCATAATTATCTGTTTCTAATTTCAATTTTGGCTATGACTTTGCACTCAATGATGTAAATGTAACTGTTCCTGTCAGATGAAGATTAATTTGATTTAAGTCCTCTTTGTTCTAATTATATATTCTATTTCTGCTCACTATGCAAGTTTCTTTCTAAGCCACATCTGTATTTTATCACAACAATGGAGAATTTCTTTGGTATTTAAAAGGTGAACATAAGATTTCTTTTTGGCACCATTATGACAATTTTCATTAAGCTTCTGCCAAAGGATTTAATATTTCAACTGACTAATCTACAGATTAATGTAATTATTATTTGAATATTAAAGCATGAACTTTTCTGAAATGAAGTCTCCAAAAGTTATTGCTCTAATTACTCCCTATGCTCCCAGGAAAACATTATCAGTGTTAGTTTATTTCCTGAGCAAATTCCTTTATTGGGTAACACCTTGCATGCTATGCTTCTAAGTGGTGCTCACATAAAGGCAGCAGTAAAAAATTAAAATTAATCAGTTGAATATCAGAGCTGTCTTTCTGGAGGTCCAGAACCTGAGCATCCTTGCAAATATCCTCAGTTTTTTTTTACTAATTTCTTACCTCGTTATTTCATAAACTAATCAGGTGGAAAATAGCAAATTAACCCTGTGATAATCTCTACTCATTCATTTAAAGTAGAAAGTCTTGGGGATATAACCGCATAAAATAGTGATTCCAGGACCAAGTGCAGAAAGCCAATCTAAGATGTAACACTTGATTATCATGCTCTACACATATTTCAGAAACTAAAATTTTGGATTGTGGTTTTTACCCCGCTAGCAAAGCCCAGGAGGCAAAATATGGAGATAATTTGATTCAGCAAACATTTTCTGAGTGTTAAACACAATGCCAAGGACTGGAAAAGATTTTACAGGAAGAATATGGTGAAGTCTAGGTGCCTTTGGTCTAAAAAATGCTTTGCGAGTTTCAATACTATAAATATTTTTTTAAATCAATATGTTGTTTTTAGAAAAACATGGTACATATATTTTAAAATATAAAATAATTCAGCAAAGCATTAGAGCTCAAGAAGTTAGTTATGCAGGAAAAAAAATCAACAGCCTGGCTGGGAAGATCAGTAACCTTGTGCCACATGTGCATATGTTCTTGGTTTTTTTTTTTTTTTTTTTTTTTTTTTTTTTCGGGGTTAAATAACCAGCCACTAGATGGTTGGGAACACAGGTTTTTGCTATAGGATACATGCACTCACCAGAAAGACAAAGAGAGACAGAAAGCAAGAAATCATCTGCTCAGGGGGGATGGCCACACCACAACCCCTTCTCCTCTCAGGATCTTGGGCACACACACATACACATGCCAGGTGTCAGTTTAAATTACCAGGTCCAGGAACTCGAACTGTGGTCGACTACAAGGGAGTCCAGCGACGTAGCCATTACACCATCTGCTGGTCCCAACATGTGCATAAGTTCTAACATAATATGGAGTATATCCCAGTAACCAAGCAATAGAGTCTCAATCAATCACAGTTGCCAAGATTTAACTAATCTCACATTGCCAGCTGATCAGACCATAACCGAATTAGGCCAATGCCATGATTTTGCATGTCACTTCCTTGATTTGTACGTCACTTCCTTTTCTCTGGTTATGAATATAACCTACAAATGTGATTGCATGGAGTATCCTGAACCAATTTCAGTCAGGAAAGCTGCCCAGGTCTAGAACTTACCCCTTGTTCAAAAACTCTGTTAAATTTAACTAGTCTCAAAATTTTCATTTTAACAGGGATACAAAATCCATTTTATCTCTAAGGAAGCCAAGGTCAGAAAACACAGACACAATGTTCTTACATGTTAAAGACTATGCTTTCTACACATATTTCTTCTAAGTTCACACAGATAGATGATTTACCCTGGAAAAGAGCCCAAAGCTAGTGGGTTGCACTTATACCTTCTATGGGCAAGTAGTAGAGCTTATTTTTTAATTTTTATTATTTTTAAAAATAATTATTTATGTCTACTTGTTATTATTATTATTTTTTTAATTTGGCCAGAAAGAGACAAGGAGAGAGAGAAAGGGAAAGTGAGAAAGGAAGCCACCAGGTCTGGTGAAGAAATGATTTCTTATTTTAATAACAGCTGAATGTACTATTAGCTTTACTGGTTTGTATCCTATCAAACAATGCTTCACTTAAGGCATTTTAAAGATCCTATAAATGGTCAAGTAGATGGAGGATACAAACTCAAGGCATGCACTTCTATATTTCAGAGTATTTCACTCTTTACACATGGAAAATTTCCAATTTATTTTCAGTGATTTAGCTTCTTTTCAATAACACTACCAGCTTGCCCTCCCATTGTCTCATAACTCATTGAGTCAGTGCAGTTATGAGCATTCAGTTGGCACTACAATTTTTAAAATGCTCCTTCCCCTGTAACTATTTGACAAAGCCTGAAGGCCAACTTTGTTCCTGAAGAGCCACTAAGAAAGACACTATTGAAAGCTTGAGGAAATTTTTGAGAATTCTGTTGAGAAAAAAAGGTTACATCTCTTATTGATCTCTTACACAGCCTTCTATAATCAGGTAGTACAGGCAGGAATTAGAAGCCTTTGAAATGAGGACCATAGAAAATTCTACTCTGGCTTGTTAAGCAGCTGTACTCAATGCTGCTTCACAGGCTTCAAGAGGTATGCCACTGTATTCATTCTAAATTCTGGTTGGGTGACTTTGCAGCTTGGTTATTAAAACAAGCACAGTAGATTTCAGCTTGGGAGTGAATTATTTTTCCAACTTGATAAAAATCCAAATCATGGTACATTGGAACAAAGAAGATAAAACATACTTCCATTTCAGTGCTTTTTTGTTCTTTGAAGTTTATTTATTTATTCGCTTATTCAGTCATTCCAGACCCAATCATGGTATATTGGAACAAAGAAGATAACACATGGCTCCATTATAGTGTTTTATTTTTAATACATTTTACTTCTTTATTTGTTTATTCAATCATTCCAGGAGCATGCGAGACAGAAAGAGAGAGAGAGAGAAAGAACCTCCAGCATGGTCTCCATACTGTGACCCTTCCCCGGCCTTTAACCAGTCCTGGATCATGGGTACACATGTGCCTGGCATACTTAGGGTGATGTACAGACTTGAACCAAGAACCTTTACATGTGGGTCAGCCTCACATAGTGCCACATTTTATCCCTGCACCACCATCTGGCCTTCAATGTCTCATTTTTAACTTTATTATTTATTATTATTATTAACAAGGTAAAAATTGCCTTGGGGGAGATACATTTGTTAGAAAAATGAATAAGATCATTTATGAGAGAGAGATTTTTGCTGTAGGGCACATGCACTTGCCGGAGACACAGAGAGACGGAAAGTGAGAAATCACCTATACGGGCATGGCCACTCTGCAATCCCTTCTCCTCCATTTTCCTCTCAGGATCTTGGTACATGCACCTGGCATGAGTTTTAAGCTACAGGTCTGAGACTCGAATCACTGTCAACTATGTGGGAGTCCAGCGACGTAACCATTATGCCATCTACTGGTCTCAGATCTTTTTTCTTTTTCCTTTTTTCTTTTTTCTTTTTTTTTCAGAGAGAGATTTTTGCTATAGAGTGCTTACACTTTCAAGAGATACAGAGAGACAGCAAGTGAGAAATCACCCCTAGGGGTGATGGCCATACCACAATCCCTTCTCCTCCCAGCATTTTGGGTACGCAAGAAAATACACCCGGCACGAGTTTCAAGATACTGGTTCCGGGATTCAAATTGCATCAACTACATGGGAATCCAGTGATGTAACCATTACACCATCTGCTGGTCCCCCAGAAAAATGAATAAAATATTTGGGGTGAATTTTTCACTGTCTACCTTGTCTACTTGTGACTTAGAACAATAGTGCTGAGAAAATCTATTTAGTACATACTGGGAGGATTCTAACAGTCATTAGTCAGTTAACTCACAGTTTCTTTCACAATTTGCCTAAAAAGTTGATGAAAGTACTGGATTCACTTGGTGAGACGGTAATTTCTTATTCCAGACTGAGTATGGTTTAGGTTTCTCTGACACAGTTAAATCATTCTCATAATCACAATATGTTGGGGAAGCAAAGTGAGACACAGGATCAATGTCCCTGAAGCTATTTGAATCTACTGATGATAGATGTAGGAAAATTACAGGCATTTCCATGAACGAAACTATGCCTAGGATAACATAATGATCCTTCGATCCTCAAAATATAATGAAAAATGTCTCCATTCCCTATTTCTCTTCCTGAGATTTGGAATCAACATTGTCTTCATATGGGCGATTCTGTGCTCATAATAATGTCAATTGAGAGAACAATGTCAGAATATGTCCTTTTGGGAACCAGTTGGCTTCTCTAAGCACATTTTGCCCCTTTTTTTTTTTTTGGAGAGGTTTTTTTCGCTATAGGGTGCGTGCGCTTGCCAGACAGACAGAGAGAGACATAGAGACAGAAAGCGAGAAATCACCCCCCAGGGGGGATGGTCATGCCGCAATCCCTTCTCCTCCATTCTCCTCTCGGGATCTTGGGCACGCACGCACACGCGCCCGGCGTGAGTTTAAGCCACCGGCTCCAGGATGCAAACCGCGGTCGACTACGTGGGAGTCCAGCGACATAGCCATTACGCTAACTGCTGGTTCCCACATTGTGCCGTCTTTGCAATGCTGCATTTAGACCTTCTTATTTCAACAAAAATCCTTGAACTCAGTTGACAGTATTTCTTTTCTTTTTTTTTTTTTTTTTGAGAGAGATTTTTGCTATAGGGCGTGTGCGCTCGCCAGACAGACAGAGAGAGACAGAGAGACAGAAAGCAAGAAATCACCCCCCGGGGGCGGGGGCCACACCACAATCCCTTCTCCTCTGTTCTCCTCTCGGGATCTTGGGCACACATGCACACACACTCAGCGTGAGTTTAAGCCACCGGGTCCGGGACTCAAACCGCGGTCGACTACGTGGGAGTCCAGCGACATAGCCATTACGCTAACAGCTGGTCCTGACAGTATTTCTTGAAGAACAAAACCCTTCATTCTTTCTGGTTTTGGTTTAAATATGTTGCTTTTCATAGTTCAAAGAAATAAAATATTTCCTCAAGCCCATAAATTCCTGCAAGTAATTAAGTCCAGTACAAAAACGTTCTCAAAGCTCCAAAAGTAGGATGGTTTACAATATTGTAAATATTTTTAAGGGTCATGTCAACCAAAGGGGTGACCTTTTCACAGAAATGTAGCTTTCTATAAGAACTCATTCAAAATCCAAACACAATGTTTGACATTTTCAGGATCTAAGTCCTATATGTAGGTGACCCAAGGCAAAATACAATGACTAACTATCCTTGTTTGCCCAGGACTGTCCAGTTTAGCATTGAAAATGCCATACTGCTGGTCTTTCTCCCTGGAATGTATTCTTTCCAAGGCAGCAGAGGATGGAACCTTATTGGCAAGGTCTGAATTTTGGGCAGATTAAAATAAAATGAGAAATTGTTTCTAATTTTGAGAGACATTATTCACACAGATGTCTCCTGAAGGGCAAAGACTCAGCCTTAGGTCTCATAACATCTCTGGATGTCTCAACAATTTCCATTATAGAGTTAAGGGAAAATATTTTGTAACAAACACTTCAGAATGACATATCTATTTATTTAACTATACTAAATATTTGTCTATTTACTTATTCTAAAAGAGAGGGAGAGGGAGAAAGGAGAGGTATCTGAGACAGGTCTTCCAGACTACAATTCTGCTGCTCCAGCCTCTCAAATTAGCTATATTACAGTCTCATGACATTGCAATCAGACTGTTCAGATTGGGCCAAAATTTGAACCCAGGCCTCCCAAGCAATCCCAGTCTCATGAAGAAGTGTTGTATTGCTAACATCAGCGTGGTTGGGCCCAAAAATGATACATCTAAACTTTGGAAATAGCAAAACTTTAAAATTGGTGCTACCTAGTACTATCAAACAGGAACAGGGAGTATTGGCACTCTCGTATGCTGCTCTGGGGTTTTGACAATATGGTATTTTCTGGAGGACAATTCAAAAACAAGTATCAATAGTCTTAAAAATGTTCAGACCCTCTATTCCAAAAATTCTGCTTCTAGAATTTTTATTTTCAGGGAAAAAAGCCAGATATGCATGAAATGGCTCAAGTAAAATGCGAATTACTGAGATCTATTTATAACACCACAAGAATGGAAACAGTCTAAATATTGAATAAAAAGGGAATGGTTAAACCAAATATGATGTAATCATATTCCATGATACTATATTATAAGGCATTAAATAAAGTTTTAGAAATTAATGATAACCGAGAATGCTCAAAAAAAGCATGACATAAAACTGTATACACAGTGTGAGTCTGTTGGGGGGGGTGCTAAATAACCAAATGGAGAGACAAATACCACTGAAAATACATAGAGTAGTTGATGCTGGTTGATGAGATCATGAGAAATTTTCATTCTTTTCTTTACACTTTTCTGCAGTTGCCCAATTTTCCACAATCAAAGTCTATTGCTTTTATTAAAAAGTTATTGAAAATGTCTGCCAAAAGATCATCCCGAAAATCAAACAAGCAAAGTCATGAAAAAACTGCTGTCAAATATTTGAGGAATGCTTCTGTGTATTATGAATAATGTTGTTTCAAAGAACCTGTCATTTAGATTGGCAGTGAAATTATTCTCTGAAAGTATACAGGCGAATATTTGGCCTTAGCAAATCTTATCTGAGGGAGGTGCTGGTGCAGTGGTAACACCACTGGACTCACACGGGAAAGGTCCAGGGTTTGTATCCCAGGACTTCTCTGGACATACCAGGCATGCACACATGCATGCCTATGATCTGGGCTGGCTGAGACTGGGGGTGGATGGTTAAGAACCTAAAGACCCTGTTGGAGATGCCCCCATTTCTTAGAAGAAATAGGACACCATTAAATAAACAAGGAAGGAAAACTTCCAGAATTAGAGAGAGAGACAAGTCTTCAAATTAAAAAGACCTACTAAAGGAGCTGGATGTTGTCACAGTGGTAAAATATGATGCTCTGTGAAGCTGTCCTATGTGAGAGGGTTCCAGGTCCATGTTCAAAGGCCTCCCTGAGTATGCTGGGTGTGCTTGTGCCCATGATTTCCCACTGACTGAAGCTCAGAGGGTACTGTGGCATCAGGACCCAGTTGGGGGGTGTTAGTGCTCACATATGGAGGAAATAAACAAAATTTTATTTATTTTTTAAGGGTGTTAAAATTTTAAATATTTCAAAATATGTATACTTTACATTATTTATTTTACATTGAATATTTCAAGAAAGAAATTAATTCAAATTATTTCAAAATGCAAAAAAAGAAATAAACAACCTTTTTTTCTTTTTTTTTGTTAAAGAGGCTATTGTCCTATACAATACTCTAAAAAGCCTCATACTCTGCTTCCTTCAATTCTGCCCTTACTCACATGGTCCTTTGCTCAAATATGATACACTGGTATCAAATGGCTCAACATGAGGCTTTGTCTAACACAAATTTTGTTAATTGAAATATGTGCTTTTTAATAATAGCAGGCTCAACCTACGATGTAATACCCAGAGAGTTATCAATGGTACCTTATCTCTTTAAATACATGCACTACCTAGAATGAGCTCTGAGATAACATTTCTTTTCTTCCTTTTTTTTTTAAGAGAAATTTTTACTATAGGGTGTGTGCACTTGCCAGAGAGACAGAAAGCAAGAAATCATCTCCCCAAGGAGGATGGCTATGCCATAATCCCTTCTCTATTCTCTTCTCAAGATTCTGGGCATGCACACACACATGCTGGCATAAATTTTAAGCCGCTAGGCATGAGACTTGAACCATGGTCTACTATGCGAGAGTCCAGCGACATAACCATTACACTATCTGCTGTTCGCAAAGGTAACATTTTTTTTTCCTTTTTTGGAGAGGTTTTTGCTATAGGGTGCATGCAGTCACCAGAAAGGCAAAGAGAGATAGACAGAAAGCAAGAACTGCAATCCCTTCACCTCCATTCTCCTCCAGAAATTGTGGGCACTCATAGACAGGAGCCCCGAATAAGTTTTAAGCCACTGGATCTGGGACTTGAACTGTGGTTGGCCATGTGGGAGTCCAGTGACGTAACTGCTATGCCATCTGCTGGTGCTGAGTTTAAATAATTACAAAGTGTAAGAACAAAAGCAGGCCCTTACCTGATGCATAGTTTACAAAAATATGCATCAGATAAGGGACTGATAATCAGAATACACAAGGAACTCAAGCAGCTGTCCCAAAAAAGGATGATCAATCCTATTAAAAGATGGGGGAATGAGTTGAAGAAACCACTCTCTAAGGATGACATATGAATAGTCAAAAGGCATAAGAAAAAATGCTCAACATCCCTCATTGTAAGGGAAATGCAGGTCAAAACAACAATGAGATACCACCTAACCCCAGTCTGAATGACTAAGATTAAAAAAACAAAAATTATAAGTGCTGGCAGGAGTGTGGTGAAAGGGGAACTCTCTTACACTGCTGGTGGGAATATAAATTGGTCCAGCCACTGTGGAGAACAATTTGGAGATTCCTCAAAAATCTACAAATAGAACTACCATATGATCCAGCAATCCCGCTCCTTGGTATTTACCCAAAGGACAAAAGAATTCTTCATTGGAAAAGTGCTTGCACATCAATGCTTACTGTGGCACTATTCAGAATTGCTAAGACATGGAACCAACTCAAATGCCCTCGAACAGATGAATGGATTGAAAAACTGTGACACATATATTCTATGGAATACTACTCAGCCATAGAAACCAACAAGACCATGGCTTTTGACAGAAAGTGAATGAATATGGAAGATTTACTGCTGAGTGAAGCAAGCCAGGCTAGGAAGGAGAGGAATTGTATGTCCCCACTTAATATATACCGAGTGTCCACACTCTATAACTGAAACTGATTGACTAAAGGATATAGAAACGCAGTAAATGGATGTTGTTACCAGATATAGTGTGTGTGAAAGAGTCTGAGGAAGGGCATTTAGAAGAAAAATAGAGAGACAATGTGCAAAGTTATACTGTGAGGTAAGATTATTACAGAAATGAAAATCACTTAAGTATGAGGGAACTTCAAAAAGTTCATGGAAGATGTAATTAAATTACAAGTTTATTCTGATGAGAAAAATCAAAATCCCTACATATTTTTTTCATAATATGCATTTCCTTGAACTTTTGAACCCTCTCCATACATCAAAAAAGTTATATTGGATATGTTTTTTTTTTAGAGGTTTTTGCCATAGGGCGCGTGCACTCGTCAGACAGACAGAGAGAGATAGAGAGACAGAAAGCGAGAAATCACCGCCCAAGGGGAATGGTCACGCCGCAATCCCTTCTCTTCCATTCTCCTCTCGGGATCATGGGCACGCACACACACTCGCACCCGGCGTGAGTTTTAAGCCACTGGGTCGGGGACTCAAACCACGGTTGACTACGTGGGAGTCCAGCGACATAGCCATTACGCTAACTGCTGGTCCCTGGATATGATTTTAAAATCCAACCTCCTCCTATTATTTTCCTCTTTGAGGTACAAGAACTGATACCTTTTGACTTTTTTGTAGGATTCTATGCACTTTGTCATGTGGTTGTTCTTTGATGTTTCAGAACTCCCACTCTGACCAGAGGTCAACAGGTCAGAAATGATGCCATAAGAAATCAAGAATTATCATTTATCACTCAGTACATTTACATGTCTTGGTTTCATGAATGCTAGTTGCTATTTGAAATGTAACTTCCAAGCAAACATATGGTGCTTAGCTGCTATATGCACCCTCAAAATAGGGAAGATTTAATGCTAAGTGAAGCAAGTTAGACTATGAAAGACAGGCATTGTATGTCCCTGCTCAATACATACCGAATGTCTGCACTCCATAGCATAAACTGAAAGACTGGGAGGTATAATACCAAGGAGATCAACTGTACATCCTCCGCCAGAAAAAATGGGGGGGGGGGGTAATTGGCGGTGGGAGGGAGGGGATCAGGGATAAAATAAACACTTAGCAGACAAAAATGAAAAGTTATCTGTTGATGATAATATACATGGTAATGTCTTTAACTTGATTAATATGTACCATATTCATGATAGAGAAAAACATGTTGTACACTGTAAAGACATACAGTGATTAAATAAAATTTTTAAAAAATTAATGGGACCAGTAGATGGTGTAATGGTCATGTCGCTGGACTTTCATGTAGTCAACTGCGATTCGAGCCTGGGACCCAGTGGCTTAAACTCATACCAGGCATATGTGTGTGTGTACCCATGATCCCCAGAGGAAAATAGAGGAGAAGGGATTATTGTGTGGCCATCTCCCTGGAGAGGATTGCTTGCTTTCTATCTCTCTGTCTCTCTCTCTTTGCCATGAGTATGTGCACCCTATAGCAAAAACCTCTCCCCCCCATAAAAAATTTAGTCAGCACCATCTAGATCTAATCATCTTAAGAAAGAGCAAGCTTTTAATGCAAAACATCTTTTTTTTTTTTAATTTAGGGTCAGACTGTAGCCTGGTTACCTCAGCTGGATGCCACCTAGCCAACCACATGGTTTGTGTCTCCAACCCAGCAGCTTGGAAAAAGACACAGAGTATGTGTGTGTGTCCAAAATCCTCAAAGGAAGGTGAGATGGAGAAAGGACTGTGGCATGACCATGCCCCATGGGTAATGTTTTCCACCTCTCCCTCTCTTTCTGCCCCTCTCTGGCAAGTTCAAGCACCCTCTGGTAAATACTTTTAAAAAAATTAAAAACTATATTTTTGGTCATCATGCCTGGGCAGGTACCATTCGGATATGGTAAATGAAGACTCAGATGTAGTGATATTGAAATAGAAATAAGTCATTTCTTGAATTGTCTTTTTTTTTCTCATTTGCCAGAGGGTGCATATGGTTGTCCAAGAGAAACAGAAAGAGAAGGAAAGTGAGAAAGCAGCCCCCATGGGGAACAGTCACACTATAATCCCTTCTCTACTTCTCCCTCCCTTTGGGATTTGAGGCATGCATGCACATGTACCTGCTGTTTCTTGTCACTGGGACTCAAATTAGGCAATCACCATGTGGAATTCTACCACCTTACCCACGAGGCCACAGGTTGTCCTGAATTTTCTTCTCTATTTAAAATAAATAGGTTGATTTTTTATAGACCATACATGACACAAATAACCACTATCAAATGAAATGTTGACATTTCAAAAGCATAAATTTCAGAATTTTCATACCTTACCAGTGAGAATAGAAAACAGCTCTTCGAGATGAGATAAATACTAGTTTCAAGGTACATAGTACAAGAAGGCAAGAAGCCTACAATATTAATTTGCTGACTGTTCTTACCTTCTACCAACCTTAGCCAGCTCTCTTCTTCTGCCAGACAGCTCTGTTCAAATGTCAGCCCTGTACTGCACAGCTAAGTTTTGTGCTAAGCATTGCACATGGTTTGTTTGATGTGACCCTAACTCTCCATGGTAGCCATTATTATTATCTCCATTTTGCATATACTGAAAATGAGACCAGCATGGTTGAGTGCCTTCCTCTCAAGTAGAATATCATTCCTGGATGTAAATGCAGGCTGTTTAGTCCCCTATTCCATATTGTTCCTCAATATTACAGGCCCACTCTCTCTTAACAGTTTTCTGGGCCAAGCCCAGTCAATCAAGATGATAAACAATCACTAATTATAAATATTAAAAGGAGCCAGTGAGCGGCCGGCAGATGGTGTAGTGGTTATATAGCTGAATTCCTACATGGCCGACCACCGCTTGAATCCTGGATCCAGTGGCTTGAAATTCATTCCGAGTGCATGTGCATATGTGCCCAAGATTCCAAGAGAAGAGTAGAGGTGAGAGGATTACAACATGGCCATCCTCCCTGGGGTGGGGGTGGAGGTGTCGGTGGTTTCTCACTTTCCCTCTCATTGTCTCTGTCTCTCTCTTTCTCTCTCCCCAGGGAGTGCATGTTCCCTAAGGCAAAAACTCTTAAAAAATGGAACCAATGGTTCAAAATCAACTGCTCTGCTTCACTGATTTCTTTTGATGGAGCATAGGGTTCAGATGGCCAACAGCATGTCTATTTCAGGGCAGGTATTTGGGTGTTCCAAGCACAATTTAGAAAATATCCCATGTGATAGCTTGGTAGACAGGCAGACATATAGATAGAGAAATAGCTATGTCAGATAGACACACAGATAACCACTGGGTACCTTTTTAATAATGTGTAGTTATTCAGGGTTTTGTTATTAGAAATTGTATGAACTTTCCAGACCTGAAGGATAAGGTGCTGTCACTGCAGTGTTGTGATCTCATTTCAGAGTACCTGGATGTAATGTAGTCAGTGACCTCCTGTTTTGTTGTTGTTTGTTTGTTTTTTTAATCCTGTGAGAATTTGTCCTATATAGACAAAAATTTAACAACATGCCATTCAAATTTACTACAAAACCTGTCAATTCTCATTAGGTTTTCATTAAGTGTAACCTGAACAAGGACCACACTGCTATTTTGTTGAGGAGCAAACACAACATGATCTAGAGCTAGGAGGTCAAAGGCAAAGCTCTGGTTAAGATAGACTGCAAAAAATGGAAACATTTTTCTGTAACTGAATACCATAATTAAGCCCAAAGTACCAAACCATCTAAGTGTAACAATGACTTGAAAACAAAATAGATAAAACAATTTCAGTCATGATCAAGATAAGGCTAGGTACATAATATGAAGATGTTAATTGAACATAGGAGTTTCTAGTGCAAGTGCATGTGAAATTAAAACCCAATTCCAATATGGAAAGCTATTAGGAAGTTTCAAATACTGATCTTCTCTGTAACTCTGAAACTCATGGTAATAATCACAAAATGGAATCACCATTGTAACCAACATGCAAAAACCCATATATGAGAGCATGAATCCAATCAGCATGCTTGTACCTTCATCCAAACTATCTAGGCTCCTGAAGATGCTATGGAGAACAACCCTGTTATTTATTTCACTGTAATTCTTTGTGTATTTCTCCTAAACCTCTCAAAGATTATGAGCTTCTAGAGGGCAGGGGTTGTGTGACTATGGCTCTCATACTCCTTAGCAGTGCATTTGAATCAAAGAGTCTCTCAGCAAGGAAGAAAAGCCCCTTTAATCATAATCACAGCAGGTTACCACTTTTCAACACTTTACATATCCCTTTTCAACAATGGCTAATTGTTCCTTCAGCAATGAACAGTCAAAATTCAAACACTGAATGGATTCTCTAAGAAGGCTCTATCCTTGCTGGTGTGAGGAAAGCTAATGAGGGTGTGGCAACAGAGGAAGAAGAGGCCATAGGTGACACATTCCATTAATTAGGATTAACAAAGGCCAGGTGTTGGGTATGTTAATTAGCCTGACTGAATCTTTCTATAATGTTTACATAGATTAATTCATCACATTGTACCCTATAATTATTCAGTTATTTGTTGATTAAAATAAATTAAAATTTTTAAAAATTAAATTGAGAAAAAAATCTAGATTAGGTACCCCCCAAAAAGAACAATAAAAAATTAAAAAGCTGAAAAAAGGAGAATTGTCAAGTACTTTGAACTATAGAAGGAACCCATAAATAATCCTGGGATTACCAAAAGAAATCTTTCACCCAACATTTGACATTTTGTGATTCCTTCAAGGAACAAAGGACTGGGATGACCAATAGCATGCTTGTTCACAAAACGTATTTGGGTGGTCCCAGCAAAATTTAAGAAATATTCTATGTATTGGCTTGGGAAACAAAATGGGCAAATACATAAAAACAAATGGATATATAGATAGATAGATAGATGATAGATCAGATAGATAGACAGATAACCATTGAATATCTACTGCATGAGCACTTTTATTATGCGTGGGTATTTGGAGTTTTGTTATTCTATAGGCTTCCCAGGTCTGGAGAATAAGTTATTGTCTCTGCAGTGCTATGACCTCATCATAGAATATCTGGACATAGGCAATGACCTTCTCTTTTGAATATTCATATTTTCTTGAATCACCACAATCATTTGACATTTTGTGATTTATGGTCTCATACAAAGATATACCAGGGGCCAGCAGGTGATTAAGGAGTTGGACTCCTGTGTGGTTGATCACAGTTTGAGTCCCGGACAGTCAGCATGAAACTCACACCAGCACGTGCCCAAAATGCTGAGAGGAAAATGGAGGAGAAGGGATTGTAGTGTGGCCTCCCTCCTGGGCGTGTGTGTGTGTGTGTGTGATTTCTTGCTTTCTGTTTCTCTGTCTCTTTCTCTCTCTCCAATGAGCACATGTGCCCTATAGCAAAAATCTCTCAAAAAGAGCCCCCAGAAAACAAAACAAACAAACAAAAAACCCCAGATATACCTGATACTGATTTTTAGGGAGGTTTTTATTATTATTATTATTATTATTATTATTATTTATTTGATTTGGCATTTTGTTTTGTTTGTTTTTAAGGAGAGGTACAAAACAGAAAATAAGGACTAAGAGGATTCTGGTCCTAAAATGCATCTCATGAAGTTCCTTGTGAGGCCTTCAGGCATTTAAATGCTACAGTGGCTATTTCTGAACAATGCCTATGCAAATGAGTGTGTTTCTAACATAAAGGGCAAAATTCTGATAGTCTTTGCTAAAGAATATTTTATTGACAGGAAAAAAGTAGAAACAGTTATCAGCTCAAATTTCCCAGAGAAACTTTTAAGATATATGGAAAATCAAATCAATTCCCAAAAGATGCTTAGTACCCTAAAAAGCCAAACATAATTAGTATGTATTTAAATGTTGAATTAGTGTTTATCAGAGTTAGCTTATAGATTAACAGAGGTAAAGGTGTTATACATGTAGCAAGGTTGTTTGTATGTGTTGCACATTATATTTGGCATAATAGGGTCTAATGTATAATCAATGCATGTTGTATATCAGTACTCTTTCATAAGATTTAGGGCATAATTTTAATAGGTACATTGATTTTGGAGGCTTATCACTGTACCATCTAATTTCCTGGTCTACTCCAAATCATAGCCATGATATACTAGATAGAACTGTCTCCATCAGAAATAAACATTGCTACGTCATGTGCAAAAGAAGGGTTTGCTTAAATATAGGAGGGGTTTTAGGTTTGTACTAATCACAGCTTAGACACATGTGGTAAGATTGGGAGGCAATGATGTATCAAGAAGGAGTGAAAGAGTTGTTTGGAAGGCTAGGCAACAGATCCGGTAGCATTGGTTACTGTGGAATGCAGAGCTAAACTCAGGGAACAGACTCTGTCCTATCTTCTGCCAGTGATTATGGAAAATATTTCACTTCAGGTCATTGGACAGAATCTCAGCATCAACAACTTATCCCAGTCACAATCAATGATGACAAAATGCCCTTGTGTCATTCAGTAAAATGCAGGATACACATCAGAGCCACATGAGACCACAATAGAGAGAGCATTATCTTTCCTCAAAAGATACAAAATGATGTTTTGCAAGCTAAAGAAATAAGAAAAGTTATTACTTGAAAAATGTGTCAGAATAAGTTTAATGAGATAAATGAAGATGTGCCAAAACAGATACGGCCAGATGCATATGTTACAGAATCATCTGGGTCATATTATTAGGAGGTTGCCCCATAAGTCCATTTACACTAGTGCCTCTAAAGTTTCCTCCAGTGATATATAATTGCACTTAAAATTTACTCCATAGTGTATAATTTTCTCAGCACAAACACAAACTTAAAAATAACTGCTGAACTATCAAAGCAGTTACAATTCATGGATTCTTTTGAAGAATTTAAACTAGTAATATCAACACCCGGAGGCAGCTATTTTTGTAAAACAAGAAATAAAGAGCATCTTTCATGGCTTCCAGAATAAAAAAAAAACAGATTATGCATACTATAAAAATGTGGAGTTGAGTGATTCTGGTATGGTTTCATTTCATTTAATCCTATTCCCTCCCCCACAAACAGCTATATCATCACAACATCCCCAAGGTCTTACAGCTTAAAAAGGAGAAGTGAGCCTTACAAATGGCTGCTCAAGCCTCCCTTCCTTGGCCTCCGCATTCATACACAGAGAGATGATGTGCCCTGGGAAAGGAGGAATATAAACTGCAATGTGACTCTGAGAGGAAGGAGTGGAGTTTGATGTTGTTATAATGTACAGTTTTAAGAAATGTAGTTGATGTCTAAAAATCCTCTGCTCAATGAAGAAGTCATTGAGAAGTTCCTGGCAGAATATCAAAAACTGCATTTAAGAAGACAATTAAAAAAGTATAATGCTAAAGCTATAATTAGAAACGTATCTGTGCAAGAAACATACTATTTTTCTTCCATGTAGTTAAAAGAAAAACATGAATTTCTGCCAATGTTCATTAGGGTCTTTTCCAGATAATACTGCTTTATTGAGGAACTGGTTTCAGCTGCCACAAAGGTTAAATTAAAAAACAGCAAATGCCCCAAAAGGGATATGTTCTTACATCACTAGTTAGATTTTCACATAACATAATTAAATCAGGGACATGCTGTGGCTCGTTCAACACTAATGTGACCATGACATTCTCTTACTTGAAATCCAATTTTTTTTTAAATTGGGATGCTATTCAGGAATAAAACTAGAAGTGCACACTGTATAGTTAGATTATTAATGAGTTGTTTGATTCCCCAGTGATTTCTCTAAATTGCCCCTTCCCCCTTCCTCCCTCCCTTCTTGTCTTCCTTCTTTCTATAAACATTAAGAAAACTGATTCTAGGTTCAAGACATACTGCTGAGTACTCAACGTACAGAGGCAGGTAGAAAGCCCAGCAATGGATAAGAGACAAAGACTAACAAAGTTCAGACATTAGCAATAACTTATTTGCTCTGTTGTCAAAGGTGGAGATGGCTATTAATCAGCAGAGAAAAGGAGGGTGATATTTCTGGCAGTGGGAATAGCACATGTGTTAATAGTCGGAAAGTTCATGTCCTCCCTTCCAAATTTATATGTTGAAATCCAACTGCTCAAGTGATGGTATTAGAAGGTGGAGCCTTTGGGAGGTGATTAGGCTGTAAGGGTGGAGCTCTAGTGATTGGGATTAGTGTCATTAGTGTCAAAGAGACTCTAGAGAGTCTTGCTCCTTCCTCCATAAGAAGATGCAGCAAAAATGAGCCATTTATGAACCAAGAAGCAGGCCCTCACTGGACACAGAATCTGCTGGTACCTTGATCTTGGACTTATCAGCTTTCAGAACTATGATGAATAAATAAATGGTGTTTATTAGCCACCTAGTCTATGATATTTTGGCACAGCAGCCCCAATAAACTATGGCAACACTCATCAAGAATGAACAAAAAGATAGACCATGTCAATTAAAGTGGGCAGATTAACTAGGAAGAATGCAAAAGGCAAGGGGTGTCAGTACCAACATATTTTAAACACTTGATATTTGGCAACCCAAGACAAGATGGGCTCTGTAATCAGAAATTGCCTGCATTCATTGGCACAAGCACACAATGAAACTCAAGTCAGACTTCTCCAGAGCACAGCCCTGCCTGCCAGAGGCTACTGAGTACATTCTTATCCTCTAATGTGCTCTCTCCTGTAAGAAAGCAGCCTGGCCACGTGTTCTCTGCTATGGTTAGGAAGGCGTCATAAAGTTGTCCATAACTGTTTTACGAATCTGGGAATCTCAGAATGTTCTGCAAGTACCACCCCTCCCCCATCCCTTTCATTCCCAAGGCAACTCCCTCATTTGGAAAATACCACCATGGCACAGGGAGAATGATTTAGCTCTCACATGCACCAGAATGAAGCTAATGAACTAGCTGGATAACGTATTTGCTCCTTTTTCCCTGTCCACAGCAGTCTACATCCAGCATTGTCAATGGGATACAAATGATAAAAAAACAAGCAGTAACCCCACCAGAAATGTTGGTAAGCAATTCTCTAGAGAAACTGGCTGTTTCCTTGAAATAGCATATTAGACAGCGTTGTTAGCACAGAATTATTACTTCTGTGTAATAAACATGGTATCTTTATGTGGTTTCAATTATAGCCAGTAAACACTGGAGAATTTGGAAATAAGCATAAATTGTTATACTCAGTTCATAGAATGAAAATAAACTACTGTAAATGATTGCCATCAAAATAAGAGTCAAGGGTACATCTTTTTATGGAGGTAGATTGATATACAGATATCTATAGCTTCAAGTTTCTCAAAGTCTCTCAGGGAGACAAAATATGGTCATTAAGAGTAACAATGCAAGGTAGCTTGTGACATGCTATGTAACAGTGAGCGGTAATCAGAACACTGCTACCACTTGCTGAGTGCTTACTACGTGCCAGGTACTATGCTCAGTCCTCTGTCTGTGCTATCTCACTTTCAATAAGCTATTCATTCTATGAAAGAGAGAGAGACAGTCACCTCCAACAGGGTCTTTCTGCTATGATCCAGCCCCAGCCTCAGCAGCCTGAGTCATGGGTATTTGCATGCCCAGTGTGCTCAGGGAGATCCTGGGATATGAACCCAGGACCTTTCTCATGTGGGTATAATAGTGTTGCTACTGTGCCACTGTCTGGCCCCACTACCTCATTGTCAATCCTTGCCACAAATCTATGAAAACCTGTTATCTTTCTCAGCAAATGACAAAACAGAGGTTTAGAAATGTTCATTGACTTTCTCAAGGTTTTAAGGCAAGTATGTTATAAAACCCAGATCTAAACCCAAATCTGAGGCAAACAGAGGGCAGCAAGAAGTGTGAGAGGGGAGTCTGGGAGAGACGGCTTGATGGAAATGCCCAGTTGAGTTAAAAATGCCTTGGGAATGAAAAAAAAAAAAAAAAACTTAACAACTGAGAGGGCACAAGGATAAAACACTGAAATGAGCCCCCACACTGGGAGATGGAAGAGAAAGACAGATGGAAGGTGGAATGACAGATGGGAGGCAGGCTGAGAACCAATAACATATGATGTCATGGGAAAAATCTTCAAAAGAAGGTTGAAGAACAGTGTCAAATGCTGTCCTCATCCCAGGCCAGGTGGTGGCGCAGTGGATAACCTAGCTGGCCCAACATTGGAAAGGTTCTAGGTTTGCATATTGGAGCCTCCCTGAGTACACCATGAGTAGACATGTGTGCTTGTGGTCTGGACCTCTGAGACTGAGACTAGACTATGGAGTTCAGACCCTTTTGGGGCTCCTCTTTCTGTCTCTCTCTTTCTCTGAAGAAACTAATTTCAAAAAAGTGCTATCTCCCCCCAAAATAATCCAAAAAACATGAGGCCTAAAAAAGGCACACCACGTACGAATACCTGATTAGGGTACATGTGTTCAGTGCCATGGTATACAAAGTGCTTGTGGTATAAGGAGGGGAGGAGGCAGTGGTCAAAAGGGAGAAATGGACAAACCCTGGCTCAAATTCCACCTCAGCTTCTTAATTGCTATGCTCTTAATCATTTAACATTCCTAAACCTCAGCATCCTCTTTTGTAAAATGGGCTTGAAAGTGCTGTGAAGAGTTTAGGGAGAAAAGCATGCTGCATTATGGGGCAACACATAGGGGCCAGGGTCAGTCCAAGAGGGTTGCAGTGCCTGCCTGTCCACTTTGAGCCATGAGGCCTTGGGCCAACATTCACCACAGGCTATAGAAACACATTATCTAGGAAGGCAACATAAATTTCAGTAGTTAAGATCATTCTCAATCAGCAAAATGATTATATCGTGTGTAATTTCAAACATAGAAAACTAATACAGAAGTAGTTCTCTTTAGGGTAACAAGAAAATTGTATTTGAGCTAGGTACTGGGGGTTTCCTCTTTTAAAATTCTATAGAGTGGGACCAATGGTTGGACTGGACTCCCATGTAGTTGACCACTGTTCAAGTCCCGGATCTGGTGGCTTAAACTCACGCGTGTGCGTGCATGCCCAAGATCCTGAGAGGAGAATGGAGGAGGAGGGATTGTGGCGTGGCCAACCCCCCTGGGGGGTGATTTCTCGCCTTCTGTCTGTCTGTCTCTCTTTGTCTTTCTGGAGAGCGCACGTGCCCTATAGCAAAAAAACCTTCCAAGAAAGAAAGAAAGAAAGAAAGAAAGAAAGAAAGAAAGAAAGAAAGAAAGAAAGAAAGAAAGAAAGAAAGAAAGAAAGAAAGAAAGAAAGAAAAAATTCTATGGAGCACAGCTTTTACAGTTCCTCCAAAAATTAGAACAAAATGGGAGAAACTTTTCCCAAGCCTAAAGGATATTATTCTTGGCAATAAAGAATCATGAAATTAATGAGCTGTCTACTAAAGATCTACCATTACAAATGTATATGAGAAAACCGGTTTAAGCAAACGCCATTCCCTCGATCTGTAAATGCTATCTTGGGAGTTAACTCAGCACTTTACAAAAGTTCCATTAACTCTTGCAATCCACCCTCATGTCAGTCCATGTGAAAGATGAATTTGTCCCACGCCCCCCTCCATGGCCTGCAAAAGGTTTTTCAAGTGTTCCCCTTTGCTCCCTGCAGTTCTCTCCAAACCCCTCTCCTCAAGGCCTCTCTCCCTCCACGAGACACAGTATCTATCCTCGGCTCATTATTAGTACCACACTAACTGCTTATATAGGAAAACGAGGAAATGCTAATGAAATTGCTTTCATGGGCTGACATTCATGGATGGCAGAAAGGGACATTACAGAATGAGTCCGGTATTTGCTCTTCGGGAGTATTTAAGCTCCCAGCCAAAGCTTGGTGGCAAAACGCACAAGTGGGCACACACACTAGCGCACTCATGCCCGCACACAATCTGTAAAGGTCACTGAGCACTTGTTAACCTTGAAGGGGAAAGAAAAACCTCGATATTTTTCCCCAACAACACTCCAAGCCTCTTGTACATCATATTCATATTCATACACTTAAGCATTAATTTACATACTTAATTTCTGACAGGCTGACAACCACAGCCCTCTACCCTCTCAGTGTAAAGTGAGAAGTCAATTGTTATTCAGTGTATCCGTTACAGTGGTAGTGCCGCTAACTGTATTTTATATAATGTGCTATCTGCAGAAAGGCAGATAAGAATTTGATTTAACATCCAATTAAAAGCCGTCATTGAAAAATTACTTCAAATAAGCCTTTTATTTTCTTTAATCAGTCTTCAATTCAAGCCTTCCTTGGACCTACTGAACCAAGCATCAGGACTCATGAATTTTGATTAAAAAATTTGAGCCCATTTCTAACTTAAGCAGATTTTTTTTTGTTGCACTGTTTGATAGAAATTTAATAAATCTATGAATCCTAGCCAGCATCATTTATCATCTTTTTTTCCGCAAGACTGGCCTATTATACCTAGGCAGTAAATTATGAGGGAACCAGCAAACCAAAACTTTTCAGCCCGTTACTGAAGAAGAGATATAATCACTTGCATTGAACCATATAATTATAGTAGAATATGAAGCTCTGAAACATTAGGTCCTGTTTTGAATATGTAATGCCCATGATTTGAGGGCCTAAAAGATTTCTAGCTGATCTAATATAGCTCAGTTTAGCATCATATTAAAAAGTATTTGTTGTTACTAAAAAATAATAGCAAGAAAAAAATAAAGAAACCTATAAACAACAAAACAGTCCCAGAAAGAATTACTTTAGAAGTGACCCTACATTTTGAAAGGCAAAGAGAAAACCTTTCAACTTGGTACTTTACACTTAAACATCTTATGATTAAGGTTCAAATCCTGCCATTTACTCTTTAAAAATAAGTTTTTTGTTTTTGCTTTTTGCACATGTACTCAAGGCTGTATCTGCATCCTTTTTCGAGTTTAGTGGATGTAATGTATATTCTTCATACATTCAAAAATTATTTATCAAGCTCAATCTAGTGACTGGATAACACATTGGGCTTTGAGATAAAGCAGTCAACAAGAGTTAGGGCAGCCTTGTGTAGAAGACAGGCTGTGTTAAAAAGCAGTACCAATAATGTGAGAGCAATACTCTGTGAGAAGATATGCCATCAGAGGTCAAGGGAGACTTACTAGCAAAAGTGTTGCTTAAGCTAGGTTTTGAAGAATGTGTAGGACTTCATGAGGAGAAGTCTGTTACTGCTGACTACAACCTGTGTCTCTGGTCTGCGACTCAGGAGAGTATCATGCAGAAGTCACAGGGTCAAAGTGAAAGGTATACTTGGAAAAGACTTGTATTTTTCTGAGAGAGATAATCAAATGACTAGTGCTTGAGTCTAGGAACATCGTCCTCAGTCCATCTACCTCTCTGCTACCATGCTGATGACTACACAGGCTGAATTTCTTTTCTTTCCATAGAAGGCCAGACTCTTTCACAATACTATGCTTTGATACAATCTTTTTCTACCACATGGGGTGCCAGTCCCAACCAGTATCTACCAGTGAAGTGGCCCTCAGTCTTCAAGAAGGGAAACGACTCTGAGAAGCCTTGGCTACTGGCAGTAATTCCCTCCTTGCTTGAGTTCCCACAGTATCCTTTATTAGACAGTCTGGCATCATCACTGCTCATTCACTTGTCTGTCTCCTGCACAACACAAGTAGTAGCAGGTAATGCAGAATGAATGAATGAAGGAATGAATGAATTGATTAACTGCTCTTGCTATGCTCTTAACCTTTTACCATGCTGGCGTGCGTGTTTGTGGTAATTCTTTTCTGGAAGAACATGCACTAGCCTAAATCCTTTAGGCAGGGGTTTAATGTGCTCCAACAGATAAATGGTATCGATTCCTTTAGAAAAACCAACACTCTGATTGATACAATAGAAGTAAGAGGAAGGATACTGCCCGACTTTGCAACCTGTGTTCTCTTATTTGCAGTCTTCCAAAACACTCTGGGTATAAAGGCAGGCAAATGATGCTATGAAATATTCATTTTTAAAAGGCTTGAGAGAGAAAGGTTAGGCCATAGCTTGGATAAAACGAAATAACATCTTACAAACAAGGGCTGCTCTCCAAAGGAGGAAAGCTGAATGTTCAATGAAAAACCTGTCAGAGATTCAAGATTAATTAAGAATAGCTGTAGAGAGAAGACTATTGCTCCTTGTCTGCCTGTTGCACCATCACATACTACCACTTAAGTCACGACTTCTCCCGGCGTCTCTTCTCTTAGCTATGGCTACTGATTTTTTTTTTAATTGACAAGTTACATCGTGTTTGCTCGTGCATGCTTTCCTTCTCAATAATGCAGTATGATTGTCGCTTATGCCTACTGGTTCTTCAGTGTGCACATTATTGTAGTATGCACTGGCAGCCTCAGGATTTAGAGAAACAGGGACAACAATCATCACAGAGAGGCACAGGCACAGAAAGTTTGGGTTAAGTTTCAAGATACTTTTAAAAACATTTGCCAAAGTCTTTGTTTCATTTTCAAACCAAAAGACATTTCTAGGAAAATAGAGTCCATATGTTGCTGATCCATTTTAAATTAACTCATCAAAATATTGTTGTGCAAGAAGTCATAAAGCACTTGACTTTGCAAAGATGCCCTGTGGTGGGGCATGGGGGAAGGGGTTAACAGAAATTAGAAAACATCTCTTCTCCTTCCCTATCCCTGCCTATGCAGCTTAGTAGCAGGCTCATGTCTGGTCCTTCATTCACTGAATGGAATGTGATACAGGCATCACAGCTTCAGAACTCAGAACAAGATCACCTCTCTAGCCTCTTCACTCTAGAGAAGAAGCCCCAGTGAGGAAATGACTGGCTCAGAGTCACACAGTGAGAACCAAAGCAACATGAAAACCTAAAAGTGCTTATGGTCGGTTGATTCTTTTTTAAAGAATTATTTATTTAATTTTATTCATTCATTCATTTATTTTAATTTGACCAGAGAGACATAGAGAGAGAGAGAATGCGAGAAAGTCCGAGACTCGAACCATGGTCGGCCATGTGGGAGTGTCCAGCGCCTTAACCACCATGCCACCTGCTGGCTCCAGCAGTTGATTTATCAAAGGATATTTACAAGTGTGATAATTGCTAATGGGTCCACTGAGAGAGAACATGGAACCAGTCACAAAGGTCTCCATGCCCTCCACCAATGACAGAGACAGCTTGGAAAATCCTATCCTATTTTTTAAGTCCTGAGAATCCCACATCTTAAAGAGACCCTGAGTCTTCACTGAATCCATGCCTCACCAGTGAAGGGCACCCTGACTTTATAGACAGGAGGTTCCAGAGACAAGACCATGAGTGGATCCATGGTTAAAAGTGTCCTCTCTGAGGCCAGAAGGTGGCAAGGAGGTTAAAGCAGCTGGATCTCACATGGCCAACTACAGGTGAGGCGAGAAGTTGTCAGGGAGGTTAAAGCAGCTGGATCTCACATGGCCAACTACAGGTTCAAGTCCTGGACCCAGTGGCTAGAAAAATCATACCAGGCATGTGTGCATGTGTATCTCTGGTCTGCGACTCAGGAGAGTATCATGCAGAAGTCACAGGGTCAAAGTGAAAGGTATACTTGGAAAAGACTTGTATTTTTCTGAGAGAGATAATCAAATGACTAGTGCTTGAGTCTAGGAACATCGTCCTCAGTCCATCTACCTCTCTGCTACCATGCTGATGACTACACAGGCTGAATTTCTTTTCTTTCCATAGAAGGCCAGACTCTTTCACAATACTATGCTTTGATACAATCTTTTTCTACCACATGGGGTGCCAGTCCCAACCAGTATCTACCAGTGAAGTGGCCCTCAGTCTTCAAGAAGGGAAACGACTCTGAGAAGCCTTGGCTACTGGCAGTAATTCCCTCCTTGCTTGAGTTCCCACAGTATCCTTTATTAGACAGTCTGGCATCATCACTGCTCATTCACTTGTCTGTCTCCTGCACAACACAAGTAGTAGCAGGTAATGCAGAATGAATGAATGAAGGAATGAATGAATTGATTAACTGCTCTTGCTATGCTCTTAACCTTTTACCATGCTGGCGTGCGTGTTTGTGGTAATTCTTTTCTGGAAGAACATGCACTAGCCTAAATCCTTTAGGCAGGGGTTTAATGTGCTCCAACAGATAAATGGTATCGATTCCTTTAGAAAAACCAACACTCTGATTGATACAATAGAAGTAAGAGGAAGGATACTGCCCGACTTTGCAACCTGTGTTCTCTTATTTGCAGTCTTCCAAAACACTCTGGGTATAAAGGCAGGCAAATGATGCTATGAAATATTCATTTTTAAAAGGCTTGAGAGAGAAAGGTTAGGCCATAGCTTGGATAAAACGAAATAACATCTTACAAACAAGGGCTGCTCTCCAAAGGAGGAAAGCTGAATGTTCAATGAAAAACCTGTCAGAGATTCAAGATTAATTAAGAATAGCTGTAGAGAGAAGACTATTGCTCCTTGTCTGCCTGTTGCACCATCACATACTACCACTTAAGTCACGACTTCTCCCGGCGTCTCTTCTCTTAGCTATGGCTACTGATTTTTTTTTTAATTGACAAGTTACATCGTGTTTGCTCGTGCATGCTTTCCTTCTCAATAATGCAGTATGATTGTCGCTTATGCCTACTGGTTCTTCAGTGTGCACATTATTGTAGTATGCACTGGCAGCCTCAGGATTTAGAGAAACAGGGACAACAATCATCACAGAGAGGCACAGGCACAGAAAGTTTGGGTTAAGTTTCAAGATACTTTTAAAAACATTTGCCAAAGTCTTTGTTTCATTTTCAAACCAAAAGACATTTCTAGGAAAATAGAGTCCATATGTTGCTGATCCATTTTAAATTAACTCATCAAAATATTGTTGTGCAAGAAGTCATAAAGCACTTGACTTTGCAAAGATGCCCTGTGGTGGGGCATGGGGGAAGGGGTTAACAGAAATTAGAAAACATCTCTTCTCCTTCCCTATCCCTGCCTATGCAGCTTAGTAGCAGGCTCATGTCTGGTCCTTCATTCACTGAATGGAATGTGATACAGGCATCACAGCTTCAGAACTCAGAACAAGATCACCTCTCTAGCCTCTTCACTCTAGAGAAGAAGCCCCAGTGAGGAAATGACTGGCTCAGAGTCACACAGTGAGAACCAAAGCAACATGAAAACCTAAAAGTGCTTATGGTCGGTTGATTCTTTTTTAAAGAATTATTTATTTAATTTTATTCATTCATTCATTTATTTTAATTTGACCAGAGAGACATAGAGAGAGAGAGAATGCGAGAAAGTCCGAGACTCGAACCATGGTCGGCCATGTGGGAGTGTCCAGCGCCTTAACCACCATGCCACCTGCTGGCTCCAGCAGTTGATTTATCAAAGGATATTTACAAGTGTGATAATTGCTAATGGGTCCACTGAGAGAGAACATGGAACCAGTCACAAAGGTCTCCATGCCCTCCACCAATGACAGAGACAGCTTGGAAAATCCTATCCTATTTTTTAAGTCCTGAGAATCCCACATCTTAAAGAGACCCTGAGTCTTCACTGAATCCATGCCTCACCAGTGAAGGGCACCCTGACTTTATAGACAGGAGGTTCCAGAGACAAGACCATGAGTGGATCCATGGTTAAAAGTGTCCTCTCTGAGGCCAGAAGGTGGCAAGGAGGTTAAAGCAGCTGGATCTCACATGGCCAACTACAGGTTCAAGTCCTGGACCCAGTGGCTAAAAAAATCATACCAGGCATGTGTGCATGTGTACCCAAAATCCCAAGAGGAGAGTGGAGAAGAAGGGACTGTGGCATGGCCATCTTCCTTAGAAGGGGGTAATTTCTCACTTTCTCTTCCCCTGTTTCTCTCTGGTGAGTGTACACACCCTAAAACAAAAACAACAGCAGCAACAACAAAATGCCCGTTCTTTGCCTTCCTTCTTTGAACCTCATGCAAAACTCCAAAATCAAACCAAACAAAGAAACAAACAAAAAAAATTCTAATGTGACACCTTCATATGACAGTATAATCTTGAGTACTCAAAGGCTCTTAGAATGCTGGCATGTGCCATTTTTCCATTTTGGACTATCACCAGCAATGGATTAACTCCTTGAAAAGGGGGCCAGGAGAAAGGCACCAAGTTTAAAATTGTAATTCTGAAGATTATCTATTGACACGGAAAAATGGTCCTATATTAAGAGGAAAAAATCAAGGCACAAAACTCTGATTGCAGTAATATGCTTGATTTTTGTCTTCAATCTACATATCCATGTCTGCAAGAAAATAAACCAAAATGTTAGCAGTCAGTATTCTGGGCTGATGAATAACAAAACTGTATTACAAAACATAGGACGCTTGGTTCAGAGCCATGTTTGAGCCTGAGCTCCCCCACTTACTGGCTATGTAATCCAAGGCAAATTGCTAATTGACTTTGCTGTGATTCAGAATCCCTGTCTTCATAGGGGCATCTCTCCAACAGGGCTGTTTTAAATTCTGAATGAGATGAGGCTGAAGGTAGAAACTTGAGAAGTATAAAGTTCATCTGTTTAGGTTATTAGCACCATACTTGCTCTCTTTAGGGGGCATATAATATATTAAAAAGTAGCGGTAGGAATTCTTGGGCTGTTTCTATGCAGAAATCTTGGCATCATAAAAAAGAGTAACATGTTTCCTTCTATATATTTCATATACACATATTTATTTATGCTTCTATCCCCTCTTAAGAGCATTTCAGGCTCAGCTGTGGTGGAACAGTAGTACACAACACTTTGGATTGCTAGAAGCCATATGGAAAAGCGGGGTACAGTTCCCTGGTCAATCTGTATGTGCCGGGCCTGAATTTCCCATACCTAGCTGGCTGGGGCAAGGACGGGACAGGCATGGTAGCATGAGATCCTGTTGGAGGCACTTCTCTCTCCCTCTTTGTCTCCCATGAAAGAAAGAAACACGAGAGGGCATCTTCAAAAAGTTCATAGAAAATGTTTATTATGAAAAAACTGTATAGATTTGAAAATTTTAAAGCTCGGTTTCTTTTTCCATTAATAAAGAGCGAGAGGATCTCAACAGAGTCTACACATCAGGATCCATCACCAAATCAAGCCAGCCTTGGATCACGGGCATACATGTACCCAGTGTGTTCAGGGAGGTGTCCAGACACAGAACCTTCCCATGTGCGTCGGCCTCTCAGAGCATTATGTCACAACTACATCACACATCACACACAGTGTGGCCCTAGATTTCAAATACACTGTGCACCAAAATAGACTTGCACATATTTGAAATCCCCTTATATCCTTATAAACAAAACAACAACAAAAAAGACTCAAACAAACTCAGTCTCTAATGGTAAAGTTCACTATCCTCTGACAGCATGCCATACCTCAACATCAATCAGGAATCTATGATAAAAGCTGGTAAGAACTTTATTTTCAATCAAACAACTAGTATACCCTACTCCAATCCTCAAGCAGAGTCCTATTCGTATACCTCATTCAAGCTGGCACCTTTTCTATACATAAACTTCCTATGTCAGTGTTCTCTGTTGTTGGGTGAGTAAGCTTGGTTAAGAAAATAAAGGATCCAAGGTCCTGCAGTAAAATGTGAAGAGAAAGGAAGTAGGAATTCATTAAGTGCACACATTTGCCTCACCCCCGTCGTGATATACACACTTCCAAAGATCCCCACGCCTCACCCAGGCTTCAAAGACTCATTAATGGATATTTAAGAAGATGCAAAGAACAGAATGTTCCTACAGAGTAAGGGAAAATATTTTGTGTGTGTCTGTTTCTCCAAGGGTTCCTTTACTATATGCAAACACTTGCAACCACTGCTATTCTCAGTATTTATGTAAAAAAAAAAAAAGCCATTAAAACTTTGATCTGTAAAATGTTCTCTTTCATCTACTGTCACAATTAAAGAACACCAAATGCTTTCCATTATTCAACATGGAATAACACCTGCTTGACAAACAAGGTGACTCCTGTAAAAACACTTCATTCATGCAACAGTTGATTGCATTGAAGCAATATCATACAATAACATTTGTTTATCTCAGGTCTATTAGGCAATAGTATCACAAAAGCTTGATGGGCAAACTCAGCTGTAAGCTGAAAAGAAAATATTAGTTTTTAGTTCAAATTTAGAGAGAAGCGAATCTGAATGTTTGGGCAGGAGGAGCTGACTAGCAGTAGAAACATAAATACATGAACAGTGCATGACTTACCTCTGAGAAGAAACACAAAATAACAGCAAATCACAAAAATAATTAAAAAGCAAGATTAGAAGAAGAAATAAGTTTTGGGTAAATAAATAAAGTATAGGCTAGAGTAGAATCCAAATAAAATTTCTGATGCCAAAAGAAGAAATCCATAGAGCATGTACAGATCTCTTGAATGACTAAGGGAGGATAGAATGAAACAAATTCATGAAAGAAATGGTAGTTCAGGAATAGAGAAATAACCCACTGGTATTAAGCAACTTGTCATCCTATTCCTGTGGGGAAATAATATTAATTCATGTTTTTTTTTTCTTTATAGCAAGAATAGTTCTTCATTTCCTTACCTGCAAAGCAGGTACAAGTTCTTCAACAGCATGACTTCAGAACTCTAAGGACTTTAAGGATAATGCAATTCCATTTCTATTTTATGGACAGAAAGACAGAAGTCCAGTGGACTCTGATGCTGATGCAGTAATTAATCTGCTCTAACATGCCATAGCTCCCAGCAAACTGAGAGTGAAAATGCATACATTAATTTTAGAGTTGTTTATTACAGCTTTTGAACTTAAAACAAATTTTTTACATCTCTTACGAACTCATACAAAACTGAATAATTAAACCAAAAGTCTTACTCTCTCTTTCTCCATTTTAGCAAACATTAGGTCAAAATTTTGTTGAGACATGGCCAATTCAGCATAATTTTCATTCAGAAACTAACAGATTTGTTATACAAAACTACCTAGGAAACATTGTTCAATATTGTTTATAATTTAATTTACAAAAGGGTGACAGAGCCAGCCAGTGGCATGGTGCTTAAGGAGACTGGATCCTACATGGCTAACCATGTGGTTCAAGTTTCAGACCCAGCAACTTGAAAAACACAACTAACATGTGTATGTGCGTGCCCAAAATCCTGAAAGAAGGGAGAAGTGGAGGAGAAGGGACTGTGGCATGACCATGTCCCATGTGGGTGCTTTCTCATTCTATCTTTGTTTCTCTTTCTGTCTATCTCTGTGGGTACACACACTCTCTGGCAAAAGTTTTTTAAAAATTATAAAAGGTTGACAGCAGAAGTTTTGCTTTTAAAGTATTGACATGTATGGAGTTACAATCTTGATCTTAACTCATGCAATCTGCTAGACATTTCTCTGTTCTGCTCATTTACTTTTATAATAAATGTCTCCAGTGAATTATATGCATTTCTTTAAATGAGCAGGAAAAAGGTGGAGATAGTTGAAAACAAATTTCAGTATTCTATTATGTACCAATCCTTTGACCTGTTTAAAAGTTATAAACTTACGGTAGAGTCACTCTTCAGCCCAAGCATTCCAGCTCCAACATAGTCTTAACGTGTCATAATAAAATGCAAATCAAGACAAAACAAAAAAAAATGCACATTATGTTTAAATTCATAAAGTTAAATGTATAATTGAAAGAGCAAATAACTAAGAAAAGGGTGGATATGTGTGTGAACGTGCATAAATATGCACAGACCCTTAAACAGAATCATGTATTGGAGAATCTGAGATAATATTTGTATACACATTGTCAAATGAATACTTATTTACTAAGATTTTTGTTTTTTCTAACATTAAAGATAGCATGCCATTAATGCCTAAGATATATGTAATTCCTATACAAGCCACTTGTGCATATCTGCCAGGCTTCTGAAAAACTCAGAAGGCTATTCTTTTTTAAACCATTGCCTAATGAGTTTGGATGATTTAATTTATAGCTCAAGGCACAGGGCAATGATTTCTGCAGGGTCAGGTTCTTGAGGTTTCACTTACTGTGTGTGTGACTTTGGAAAGAACAACAGTCTCTTTCTCTGGGTCTAAGTTTACTCAACTGTCAAACAGGTTATTGGGGCATCAGAAAAATCATAATACTTCTTTGTGTAGAAAAAACAGGAAAGTATGTCATGACTTTTTTCCAATGACCCAATAGATTATCTTGTCAAGAACTTTCAATTCTTACACTTATTTCTTTCTACATATTCCAACCAGTTGGAGGCTCGCCAAAAATACAAGTGCACAGGCTTATGGAATGGACTCTGGCTGACATTGGTTTCCCTGCCCCTATTATTTGGTGGAAATGGAGGGGAAGAGGGCATCTTCCTGATAAATACTGAGTTGGACTTTTTAAACTTATAAATTTCTGAAGTATTTTTAGTGACCATCCTAAAAATTATGACACTGGTCAGCCTGAGCCAACCAAGAGCATGCTCATCTTCAAAGCTGTCATCTCTTGATTCAATAGGCATGACGGAGTAGGAATCAGTGTAGTATAGTGAGCAAAAAGAAAAAAGCACAAGACTGTGAAATCTATATGGACTCAAGATGGAATCATAACTCCATACCTTACTACTTGGCTTTGTGAGGGTGAATGATCACTCTGGCTCAGTGGGGATATCATAATAACTCTTTTTCCTTTGAGAGAGTTTTTTTGGTTGTAGGTTGCATGCACTCACCAGAGAGACAGAGAGTGAGAAACCACCCCCAAAAAAGATGGCCACTCCACAATCCCTTCTCCTCCATTCTCCTCTCAGGATTCTGGGCATGCAAACACATGCACCCACTGTGAGTTTCAAGCTACTGAGTCCAGGACTTGAACTGCAGTAAACCATGTGGGAGTCCAGCACCTTAACCATTGACCACCTGCTGGCCCCACTAACTATTACTTCAAAGGGTTGTTGAGAGGTTCAAAAGAGAAGATGTGATCCCAGCTATGGTGGCAGAGTGGTAACACACTCCTCCACAATGCTGGGGTCATATAGTAGACTGGGGTTTGATTCTTGAGTCAACCTGAGTCAACACACACACTCGTGATCTTTGCTGCCTGGAAGGATGAGGAGAGTGTCACCCTATTGAGGGTTCTTGCTTCTTTCTCTCTCTCATTAAATGAATGAACTTAAAAAAATGAAACAATGTTCATAAATCCCTAACATAATTCCATATCGTATATGCCTACTAGCTTTATTACTTTCCTCTTCCACTTTCAATAGCTAGTCCCACAACTGCCCTGTCCCAAACTGAGGCTAAATTCCCAAGCTGAAATCATAGAATAGCTCAAGTGCACATACAAAGAAGTACCTATTACAAGAAAGGAATCCATAGACAAGTAGAGGCAGAGAAAGTGCAGAGCAAACACTCCACCGCCCTTCTTGCAGAAGCCTAATGTGGCCTGGGAGGTCCCACTGCAGACGGTGGGCCTAGGCACGGGTTCTGTCTCTAGGCTGTGGTCCCACACCACTATAGTTATATAAGATAATGCCATGCAAGAATATTTAATATATGTGCTGAGAATGGCACTATTGTTGAGGCCACCGCACGGAAATAACTGGGTAGGTTTTGATCTTCTTTGGTCAGATTATAGACAATACACTGCATAACTGGCTACTTTTGTCTCCCCAAACAAATTAGCATTTGGTCAGACCCACTGTCAAATTAAGACATTTTCCTGTGCTTGTTGAGACTCTGAAAGTCACAATTTCCAAGCATTAATTATATCCACTAGTGGGTTGTGTATCTACTGATATATTAACCCAATGGCAGCAATCCAAAAGAAAGAAAAATAAAACATACATATAAGATCACGGAGATTCCAGAAGAGTAGTTTTTTTCTTTGATAAAATATATATTTTCTTGTTCATCAGTAGTTTATTATTTTTTTTCTCTTTTTCACAAAAACAATTTTATAGTCTCCTTCATATCACGGATCACAGATAAGCCTACTGAGTTCCTCTCACAGACCACTAGCACCATTCCTTAGATAGAAAAGGGTCCATTCCATTACTTACCAAGGAGCTTAATGAGGAAATTAATGAATGCCCAAAAGAAAGTAAACTATGAACTACTAAAAGAGAGAATGTTTCAAGACAGAAAAATATTACAGTATTATCTAAGAGGACAGTGCTGGAGACATGGGTGGTGTTTCACAAATACTTTAAAGAATAAATGAATGACAATTTCACTAACCCATAGCATCAGGCAGGCAGTATGTGGCATGAATAACAAAAACAAACTAATTTTTTAAAAACACTTTTTAGGGGCTTGCAGGTGGCATAGTGGTTAAGGTGCTGGACTCTCACATGGCCAACCATGGTTCGAGTTCTGGACCTGGAGGCTTACTTTTTCACTTTCTCTCTCTCTCTCTGTCTCGCTCTGTCTCTTTCTGGTCAAATTTATAAGATCACGGAGATTCCAGAAGAGTAGTTTTTTTCTTTGATAAAATATATATTTTCTTGTTCATCAGTAGTTTATTATTTTTTTTCTCTTTTTCACAAAAACAATTTTATAGTCTCCTTCATATCACGGATCACAGATAAGCCTACTGAGTTCCTCTCACAGACCACTAGCACCATTCCTTAGATAGAAAAGGGTCCATTCCATTACTTACCAAGGAGCTTAATGAGGAAATTAATGAATGCCCAAAAGAAAGTAAACTATGAACTACTAAAAGAGAGAATGTTTCAAGACAGAAAAATATTACAGTATTACCTAAGAGGACAGTGCTGGAGACATGGGTGGTGTTTCACAAATACTTTAAAGAATAAATGAATGACAATTTCACTAACCCATAGCATCAGGCAGGCAGTATGTGGCATGAATAACAAAAACAAACTAATTTTTTAAAAACACTTTTTAGGGGCTTGCAGGTGGCATAGTGGTTAAGGTGCTGGACTCTCACATGGCCAACCATGGTTCGAGTTCTGGACCTGGAGGCTTACTTTTTCACTTTCTCTCTCTCTCTCTGTCTCGCTCTGTCTCTTTCTGGTCAAATTTTTAAAAATAATAAAAATAAATAAAATTAAAGCAAAAACTTTTTAAAAGTTCATTTCTTTCTCCCATGACAATGAGGAATAGAGGAATACAGAGAGAAGAGAAAGACAAACACTTTCAACATGGTCTTATGCCACAGTCTTCCACCTCCACAAGCCTTTCCAGCCAGAATCATGGGCATGTGCAACGGCATATACAAGTCAGCCAGGGAACAGAACTCACAATGTACCTATGTATGGATTCACCACACTTGAAAAGCACATTACCACTGTACCACTGAGCTAGCCCTAAATAAGCTGTTTTTCTTTATTCTCAGCAGTCCATTAATAGGGAAAAACAGTGAACCCCACCTCCAGACAGAACCTTGCAGGCAAAATAATGCAATTATTTTAGGTTGACCACAGTCATTGATGGGAAATTAATTGCATCTCTAAACCAGAGTCAGTGATGACCTATTGACCAAAGATCAAATAATTTTAAAGCTGGTGCTGCTTATATACAAAGAAAAGAAAGCCACAAGCATATCATTCAATGGTGTTTGAATACAGAGTGGGCTGCTGGATTATTGGATTCTTCCTGCCTCTAGTGACAAAAGAACCTGAATAACCATGGGCCCTTTTGCTCATAATACATTCCTCTCCCCAAATAGAAACTTGCAAATAAGCATCCCTTTATAGTTTTCCAAGAATCAGTACATGGAGCTCTGCCTTTGGCCCTCCGACCAATACTGAGAGGTGGGCAGAGCAAGTACCAGATATTTTCCATTGCAGTACATGAGAAGAGTCAGAAGATCAGAATGCTAAAGTGACTTAATACACAAATCACAGTAGTTTAGGTCCTCTTGGACCCTAGGAGCCTGGGCCTTTTGATTCTGTATCCAATGCCTTTAGAACTCTTTTTTCCTAAACATAAAGCTTTCAACCTTGTTCAAAAGTAAGTGCTTTGTCCCAAATGCTACATCTCTTCCATTACTTTTGAGAAAAGGTAGAGATTGCACTGTGAAAAAAAAATGCTATTTCTCAGATGCTTGGGAGTAGGGTATAACAAGTGGACCAGTAGTCGGATGATCAAGTCAGAGTCAGTCCCATACTCTCAGACTAAATTGTCCCATTCCTACAGAATCAACCCATTTAGATGGATTCAAATGCTGTCACCTTGGTTTAGGTCCTCTGGGATTGGTCCTTCACCAAGACCAGCATTGACACTGCCAAAGCTTGAGGTACATGTACCTGAGGTGGAACACTTTCTTATAAATTGGTCTAAGGCACCTGGAAAGGCACAGAGGTCAACTCTTTTGGGTCTTTTGGGAGTACAGCAGTATCATGGAGGTTTCAGTCACTCATGGAACTGGAAGCCATACTTCAAGGTGGTCTCTCTGAAATGACCTGTGAGAAGGAGCTGATTTGAGGCAGAAGCCACTTGAGTCTTTCCTAGAAGTATGGCCATCAGCTTCTCTGTTGGCAAACTCCTCATCCTGGAATAAGCTGTATCAACATGAGGGCTGTTAGTGGTTCAAATGGAGCTTCTCTCTTCTGTAGAAGCTAGGCATCCTGAGGCCACATCATCACAGGCAGCCCACATTTTCTAGCAACAGAGAGCTCAGTTCTCACTTGCCTGAATCTCCTAGTGAACTGATTTTAAGCACCAAGATTTCACTTCTTTGAGGGTGGTAGAACTTACATGCATTGCTAGCTTTGGGTTTTTTGCTTGCTCGTTTGTTTTTTTAAGTACTGCTAATACCGGCCAACCAACCCCATATGTTTTGAAAAATGTAATTCTGACCATGTCAACACATCACAACACATGTGCATCTCATGAATGTGCCTTTTGCCATGTTTGGTGGGAGGAAGGGGAGGAGCAGACAGGCTTTTTTTTTTTTTTTTTTAGGATGTCATCTAAATCTTCCACTAAATCACCCAAGTTATTTCCTTAACAGTCTACAACAGACTGAAGTCAGACAGAAAATATTTTTTTTAAAAAAACCTTACATTCCCATTTAGAAAAATAACAAATCATCTTTCTGTCATCAGGCCCTTTGGCCATGGGCAAAGCTCCCTGCCAACCTCAGAGACACCTGCAGACTTCAAGTGCCACCTGCAGATAGATAGGCAAACCTTCATCTAGAAAGTCTTGAAATTGAAAGAGTCTTGGAGCTGGTGGAAGACAGCTTCCAATTTGTTCCAAAACCCCTGGAAAAGTTTTGTTTTGTCTTGTTTTGTTAAGGTTTTATTTTCCAAGAGAGAGAGAGAGAGAGAAGCATCCAAACAGGGTCTCATGCCACGATCCACTCCCAGCCTCACCCAGCCCCAGGTCACCAGTATGCTGAACCTAGTAGCCAGAACTTCCCATATGGCTTCAGCTTCATGAAGCATTGCATCACCCCTGCATTACCACAGCTGGCCCTGAAAATGTTCTCAGGATGACTTTGGATATTCCATTTGTTTTTATGAAATTAAGTTTGTGAATTAAATAAAAATAGATCAGAGGATTTACAAATGAAAGGGAGGCCATCGGGGATTATTGCTTAACCAAATGGTGTCACCCTTCTATTACTTTGAATGTTTCCTTGTATTTGAAATATTTAATGTTTGGGTGTGTTGACTTTTCAAAAGATCTTGAAGCACATTAGAAGTATTAGAAATCTTATTAATGATTATTTTTTGCCAAGAATGTGCTAGCACTCACACAAATGTGTAGAGCCTTCCTATGAGGCAATTATCATTGGTGGCAAGAATTATTATCCCTATTTTACAGCTGGTGAAAATGAAACCTAGAGATACTGAGCAGTTTGTCCAAATCATACAATGACTACAACATAGGCACAGAAAAGTGGAGAGTTCCAACAATTATCTGGCCAAGTCAAACCAATAAACATAAGTGATTGAGAATAAAGTGTCTCTCTCCCATCCCCCAGAATTAGCCAGATCATTCTCTACATTGATGAATCCCTGGATAATTGTCTTAATGCCTCGTCCTCCCTCTCCTGAGCTAATTGCAATAGCTCCTAACCAGTCTGTCTCTCTGTCTCCAGTTTCCTGACCCTTCAATTTATTCTCCACTCTCTTCCATAATTAAAATTAGAACTCTCACAAACCTATACTCAACAGAGATCAAAAACACTCCTCTCACAAACATATGTGATAAGAAAATAACTACTAGAATGTGTCATTTAGACCCTTCAACATTTACTTCACTCAGCCTCATACCCTTTGACATTCCTACTTATAGACCGTGCCGTTTCACTCCTTGGTGTCTTTGTTACTGTTCCTTCAATGAATGAGACATATCTTTTCTCCATATCTCACTAATCAATGTTATTTCATCTTTTGAGGTCCAGCTGTAGTGGAGCGGGCAGAATGGGTGCTGCTGTGCGATGATGGAGTTCATATAGGAAGACTCTGGGTTAACATTCTGAATCTACCTGAACACACCAAGTGCATCTGTTGGCTGACTGCAGGACTTGGGACAAGACCCTGTTAAGGGCACCTCCACCCTTTGAAGGAAAATGCTCTCATGACCACAGTATTTTCAAATAAATGGCATGTTCATCTGAAAAGGTCTAGTTCAAATGGCACCTCTTTTATCATGGTTCCATGAGTCAGAATGTACACCAACCTTTGCAATAGCCCAAGATACCCCTTAAACCTTCATTTTACACATACATAATTTTGTCTTGTTTTCATTTCTTTCTCTTCTTGCCCCTATTCTGATCTAGTCAATGAAGCTGTAAATTCCTGGCTGGCAGATGATATTTAGTTCATCTTAGTGTTTCATAGACATCTCAGTCACTAGTGTGGAGCCAAAACACAGGCAAAATACAGAAGCCACATATGTGGACACGACCAAGGATTTAGAGGTGCTCTTGGCGATGACATGCTAAGCTGTACATACACAGACTAATCCAAATCTTCTCAAGTCAGCAGATTGTACTTCTAAAAGCTTTAAGTACTCCACAAATAAAGTATGCACTTACTTTGTCTTTCTTGGCTCCTAAGGGGCAAGTGTGTGGGGGGAACAACTATAAGTTCCATAGTGAATTTTACAATATGTGACCATCCCAAGTAACTGTTTCACTCACTTGGTGAATATTTTTCCCATTTATCAGATTTCTAGACCTGCATGGAACTAGGCTTAGAGGCACTTTGGGATAAAGTACCCATAAGTTACTGTCCAAAAGCATGGATCTGCATTTGTAAGCACACTATTAAAATACGCTTTAACGTGACCAGAGCATTTTAAAACAGCTGGCATATTCATCTGAAAAAATAATTAGTTTTCAATAAAAGTTGCTTTTTATTACTCAGGAAAAGTTCTCCAGTGATGTTTAAGGATCTGCCAAGTGAAATTTCAAAATGAAAATAGAGTATCCCTGCTGGCCAGTGGCCAAGTAGAATGAAAGACAAACACACTAATTTGTGCCAAGTCTTAGACATGCTGCACTGAGGCAAAGTGGGTAAGTACCCACCTGGGTTTCATGTTACATAAACCCGCCCATCTTCCTCTCCAGCTCTGCAGAAAACTGTCCACTTGGGGCCTATGGCCTATGGATTGCACCAGTTTTATCCCCCCTTCTTGTTGGCAGGAAATGAAAATGGCTTCAGTAGACGGCAGAGATGCCTTTAACAAGAAGCCAGTCCCAGAGAATGCTATAGCCTAGAGATTTGCTGTTAAATAGCCTAAGACAAAGGAAAATGGACAGTAAACTTGATGATGTGAGAGCAGCTCTGTTTGGAATGAGAGTGTCATGCCCCTTCCATCCTTAGCTAGTTACATACTGTGAAATGATGAACTACTTACTAAGTCTTTCAAGCTTTGTATTGTCAGGCAGGTGGCATGGTGGTTAAAGGCACTGGACTCCCACATGACCGACTGTGGTTCTAGTTCCAGACCTGGCAGTTTGCTTTCTCACTTTCTCTCTCTCCTCTCTCTCTCTCTCTCTCTCTCATTTTCTCTCACTCTGTCCCTCTATGGTCAAATTAAAAAATAAGTAAATAAGTAAATAAAGTTAGATAAAAAAATAATTCTTTAAAAAAAAAGATACCACATCATCAATTACCTAAAACATACAAAAGACAACCTCTTTCTATAGAAACTCTGTTGATCCTTGAATCAAGAAAGTGGGGGAACCTTCTGAAATGGAAATACCAGCTGTGACACAGTATGAGGTTATAAGGAATGGCAGCAAATTACCAGCTAGGTTTGCTCTAATGTGGGCTATTTCCACGTGGAAGCAAAGTGAAAGGCTGTGGGCTCAGAAGCTTGCCTTGTAGCAAGAGTGGTAAAAATAGAGTTTGGAGTAAGAATATCTGTATTAAAATCCATACTTTGCTATGTTTGCTCAGATTGATTTTCTAGTATGTTCCAATGCCCATTTTTTTTTAACTTATAAAGTGGGGATGAGAATGTGAAGCTCAGAGGGCAGTTGTGAGAATCAATGGAATAATATTTTGTTAACTGTAAAATGCTGCATCATTATTGACCCCCTGTTTGCTCTCTCCATTTATCTTTATTTCCAAAAGTTTAAATCTAAAATTCAATTTCCCATTTAAAAGACTGGATTATTTTATTTAGTATTCACGGTCATTTGGGAAGAAACTACCAATTTTCCAAATGTTCACAACTGTTTCCTTCTCTTTATTAATGCCATAGAGTGCACACACAAGAGAAAGAGATTGAAAGTACCCTCCTTACCCCCATAGGTCTCAGTTATGCTTTAATCCTTTTTCCTCTAGTTTTCCATCCTGTTATGATCTGGGCCACATGTGCATGCATATTTGAGATGAACCTTGGTTAGCCTCGTGGAATACAGTTTCCTCCTTACAGTACCTAACCACTGACCTACAAGGCTGGACCAACATATACAACTGTTAAACACAAGCTCATTTGGAACTTCTAACCTGCTTCTTAGATGTTTAGAGGGTTTTTTTTGTTTTTTTGTTTTTTTAGTGTTTTTGCCATAAGGCACATGCACTCACCAAAAAGAGAGCAACAGACAGAGACAGAAAGGGAAAGTGAGCAATCACCGCCCAAAAGGTGATGGCCATGTTGCAATCCCCTTCTCCTCCAATCTCCTCTCAGGCACACGTGCCTGACCAAAGTGTGTGCCTGGTGTGATTTTCTAGCCACTGGGATGTTTGCTGGGTGGGTTTTTTTAGCCACTGGGACCAGGATTTGAACCACATAGTCAGCCATATGGGATCCAGCACCTTAACCACCACACCACCTTTGTC
>NW_006209177.1:2455803-2511422 GCF_000334495.1 Tupaia belangeri chinensis | reverse complement strand
ACGAGTTTTATCCCCCCTTCTTGTGGGCAGGAAATGAAAATGGCTTCAGTAGACGGCAGAGATGCCTTTAACAAGAAGCCAGTCCCAGAGAATGCTATAGCCTAGAGATTTGCTGTTAAATAGCCTAAGACAAAGGAAAATGGACAGTAAACTTGATGATGTGAGAGCAGCTCTGTTTGGAATGAGAGTGTCATGCCCCTTCCATCCTTAGCTAGTTACATACTGTGAAATGATGAACTACTTACTAAGTCTTTCAAGCTTTGTATTGTCAGGCAGGTGGCATGGTGGTTAAAGGCACTGGACTCCCACATGACCGACTGTGGTTCTAGTTCCAGACCTGGCAGTTTGCTTTCTCACTTTCTCTCTCTCCTCTCTCTCTCTCTCTCTCTCTCATTTTCTCTCACTCTGTCCCTCTATGGTCAAATTAAAAAATAAGTAAATAAGTAAATAAAGTTAGATAAAAAAATAATTCTTTAAAAAAAAAGATACCACATCATCAATTACCTAAAACATACAAAAGACAACCTCTTTCTATAGAAACTCTGTTGATCCTTGAATCAAGAAAGTGGGGGAACCTTCTGAAATGGAAATACCAGCTGTGACACAGTATGAGGTTATAAGGAATGGCAGCAAATTACCAGCTAGGTTTGCTCTAATGTGGGCTATTTCCACGTGGAAGCAAAGTGAAAGGCTGTGGGCTCAGAAGCTAGCCTTGTAGCAAGAGTGGTAAAAATAGAGTTTGGAGTAAGAATATCTGTATTAAAATCCATACTTTGCTATGTTTGCTCAGATTGATTTTCTAGTATGTTCCAATGCCCATTTTTTTTTAACTTATAAAGTGGGGATGAGAATGTGAAGCTCAGAGGGCAGTTGTGAGAATCAATGGAATAATATTTTGTTAACTGTAAAATGCTGCATCATTATTGACCCCCTGTTTGCTCTCTCCATTTATCTTTATTTCCAAAAGTTTAAATCTAAAATTCAATTTCCCATTTAAAAGACTGGATTATTTTATTTAGTATTCACGGTCATTTGGGAAGAAACTACCAATTTTCCAAATGTTCACAACTGTTTCCTTCTCTTTATTAATGCCATAGAGTGCACACACAAGAGAAAGAGATTGAAAGTACCCTCCTTACCCCCATAGGTCTCAGTTATGCTTTAATCCTTTTTCCTCTAGTTTTCCATCCTGTTATGATCTGGGCCACATGTGCATGCATATTTGAGATGAACCTTGGTTAGCCTCGTGGAATACAGTTTCCTCCTTACAGTACCTAACCACTGACCTACAAGGCTGGACCAACATATACAACTGTTAAACACAAGCTCATTTGGAACTTCTAACCTGCTTCTTAGATGTTTAGAGGGTTTTTTTTGTTTTTTTGTTTTTTTAGTGTTTTTGCCATAAGGCACATGCACTCACCAAAAAGAGAGCAACAGACAGAGACAGAAAGGGAAAGTGAGCAATCACCGCCCAAAAGGTGATGGCCATGTTGCAATCCCCTTCTCCTCCAATCTCCTCTCAGGCACACGTGCCTGACCAAAGTGTGTGCCTGGTGTGATTTTCTAGCCACTGGGACCAGGATTTGAACCACATAGTCAGCCATATGGGATCCAGCACCTTAACCACCACACCACCTTTGTCTCTAGAGGGTCATTTTTATAGGGCCATTTGTCAACTGATAGTCTTCTATTGTTACATGTATCCTAAAATTTGCTACATATTTATGTTTGAAAGTTGTATGAAATAGCTCAGTTCCTATAGGGCAGATTTAATAAAACAAGGAATAAAATGTTTCTTTCTCCATCCCAATTTACAAGCTATTAGCAGTCAGCTACTTCCAGCCAGATAATTCCAAGGAGAAAGAAGCAGGTCTCCATTTTATTATGCTGAAGTAGGGTCAATGATCATAGGCTGTTACTAATTTTAAATAAGTAGGTAGATCAATATCTAGATCTGACCAGAAAGCATTAGTTCTGCCTTTTAGTACTTGCCTACTATATCCTTTTTCAGCAAGAAGCCACGCTGGGGCTCTGTTAACCCGTCCTGCCTGGGGTGCCCTAACCATCGTAAACTCTGTGTTTCTGGTGCTGCAATACACATATTCGAGGACAGCATTTCTTGTGTGTGCCCTGGATGTCATGATACCATCTCAGCCTTGGAAGGTTTTCAGGTCAGCTGCCAACACTACCAGAGCTGTGCTATGCCTCAATTGATGCCCAAAGCCAGGCAAAAAAGGTTCACACAAAAACTTCCGAAGGAAGCCACCTGGCTTGCTAAGATAGACCTTCGTGATTGATGGGATTTGTTCTAACTGACTAAATTCAGGCCCCTTTCTAGAAGACATGATTGAGACCAATACTGTGAGTTGTTCTCACCCTGCCAAGTAGGGTTATTCTGATAGTGATTTTGCTACAAAGCTAAGTTGGTCAAAGACAAACAGATGGACTGTGCAAGAAGAGTTAATGTAGCAGGCCTGAGACTTCTCTCCTTAGAAAGGACCACTTAAGAGGCCTGCCCCAGGTTGGATTCTGGACACGTGACTGGTAAACAGTTCCCTACGCTGATATGAAACTTTCTTTAAAATATAAAGCTCTTATGTCAACCTAGGACACTGAGTACCAGTTTTTCTTCTGGGAGCTTGAAATTTTGGCAGTTACTAGGCAGAGCAGGTTTAATGACCAGACTTCAGTGAAAACCTTGGTCTCTGACCAGTTTTGGTGGCACGGTGGTAACACAATGATCCACAATACTGATGCCACAATGTCAGGTCTTGGGTTCATGTCTCAAGGTCCCCCTGTACATGCTGGGCTTGTGCACACATGCTTGTCTCCCTGGATGGCTGCAAGTAGATCATGGCATGAAGACCTTGTTGGGAGTCCCTCTCTTTCTCTGTCTCCCTCTCTATCATAGAGGAAATAAACTTTTAAAAAAAAAAGCCCTTGGATTATAAGTCTCAAATCTCAAAAGGGCTTTCCTGGGGCAGAAACAGTTCACACATGCTGCTCATTTTTGCTGCTGTGGCGAGAGATGCCACATAGCCCCTAACGGCTGGGATTAAGTACAGGGAGCCTGCACAGGAGCTCCTCCACCTCTTCCTAATGCATCTTGTCCTTTCCTGATCAGGCTGCATGTCCACGATGTGTGTCTATAATAAATCCTGGCCATGAGCTGGACTATAGGTTAAATTCTGAGTCTGAACAAGTCAATAAAGGTTGGGTGTTCTTAAGAACCCCCAAAACAATCCCTACATGGGCATTACTGAGGAAAACTTGACTGAAGCCCTTCAGACACTATAGTTTCTCAATGTAAAATCCTTCTAAAAATAGAAAACCATTCTGATTTACTGCTAGTTAATCAATATCATCTGAAGGACATCCATCGACATCTTGAAAAGCCAAGAAGGAAAACTAAAGTAGCCTAGAATAAATAAGACTTCAGGGGAAAAAAAAAAAACATAGCCCAGAAAGCAGCAGATGGTGTAATGGTTACATCACTGGACTCCCACATGGCTGACTACAGTTTGAGTCCCGGACCTGGTGGCTTCAAACTCACATTGGGTGTGTGTAAGTGCATGCCCAAAATTCTAAGAGGAGAATGGAGGAGAAAGGACTGTAGCATGGCCATTCCCCCGGGGGGAGGTGATTTCTTGCTTTCTGTCTCTCTAGCTCTGCCTCTCTGGTGACTCTCACATGGCTGATCGTGGTTCAAGTCTTGGACCCCGTGGCTTGAAAATTATGTTGGGTGCGTGTGTGTACATGCCCAAGATCCCAGGAAAGGAATGGTTTGTGGCATGTCATCCCCCCTGGGGGAGGTGATTTCTTACTTTCCCTCTTACTATGTCTTCTCTCTCCTCCCCTGCCCCCACTGCAAGTGCATGTAACCTAAGGCAAAGAAAAAAAAAATTAGTGGTGATCTATTAGAAACAAACCCTAGCTACCAGTAATACTAGTAAAAACTGAAATTATGTAGTAATTTCATTTTTTTTTTTAGAGGTTTTGCTATAGGAAACATGAGCTCACCAGACAGACAGAGACAGAAAGTGAAAAATCACCCCTCAGGGGGGATGGCCACACCACAATCCCTTCTCCTCCGTTCTCCTCTCAGGATCTTGGGCACGCATGCACACACACACGCCCAGCGTGAGTTTTAAGCCACCGGGTCTGGGATGCGAACCACGGTCGACTACATGGGAGTCCAGCGACATAGCCATTACACTAACTGCTGGCCCCTATGTAGTAATTTCTACCACTGCTGTTGCTTCTCTGCCTCCCATTGCTGTTCTACTACTAACCAGTCAAGTAGTAATACTTTTCTGCTCATTCCAACATTTACTGAACACCTTCGTCTTAAATTATATGGCATGGAAACTAACAGTCTTTTCTCTTGGCTGTACTCAATCTTAAGGTTTGGAAAATTGTGCTCAAACATAGGTGTCATCACTCAGTAATTTGGTGGCTCTGGGCAGGACACTCAGCCTCTTACTCAATCCCTTGATTTACAAAATGGATTAGTGATATCTCTCAGGAAGATTTGTTAAAATGACTACAGACAATATAGGAAAATTATATGCCTAAAACCTGTGCATCAAAGCCCTCTATTAACAAGCATAGCTACAGATATTATTGTTGTTTGTGTTATTATCTTTTAATTTTTTTATATTGTTACTCTTATGATGAGAATGCTGTTTATGCCAAAGTATCATTCTTGGATGCTTCTAAAGTAGACTGCCATCTACTATATCAGAGGAGGACCAAAGTAGACAAGGGCCTTTGGGTGTTAGGCTCCAAATATGCAGCCCGGACCTAAGCACGGGAATAATCTGATTCTGAATGCTGCCACAAGAGAGAAGCACAGTGATCTTTCAAGCAAAAGCATCCTTCTCAAACAATACAGGAGATGATGTTTGGGTGCATAAAATTCCATAGACATCATGAGCATGTGAGAAACTTTCATTTGCCTTTGTCCAGAATGATTTGCAGTTGATCTTTCGTTTGCTAGAAATGGAGTGGGAAGTGGCCAACCTTGGTAATGACCTGCCCCACCTTCTCAGTCATATGTGTGGTAATCAGCTTGGCTATATTGGCTATATAATTAACATCAGTAACATTGCTCCCTCCCCCCTAAAATCAAAGCTCCCCCCCCCAACCCCAAAAAAAAAAAAAAAAAAAAAAAAAAAGGTTTTCACACCTGAATACAATTTTGGTTACAGAACAATAAAGGACAGGTGACAGGCCCAGCTGGAAGGCCTCTTTTTCATTTTCCTGTGGCCACAAATCAGACATCTTGGGCTCACAGCAGGACAGGCTCCACTGGCAGTAATTGGCACCATCTGTAGCTGTCAGAGCACTGGCTGGCATTCCAGCATTTCATCTTTCCAGTCAAGGCATTCATCACTAGTCCAAAACTCAGCCAGCTGACACTGAAAGATTAACTTGCATTGATTTGCTTGGCTAAACTCGCCTGAGCTTCAGTTGGTACTGAGCGTTCCTGTTTAATAGCCATCCCCAACACAAGATGTTTACAAGGTGATTGTCTACTGAAGTTCCCCCCCACTCCCCATCTTCTGCCTAACGTGCTCTCAATAATTAAGCTTCAGGAAATGATGAATAAAAACAGCAAAAGTGAGCACTCCATATAGTCCCTGCCAAATGCCCCACCCATGAGCTGTATAATTAGGAAGTTTGTCTCCTTATCTCTCAATGGCATTAAGTCCCTCCTTTGTCACAGTGTTTGTAGGTGGTAGAGGAGATGTTTCTACCTGTATTGTTGCCAGAAGACCCTAGGGAGTCAATCACATTGGAGATAACTCCCAACTGTGAGGTTGGCCTGCCTGCTGCCTTTCTACTCTCCAGCCCCTGAAGATTTCCTGGCCTCTTGCCAGGGTCCAGTACTCAGCATGGGGGCTCCAAGGAGGCATGTGGCACAGGCCTTCTCAAGCACTGACTGTGTGATGAAGCAGAAAAGCCAATTAATCCATGCTTGTGGTACATCATGCTCCGGGACAGGGTAGAAGACTGATTGTAGTGCTATAGTCATGGTGCATCAGGAGAGCAAGCACCTATCTCAGATCAGAGTAAAAGTCAGGGTGGGACCAGTAGTTAGCGTAATGGCTATGTTGCTGGACTCCCAAGTAGTCGACAGTGGTTCAAGTCCTGGACCCAGTGGCTTAAACTCACACCAGGCGCTTGTGCGTGCATGCCCAAGATCCCGAGAGGAAAATGGAAGGGAAGGAATGCGGCATGGCCATCCCCCCTGGGGGGTGATTTCTCGCTTTCTGTCTCTCTGTCTCTCTCTGTCTGGCGAGCGCACGCACCCTATAGCAAAATACAAACAAACAAACAAACAAAAACAAAAAACCTCTCCAAAAAAAGGAAAAAGTCAGGGAAGGCTTCCTGAAGGAGGTGATACTTGAGTGGTAAAGATTGAGAAGGAGCTGGGACCAGCAGTTAACTTAATGGCTATGTCACTGGACTCCCATGTAGTCGACAGTGGTTCAAGTCCTGGACCCGGTGGCTTAAACTCACACTGGGCGCATGTGCGTGCATGCCCAAGATCCCGAGAGGAGAATGGAAGAGAAGGGATTGTGGCATGGCCATCCCCCCTGGGGGGTGATTTCTCGCTTTCTGTCTCTCTGTCTCTCTCCGTCTGGCGAGTGCACGTGCCCTATAGCAAAAAGCTCTCAAAAAAAAAAAAAAAAAAAAAAAGACTGAGAAGGAGCTAACAAGATAGTGAAAGAGGAGCAGGCTAAAAGATATTGTTCCAAAAATACAGGGTATACAAAAGCAGTGAGGCTTGACAAAATTTGGGGCAGTTGAGTTTCTACAAGTGAGAGATCAGTAGGATGTGTGGGGAGCCAAAGAGGAGATGTGAGGAATGTGCAGGCCATGACCACCAGAATAAGACCAGGGTCTTTATCCGGACATGGCCTTGGGTGGCTGGATTGTAATGAGGAGAATGTCTTGGGATTGTTTTGAACTGAATGTTCCAAAGTATTGTTATAACAACCTGATGAATTCAGTAAGGACTTAAAACCTTACATCACAGAAATCTCTGGCGTGTGTATAAATACTAACAATAAAATACATTCAGTGCTGACCAGTATTGACTGGCAGTCCTCCCGTTTCTATCCTGTCTTCTTGTCTTTCTTTAATCCTCACCCCCAAACTCAGGAACTGTTCGCTGACAGCGGGTCCAACAGGATGGCACTGAAGGATGCCTATAAGAAAATGGTGCTCGGTAGTGAGGGGGTAGGCACATTAGGAGAAACCACAGTGCTTGCATCACCTTGATTTTGGACTTCCAATCTCGAGAACTGTGAGACCTCTGTTGTTCAAGTCACCTAGTTTGTTGTATGTAGTTACTGGAATCCTAGCAAATTCACACAATTGTGAATTAAAGCAACCAAATAAAATCATACCACCTCCGTGAAGCTTACTTGTGCACTCACCAGAAAGACAGAAACAGAGAGACAGAAAGGGAGAAATCACCCCCCCAGGGGGGATGGCCACGCTGCAATCCCTTCTCCTCCATTCTCCTCTTGGGATCTTGTGCACACACGCACATGCGCCTGGCGTGAGTTTAAGCCACTGGGTCCGGTACTCAAACCGTGGTCGACTACATGGGAGTCCAGCTACATAGCTATTACAACAACTGCTGGTCCCATCTTACTCTCTTTTTTTCGAGCCCAAGATTACCCATCCTTAAAAGTCAAAAAACAGTAATCCCTCACTGCCCTCCACTGCTGTGCCTGAGTGGATGATGCCATCCTAACGAGAGGCCAACACAGACAGTCCATCTAAAAAGACACTAATATTAACTGCTCCATCTACCAAGAGACTCTAAATGCTATCAAGTGTATGCACTTGACACGTATTATCCTGTTACCCTTAGAAGTTATTTTAAATGTGTTTGTTTTATTTGAGAGTCACAGTGACACCATGAGTTAGAGCCTATTATGTCCACCATTTTACAGGAGAAAAGACCTAGACCCAGAGAAGGACATTCCCCAATGTCCCATAGTACATAAGAGTGTGGGACATTATGCCTCACTCCTTGGCTCTTCACTGCCAAGTTCAAGTTTCTATTTGTCCACATCTACTTTTTATTTTAATTTTTTTAGAGAATGTTGTTGTTACATGACACATGCACTCACCAGAGAAACAGAAATACATAAAATAAGAAATCACCCCCCAAGGGGGATGGCCACACCACAATTCTTTTTCGTACATTCTCTTCTCAGGATTTTGGGCATGTATGCACATGTACCTGGTGTGTTTCAAGCCACTGGGTCCAGGATTCAAACTGCAGTCAGCCATATGGGAGTCCAGTGCCTTAACCACTATGCCACGTACTGTGTCCAATGCATCTGTGTTTTATAGTCTTGCTCCATTTTGTCCAGTTTTATGTTACCTCTTGTATAAATTTTTCCTTTGCAGTTTGAAATATCTTTCTTTGAATGTGAAATATAGTCTTAGAAGAAAGTTGCCTTCCACAAAGTGAATTCTCCCTACACTGGTTATAAGCCTATAACATCAGGAGGCAATTAGAGGGACCAGCAGATAGCATAATGGTTATGTCATTGGACTTTCATGTAGTCAACTGTGGTTTGAGTCCTGGACCCAACAACTTAAAAAAAATCATGCTAGGCATGTGTGTGTGCATGCCCAACATCCCGAGAGAAGAAAGGATTGCAGCATGGCCTCCCCCCCCCAGGGGGGTGATTTCTTGCTTTCTGTCTCTCTGTCTCTTTCTGTCTCTCTGGTGAGCACACATACCCTGTAGCAAAAATCTCTCTCAAAAAAGTAAATCAATAAAAGAGGCAATTAGGTATGTTGTAAACCATGGTATATTGGAATCTATTGAGCTTCCTGAGGCAGAATGCAGAAGGAGGTGATATATCTGTGCTGTCCATCTGAGTATACCTGGAAGCATATAGCTCAAAAGAATGATCCTAGATCCATTTTAAGGGAAAAAAAAATCAAGTCCCAGGACTTGCCTTGGAAAGCGAAACAAGTGATAAATTGCAAATCTCACTTAAATTGCCACCCTCTTACTTGACAATGTAAATAAAATGTTCTGTGAATGAAGATGTAGGAGTCAGAATAGCAAGACAAATATCTGTTTATATAGTTATTATCAAAATATTACCAACAAATATGCTTCCACCATCTTTTTGGGAGTAATTGATGGCAACGTTAATGTTTAATTTTGTATATCAAATGAAAAGCACTGAGGAATGGCGCCTGTGCTGCTCTTTCTACCACTGCTATCATTGTAGCTCCCCATAAACATTTATGGAGCATCGGCCATAGAGGCTTATAAGCCCAAAGGGGGAAAATCAAGAAAGAATTGACAAGATTTATAGGCAGAAGATTAAATATCTGCGTGTGTAGGTATATGGAAAGATGAATAATGAAAGGGAAGAAGGAAAAGAAGGAACGAGAGAGAACATACAGGAGTACCTGGTCTCGTTAAATATTCCCAGGAAACTAAACTCACACTTCCATAAGTTGTCCAGCAACAACCTTCCCCACCAAAAACAAATACATTTCCTTCAAAGCAGAGCTCAACAGCCATGTAGACTAGAAGTGTTGCTGCAGTTGAAGTGTAATGTGCCTACAGCACACAGTGGGGTAGGGTGGGGGGAGCCAAGGCAAAGAAAAGGGAGGAGAAAAAGTGGGAGTTGGAGAAAATTGTTAGAGAGAGACTCAATAAAACATCGAGTGAGTAGAGGGAATAGGCTGAGAGAAAAGGAAGAGTCAACGGCAGAACTGCTCGAACTGCTAAACAAGCAGTGATCTGTGGCACACTACATGCTCAGTGCCATGCATCTCGCGTTCCTTGTGCCATGCAATGAGCATCTCCTACCTGCAGGAACTCTATGAGGCCCTCCCATATGCTAAGTTTTTCTTTGGCTATTGTTGCCATTGAAAAGTAACACATCCAGGTGATGATAAGGAAGCTAAGTGTGATCCCAACCTTAACCCCCTGGTGTTGTCTTGTTCAGTCCATTCTGTGACACGTGAATACTTTAAGAACCGATAAGTGGGACGAGACCAGCAGATGGGACACCACTTACATAGTTGTGCTCCAACATGGCTGACCGCTGTTTGAGTCTCATACGTGGGGGTTTGAAACTGCCAGGAGTGTGTGTGTGTGTGTGTGTGTGTGTGTGTGTGTGTGCCCCAAATCCCAAGAAGACAATGGAGGTGAAGGGACTGCAGTGTGGCCATTCCCCCAGGGGTTGATTTCTTGTTTTCTATCTCTCTATTTTTCTGGTGAGTACACGTGCCATATAGTAAAAATTTCTCTTTAAAGAAAAAGATAAATAGGTTGAGCATCTTTTATTTTTTTTGTTTGTTTTGAAACCCCTGACCATTAGGTGAGCAAGGGATTATTATTCCTATTTGGCAAATGAGAAAACTGACCTGATCTTGCTATGAAGACTCAAAACAATATCCAGTATGTCTCTGTCCACTGTCTGACTTGAGTATCTCAGATCTAATCCTTTTTGCACTGGTCTTCCTTAATTTCTTAAGAGACAGCCATTCTTATCATTCTGGTTCTTGTCTCTGTTTCCTTGCTTAGTGAAGGAGAAATCCACAAAACCCTTAGCTATAAGGAACTGAATTTAAACCAGCATTTTGGATACACTTAAGTCAAAGGAAATTCTTCACCATGACCAATGACTCATTATTGTAATTCTAAAGATGGTGGAAAGCTACTTGTCAAGGAATTGGTTGATATCAGACTTCTGACAACCTACTCTTACTGCCTACCTTCCTCCTGAAGAAGGACTGGAATGCTTGGAGTTACTTCCAGAACTTCATGGGCCAACAGGAAGTGAAGCACCTTTTCCATCTGGGACAGAGAGATGCATCACTGCAACTTTTCTACAACTAAAAGTTGACTTTAATTCCCCAGGCTCACTAGATGTACTGGCTCTGATAACTGCTCTGGGTGCACTCTGTTCTTTATTCTAGGTGATCATAAAGAAGCTAATTATGACATCACGGGAGCCTCAGTCTCATGCTTCAGGATTCCTCCATCCTTTCTTAGAAACCTGAGCCCTCAATTTCTCCATTACCCAGTGCCTGTGGTCAATCCCAGTACACTGTAAAAAATCACTTGATGAGAGTAATTGAAAAAATACAGTTGGGGGCCAGCAGGTGGCATGGTGGTTAAGGCCCTGGATCTCACATAGTTGACTCCACTGCTTGAGTTCCAGGCCCAGCAGCTTGAAAATCATTCCAGACATGTGTGAATGCATGCCCAGAATCTAGGAGGAGAATGTAGAAGAGAAGAGACTGTGAAATGGCCAACTCCCCCGACGGGGAGTGATTTCTCACTTTTCTCTCTGTATTTCTCTCTCTCTCTCTCTCTCTGGAATGTGCATGCACTCTATGGCAAAAACCTTAATAAAGTTAAAACAAAACAAACAAGGAAACCAGTCAGTTTACTTATCCACTCATTCAACTGTGCTTCCACTGTGTGCTCAGCACTCTGCTCAGTGAAAATACGACAGGTTTCCCTTTTCTCAAGGAGCTCAAAGTCCACATGTAAACTACCACAAAATGGAAACACACTTAAAAGATGTAAACAGACATAGATTCTATATGGAGAAAGGCTAGAAGGTTTTAGGTTTTCTAGTACCAGCTATTGCATTTCATGACTAATAGCAATGTTTACCACTTAATGTAAGCAAGTTGTACTTTTCAAAGTATTTTCTCATCTTTGATTCATGTAGACTTACAGTGGCTGGTGACATAGGTTACAGGGACAGTATTATCATCTCTAGCTTGATGAAGAACCTGTAGCTCTCAGGTTAAGTGCTTTGCCCAAGGTTATAAGGATGATAAATATGTGGGTTGTGCCTCAAACCCATACTTCTATTCTGAGGTCCATTGCTCTTTCCAGTTCCCAGCATTACTCCCCTTCATTCATGAGTATTCCTGTATAGGAAATGATGACCCTATACCTATGTTATGGGGTCAGATAAGACCTGAGAATGCAGCATGATTATGCTTTCTCCAAAAGCATCAGAGAATAGAGGGATATGATCTCTATCAAAACGAATTCAGGCTTTCTTTTGCATGTCTGTCTTGTTTAACTTATTCTGATGTAGAGACACATTGGGATACTATTCCTTTCTAAATGATTGGGAACCATTAACCTTTCTTCACTAATGCTACAGATGATTACTGCACTTCTCTGTACATGATGGAGCATGTTACTGAAAAATACACACAACTTGGAGTATGTTAAATGAACCGAAGGAGCTATATCATGTAAAGGGAAAACAATCAAAGGAGAGGATATGATATGATCAAATTCTTGGGCTGGGGGTGTATCTGGAGCCATTTTTCTTCCTCACTTTCTCCTTTCTTTTCCTTATCATTGTCAGTACCTTCATCACTGCTAGCCTTGGGCAAGGAAGTATGAAAAATTGTAGCCAATAAGCTCCAAGACAGCAGGTGTATGAGGAAGGCAAAGATTGCCTTCTGCTCCCATTGCCCCTCCTTCATTCACTTCCAGGTTCACTATCTCCTTCCTGTATTTTTGAACAAGCCAGGCAAGGCCCCTCCTTACATGCTTTTGAACGACTGCTCTCTCTACCTTGAATACCCATTGCTCTCTGATTGCAGCTCAGATGGTACCTTCTCAGTGACAACTTCTAAATTGTACCCAAACTCTGTACTCTAGATCTCCCCTGCTATGCTTTATTTTTTTGAGATTAAAAAAATCAAATTAAATACTTTAAAAAATGTATAACTCTGTAGCTTTAAGTACATTCACAGTGTTGTGTGACCATCACCACTATCTAATTCTAGAACCTATCAATCATCCCAAAAGAAGACCTCTTACCTATTAGGCAGTCACTCCACATTCTCTCTCCCCCATCCCTTGGCAACTGCTAATCTGCTTTCCATCTATATGAACTATTTCTGGGTGTTTCATATGAATGGAATCATGCAACATGTATTATTTTGTGAGTGGCTTTTATTACTGAATACAGATATTCAGTGTTCATGGTTCATCCATATTGTAGCATGGACCAGTACTGCATTCCTTTTCATGGCTGAATAATATTCCACTACATGGAGAGACCACATTTATAAATCCATTCATCCACTAATGGCCATCTGGGATGTTTCTACTTTTGACTACTATAAATAATGCTGTTATAAACAAGTGTACAAGCTTCCATGTGGAAATTTGTTTTCACTTCTCTTGGATATATACTGAGGGATGAATTGTTGGGTCATATATTTTTATATTTAAGTTTGTGCAGAACTGCCAGCCTATTTTCCTCCACCCCCTAACACTTAGCATGTTCCAACATATTATATACTTTTCTTATTATGGCTGTCATTTATAATCTGCTTTCTGCCTTTAAAATATAACCTCCACATGAGCCAGAATGTAGTTTGTTTTGTTTCTTGATGGATCCCTGCTGTCTAAAATAGTGCCTGGCACACAGGAGTGCTCAAAGCATATTTGTAAGTGAAAGAAGGAAGCTCCCAAGAGGCATCTGTGAGGAGGAATGGGAGGACTGTAGTCCCTGTAGGGAGTGGCTGCAAGGGGATCTACAGGTAGGGATTCTGAGAGAGAAATTCCTTGAGTTTAGAAATCCTCTCTGGCATTCAATCCCAGTACTACAAAGGACTGCTGCAGAGCCATTGACAGCAACTTCAGAGAAGTGTACTGCTACCCTGCAAGTCATGGGGAGGAAAAAAAATATGTGTGTGTGTGTGTGTGTGTGTGTGTATGTTTTCAAGGATGACAAATATAGAGACACTCCCCTCTATCCCCAAAAAAGCCAATCATGTCATCAGAATTAAGAGGCTGAAGAAAGGGCCAGCCTGTGGTTTGGTGTTTAAAGTGGCTGGATCCCACATGACTGACTATGCAGTTCAAGTCCCAGAACTGTCATCTTGAGAAACATGCTGGGTGTGTGCACATGCTCCAAGTCCCAAGAGGACTATGGAGAAAAGGAGGGACTGTGGTGTGGCCATGCCTCCTGAGGGTGATTTCTTCTCTCTCTCCCCAGCAACTGCACAGTGTCCTATAGCAAAAAGAAAAAAAAAGAAGTTGAGGAAGTAAGGAAGCTAAATTGTGATTATTGATACTTTCCTGTGGTCACCAGGAGTGTTATAGAGATGTGTTTGTTGTAACACTGTTTCCAATAGCCAAAAACCTGGAAACAACTTTAGTGTCATCAGTATGGAGATGATACAATAAATAGTGCATTATAATACCATGAAATTCTTCACAGTTGTTCAAAGGACTCAGCTAGAGCTAGTACGTTACTAAACAGAGAATTAAGTGAAAAAATCAACTTAACTAAAACTAAATACACATCTAAAATCCTTTATGTAAAAGAGGGAAGAGAATCAAGAGGAAAAAGAAGCAAAACATTTAAGGGATACAAAAATGGAAAATTATCTGTTAATGATAATGTATACAATAATACCTTTAACTGGACTAATGTACAGTGTATTCATGCTGGGAAAATTAATTTTATAAGCTGTAATGATAGACAGTGGTTGAATGTATAAAAATAATTAGACAAAAATGTTCCTAAGCAAGATGAAATCATATAGTTTTCTTATGGACATACACTTGGAAAAGAAGACAGAGCGAGAGATGATAATTGATGATGATGAAGATTTCTGGAGGGTACTAGATTCATAACAGATTTATGTACAAATGCAGGACAAATGATAAGGATTTCAGACAGAAGTCCTAAAGGGCACCTGAGGCTTGTCTGTAATGTTTGTGCTTAAGAATATATTCCCTGTGTAATCAAAATACTTTCAATGTATGGGACTATCATTCTTATGGAGAAATCAGAAAAGATAATGGCATGAAAATATTTGGACTCCTTGAGAATCAGACCACAAAATAGGTTGTTAGGAAAGTCATGACATATTTTTTTATGCAAAAACATATGATGACTTTTCCAACGACCCAATAGTTGTAACTGACTTGATTTAGGTCCTTGGGTTCATGTCCAGGGACCTCCCTGAGCACATCTATGATATGAACTGGCTGACACCTGGGGTGGATCACAGCATGGGGACCTTGTTGGGGTCCTCTCTCTCTCTCTCTCAAGAAATAATTGAATAAACCATTTTTAAAAGAGAAAAGTGGTAACAAAGTATCTCACCTTGTAATCAAGGGTCCATGCTGTAAGAAATTAAGGAGAAAAATAGGCAGAACATTTATGGGACACAGAAGTGGGCCAATAGGCAGAACATTTATGGGACACAGAAGTGACCCATTATCTGTTAATTATAATGTGTTTTGTATCCTCAGCTGGACTGGTGAGAAGCGTATTCATGTTGGATAAATTCAACTTACAAGCCAAGTCATATATAGTGGTTAAATGCATAAAATTCAAAAAGAAATGCTTTTACAGTTTAGCAACCCTCTAACATAATTGTGCATTGTTTAAGGTGGAAGCCTTTTATAGACTTCAGTGACAAGACCTGGGCAGAACAGCGTATGCACCCAGGACATAAATCCTTAAAGTGGTGATGTAGCCACATACTGCAGCTTGGTTCCTAGGAAGCTGATTAAACAACTTCATGCCAGGCTATTGACCATCTGGATTCCAAAGTCTATATGTAGAATGTCACTGAGCACGGTTAAAACCTCACAGCTTCTCTGGATCCCTGTGTTCATATGACCTCTCCTAAATATCAGAATATGTGTAAGAAACTTTTCTGAGCTCTGATTCCCAGCATTGGAAGAGGCCACCTGTGGCCACATCACAATAGAGTTGTGCCTGGAAGTAGCCAGTGTGTATGTGTATGTATTGTGAATCCACGTGCATACATATACATACACATGCATGGAGAGGTGTGCCTATGAGTTGACTTTGGGTCTTCTTAGTGGATCACCCACTGTTCTTGTTCCCCTGTGCTTGTATGCTTAAGCAGAAACTGGATCCAGTGACATAAAAGGTTCTAGAGCATGCTAACTGAAATCCATTTTCGTGAATTGCTTGGTAAGTAACCCAGATCTCTAGCTGCTCTGCAAACATAACATGTCTTTGCCAATCTAAGAACTTCTATCAGTGTCACTCTCCCAACCAGACTGCCCTTCTCCTGCCTCTCTACTGCTCAAGGTCCTGAGCTCCCTCCTGCACACCACCACAGTGAAGGCAGTTCTAGTTTCCCCTGGCAGCTGCTGCCACCCTTCCTCTGCACTCTCATGTGACTCTTCCCTTTATCTTTGTTTCTCTGATTTTATCTGTCTCCAGTGCCCTTCTCCACCCCACTAAGATTTTAAACTTCTTGAGGGGAGGGACTATACCTTACATGCCTCAGTTCCTTGGTCACAGCAGATATTTAGTGTTTGTTCTCACATTTATTTATTCTTTCAATGAATATGTAGTAAGCAGCTACTCTGTGCCAGGCACTGCAATGGTTGATTTGATGTGCCATCCTGGTTGGGGATACAGAGGGGAATCATACAGAGATTCTAGGAGAGAAGGAGACTATAAACAGACTATTGGCATAACATCTCAGTTCTCTCTCCCCTTCTTGTGTTACAGTCATGGTATATACTGGTTCATTTGGAAGATACTGTATGACTTCGACAAGCAGTGTTGCACAGAATAGGCATTCCACAGAAACTGGATTCCACTAACCTGCACTATCAAACTCAGTTATGCCAAAGCAACAAAAATAAGCATGACAGGTCAGCCAGGTGATGTGGAGGTTAGGGCAGCTGGATCCCACATGTCTGACTCCACAGTTCAGGTCCAAGACCTGGTGACTTGAAAATCACATTGGGTACATGTGCATGCATGACCAAAATCCCAAGAGGAGAATGGAAGAAAAGGGATGGCAGCAAGGACACTCCTGGGGAGGAGATTTCTCAGTTTCTCTCTGGCTCATTCGGACACACTGTATGGCAAAAATTTTAAAAATTTAAAAATAAAAAAATAAGCATGATGACTATTCTCCAATTCAGCCTTGAGTTGTAGAGTTTTCTATTGTAAAACGCAAGTATCATAGGACCAGCAGATGGTGTAATGGTTACATCGCTGGACTCCCATGTAGTCAACTGTGGTTCGAGTCCTGGACCTGGCAGCTTAAAAGTCATGGCAGGAGCAGGAGAATATGCATGCCCCAAATCCTGAGAGGAGAATGAAGGAGAAGGGGTTGCAGTGTGGCCATTTCCCCTGAGGGGTATTTATCGCTTTCTGTCTCTCCAATAACACACATGCCCTATAGAAAAATCTCTCTAAAACAACAACAAAACAAACAAAACCCCCACAAGTATCATAAGCTAAATCCACAAAGTAGAAATGCAAACATTAGTCTGACATAGGAGATAAAGTCTAGAGGAGTATATTTTAAATAATTAGGGAGATATTGAATCTCACTTTTTTTTTTTTTGAGAGGCTTTTCGCTATAGGGTGCGTGCGCTTGCCAGACAGACAGAGAGACAGAAAGCGAGAAATCACCCCCCAGAGGGGATAGTCACGCCGCAATCCCTTCTCCTCCATTCTCCTCTCGGGATCTTGGGCATGCACACACACGCGCCCGGCATGAGTTTTAAGCCACTGGGTCCGGGACGTGAACCGCAGTCGACTACATGGAAGTCCAGTGACATAGCCATTACACTAACTGCTGGTTCCCTTGAATCTCACTTTTAAAACTAGTGTTATATGTGTATACACACACACACACACACACACACACACACACACATCCATACATTTGTAAATACATCTATACATTTTATCTTCTTAGTACCGCAGCAATCCATCAAAAGTTTAGGTATTTCTCAATCCAGATATAACATGTCAACAACTGCAGTTAAATGCATCATAGAAAAAGGACGCTCTTGTAGAAGATTTCATTAAGTCTAACATGATTTACAGGACTTAAGACGCATTGCTGGGAGATTTTTTATATCACTGCCGCAAGTACTCCAGGGATGTCTTGACCCACTTGAAATTGTTTTAGCTGCACTATTACCTGGGTCACAAGTGATAGCAACATATATCAATTACATTGTAGTCATATAAAACATGCTTCCATGCATCTGGTCATCGAAAGAGTCACTTCTTTGCATTTTCATACCTTGAAAGAACCATTATAACAGAACTTCTTAAACAGTCTAAGATGAACTCATATACCTCAATAAAGTCCATACATGACATACTTCTAGGAAATACACACCTTACGACTGAAAATGACTCCTTTCTGCATTTCTGAAGAGGCTAATTTTTCAGTCTTCTTTTATTCTTCTTAACCTTCTTCTTTTTACAAACTGACTACCTCACATTTATTTTTGAACTCAGAGTCAATAACTGGGCAGCATTTTTAAGGGTATTACTGCCAATAGATAGAAGGGATGGTTTAAATAATTAGTTTGACTGCAAGTAGTTTGGGAACATAATTCATTTTTAGAAAATTTGTGTGATGGGTGGAATAGGAAGTCCTAGAAATTCCACACTGAAGGCATTTCCTATGAAATCTATTGCTAATTATTCAAGATCAGGGCAAACTATGCATCTTTCACTGCCAGACCAACCTCCCCCAGCTCTGAAGGGACTAGCCCTAGGAGACATAGGTTTTATTAAGATTCTATTGCCAAAGTTTACATTGTGATATCAAGGAAAAGGACTAAATTTGATGCATTTCTGTATCCATCAAAATGCCCCGCAGGGTGCATTGCTCATGATGCACAAAACCCTCTTAATGGCTCTCCAACTTAGTGGAAAATGCAGGGCCCTTACAAGTGTCCTGCAAGATGTTCCATGACCTGTTCTTTACCCATCCCAAAGCCAACCAATCTTCAGCTCCCTATCTCATCCCTAGCCATTCTCCACCTCGAATGCTCTGCTCCAGCCTCACTGGTTCACTTCATAGTTCTCAGACATCCTTTAATTTTTTTTTTTCATTTTATGTATTTTTTTTACTTTCCTTAAATTTGCATTTAATCACTGTGCATCTTTACAATGTACAAAATAGTTTCTTCTAGCATGGATGCAGATATCCTTTTCACTTCCTATTCCTCTGGTCTGAAAGGCTCTTTCTACATATGGTCTATGGCTTGTTTCCTCACCTCCTTCAAGTCATGGCTCAAATATCATCTCTGAGGAAGGGGGCACTTTTCTAACCTTTCCTTTAGAAATTGAGCTTCTGAGTCATACCCCATCCCCCTCCGTGATTTGCTATTTTCCCTGGCACTCAGAATTCTACATGTTCTATCTTTTTAATACTCTCGTGTTTATCCTGTTACCCACTTTCCACCACTCCAAGGAATCTAAGGTTAAGAAGGGTAGAGACTTGGCTTGTTTTATTCACTATTACATCCCTAATGCCTAGAAAAGTAATGAGCACATAGTAGGTACACAACAGATACTGTCAAATGAACGAATATAAATGTACAACAGCTCTCTTCAAATGCGACGTTTAATTATCTATTAAATGTCTGACATACTCTTTAAAAACTATACTTAATAGCCTAGTTTTCTTTATTTTTAATCAAAAGAGGAATTGTGCAATCCATTCTGACCAGTGTTCATCTTTTAGGGAAGGGTTCCAAAGTAAACAGGCTGTCTAAACAGAGGCAACACAAGAAGATTTTTTATGGTTTGCACTATCCTTGTCCCTAGGAAAAGCAATGTCCTTCATTCTCTTGAGAGCAAATTTCAGAATTTAGAAAATATTAAAAACTTTTCAAATACAATATGATATTATGGTTTGAAAATAAGGATTTTTTATGACCTTAATCTTTAAATATAATACCATGGGTTTGCCACATATAGTAACATTCCCAAGTAACAAGGATTCCTCATCTTAATGATTAATACAGATTCCATACTTCCAAATCCTATGATTACCTCTTACATCAGTGACTTGAACAAATATTTGAATAAAATTCCTGGTAAAATAATCTGAGCTCATTTTCCTAAGAGAGGATGGAAGCAGGAGTGACTGAATGCTTGAAACCATTACTTTGATTCATGTCTACTTATCATACATAACTCACAGTAGGAAGACACTTCTCACCAATGCTCATGGAGCAACCACCACCACCACCGAAACTCCAAAGGTATACATTGAGCAGAGAGGGAGGAAGAGGAGGAAGGCAGATACAAGAAAACATGGCAGAGAGTCCTTGAACTAGTACTACACAAAATATTCAGAAGACAATATAGATCATATTTCTCTATCAAGAGGTGTGTGTTAAATGATACAAGATAGGCCTAGCACATGCTACCCTTGAAACAATAGTAACACCTTAATGCAATTGATGAAGTGCTTCCATTTAAAGTTATTAATTGGGATAATGGCTTCAACTCAATAAAAGGGATATATTGGGTAAGAAGAAAAGTTGAATAGTATTGTCTTCATTAGCATAAACTCTTCCAGGTTCTTCACTACATTTTCTAAGGGGAATGGGGAGATGCCTCCATTTTAACCAAATTTTTATAGTTTTACAGCAGCCATGGTTATGCATGAATTTCAGAATACATTTACTTGAAAATTCATTATATGAAACATTTATCCCATGAATAAATTAGAGACTGAAATACAGTGCAATAAAACTTTTGCTGCTAGAAGAATTTTTATGGGTGAAATAATGTGAAAATTAGTAACATCAAATATGATTCCTCTTAACCCAGCCTAGTCCCACACACAATTATTTTGACATGGTCTGTCATACATAATAATGTAGATTTTCAAATAATGCTACAGAAAAGACTTGTAACAACTCTTATCAGGATTTAGAAATACATGATGAATCACCGGGTACAGAAAAATGTCAGTTTATCCATTTTACAAAATGATTTTTTCCCAGAGTCAAATTAGATTTAAGACTTTCTTCTTAGAAAAAAATGTTAACTCTGTTATAGTCAAGCAAGGAACAAACTATTCTCCATTAAGAATATTTTTTCAGCCCTTGTTGATTCATTTACTCTAGAGTATATTGTCTATGAGCAGCAAATTATACTAAGTATTTCAGTGATAATATTTGACAATGGTTTGTACATTTAAATACATGGTAATGCTAGTAATTTCACCAGGTATAATTCATTATAAAATAGAGGTTTCTAAATAATTAAACAGCATTTTTAAAATGATGATCAGTATGAAGAGTGCTAAAATTAGCCCAATTATTATTTTCAAGATAGATAATAATTATAGGTCATCCAGTCAATTGTCCTGAAGCCAGCACCTCATATTATCCAATGGAACTAAGATTTCACAGATGCAAAACAATTTGCTTCCAAGGGATAGGACGTATACCTATAACAGATGAACTCGTCATTTAAATTGAATTTCATGAAAAAAGTCAAAATTAAAAAAAATAAAGCCCACTGTCAAAATTACCCATATGGAGATAATGCACCATCCCAACACAATGTTCCAAAAACCAAGATGCATTTTGTTTCCCCAAGTGCTGTTTTATGGAGTTTCTGTTTCAAGTGATAAAAATACAATAACAACAACTTTGGAAACAGACAGTGGTGATGGTTACCAACATTGCAAATGTACTTAATGCACTAAATCTTACACTAAAAAAATGGTTAAAATGGTAAACTTGATGTTATATATATTTTACCCCAAATAAAAAAATGTTAATGCTATATTATTTATAAAATCATAAGAATTGAAATGTTTCCATTTGTCTACGCAGGAAGATGGAGCAGAAGCCTAGAAAAGTTATAGATGTTGCTCTCAGATCTATATTGCCTGTATGATGGATGGAAACTGCTATCTAGGGAGGCAGAGAGGAAGAGTACAGAGAAGCATCCATTTTGAAAGAGATCCATTTTATCACATCATATGTTTTTAGAGCCTTATTTGTCTTCAGTTCTGTTGTGCCATTTTTTAATCCAAGTCAGTGATGCAATGAGAATAACTTGATCAAGCTCATCACCAGTTGAATTTCTAATTGGAACCTTCCCCTTAGAAACTGTGACTGGCCTTGGGCTATTTAGTTTATTGAATAAGGTCTCCATTTCCACATTTTCAAATCTGTTGTATGAGGGATCCTTTCAGTTTAAATAGTCCATGACTTCTCCAGGCTCTCTGATCATTACCATAAGTGATGATTTTAGATGAAGTATTTACAGATTCTAAACCTATTCTTATATCAGGCTTTCTCAATTTATATTAGACTTATCATTGATTTATGGCTATTAAATATCTAGGAAAACTTGCTAGTGAGGGTCTGTCTTAAAACTCTGCCTTCAAGCAGCTCAAATATTATAATTCCCATTTTACAGGCAAGAGAATTAAAGTAAGATAAGCAGTGATGTTTTTCTGAGGTCAGATAATATGCAAACTGGAATAGGTAACTGAATCCAGTTCTTCTGGCTATTAGTGTGTTACCCTTTCTACTAGGCCACTGCCTGTATGTGTGTGTGTGTGTGTGTATGTGCATGTGTGAATCTCATAGTTCCAACAGCAAAGTCACTATAAAAAGCAATTCAATTCTTCTACTATTTGCTTTATACTGTAATATTTATTGAGTGATTACAATGTGCCACACACTATTCAAAGGATTTAGCATAATTTTATCATTTCATCCTTATAATGTAACTCCATAGATAGGTACAATTATAACATTGTAGAAGGGGTACATAATATACTGTGTTTTTCCCTTGGTAGGTGCTCACATTAAATCCATTAATTCATACGGTCAGCCAGCCACTATTATAGGTGCAAGGAATATATTAAAGACATGTTTTAAAACCAGCCACTCTAATCTTTTGTTTTCCCATTCAAGTTAAAACTAGTTAGGGAGGTAGTTAAATGACTCCAGCATATTGGTTATGGCAGTAAGATCAATCCAAAATTTGAGTAACCTAAAATTTAACCAAACAAGTTGACCCATAAAATCTGGGTCTGAAGTGGTTTGTTTTGTATCATATCAAATTTCTAATCTTGTTCAGACCACAGTAGGTATAATATTTTCATTTAGATTAAAAGAAAGGGGGGACTAGCATATGACATAATGGTTACATTGCTGAACTCCCACGTAGTTGACTGTGGTTCAAGTCCAGGACCCAGAGACTTAAAATTCATACCAGGCACATGTGTGTGCATGGGTAAGACCTCAAGAGGAGAATGGAGGAGAAAGTATCACAGCCTGGGGATCCCCTCTGGGGGTTGATTTCTCGCTTTCTGTCTCTCTGTCTCCCTCTGTCTCTCTGGGAGTGCTCGTGCCCTACAGCAAAATCTCCCTCTAAAAAGAAAAAAGAAAGGAAGGAAGGAAGGAAGGAAGAAAGGAAGGAAGGAAGGAAGGAAGGAAGGAAGGAAGGAAGGAAGGAAGGAAAAGTTAACCTGCTGGAGCTTTTTGTTGTTGTTCGTTCTTTTTTGCTTATTCAGTTGATCAAAGAATATGAGAAGGACTTGTAAAATTCACTTTTCACCTAGACTACAATGGTATGTATGAGCAGTTGTTTCTAATGAATTGACACAAGGCAGCTTAAATCTTTGATTTAACTTGATTTTATTACATGTCATAACTTTATAGGATGTTTTAAATATCTCAGTATGATGGTTAAAGTACACAGTGCAAATGCTAGTCCATACAAATTTACAAGCAAGCTCACCTATAATATTCTGAAGATTTTTTTCAAAGATCTAACTATCAGATCATTTTGGGCAAGTGTTAAAAACAAAAACAAACTGAAATACAGGAATGATGTCAACAATAAGAAAGCCACTGCAGTTATAAATTAATAGAGTTTAAAAGATATAGGAGCCCACAGAGTAATTCCAATAGCATGGTTTATTCTTTTTACTTTATGTATTTGTTTATTTTATATTTGTAATCTCATACTCCCTGACGTTACCATCATTAAAATTTAGTGACCATCCTCTCTGCATCTCTTTATATCTTAGCTATTAAATCACAGGCATTGAAAAGTTCTAATGGTAACACTGCATCAAGAGTAAGACACTAATATAAAATATTATGATAGAGGTGATAAGTCTAACTGAATAGATAAATTTCAGTTTAAGGCATCGAATTTGAGACTGGACAGATTTGAGGTCAAATTCTTTTTTTTCTTTAAAGAATTATTTTACTTAACTTTATATATTTAATTTGACTAGAGAGGGACAGAGAGAGAGTGAGTGAGAGAGAGAGAGAATAAAAAAGCAAGCTGCCAGGTCTGGGACTTGAACTGCAGTCAGTCATTGGGAGTTTGGCACCCTTAACCACCATGCCACTTGCTATCCCCTGAGGTCAAATTCTTTATTCTGTGGCTTTAGGTAAGATACTTTAATCCCTCGCAGATTCACTTTTGACGTTAATAAAATGGGTATGATAATAACACCTGCTTCCAATAATCACAAATATTAAACAAAAAGATATATTCAAAAATCTACCACATTTTTGGGCTCATAAGAGATTCTCAATAAATATAAATCACTATCTTTCCTACAAATGATGAAAAAGAAAAGAAAAAACTATTATGTCCAATTCTGTAATGGCTTATTCTCTTCTCTATAAAGCAATAAATATGCCTAATTATGAGATATAATTTTCAAACATCAAAGTCAAAGTGCCAAAGAGATTTTACTTCTGGAAAACTGAAACAGATTAATATGTTAATTATTATAATACACAGATTCTAGTTTCTACAATGAATAGATAAAACTCAATACAAGATATCTTTGCACAAATATAGGAAACAGGGCCATTTCAACTCCTCAAACATTGGTACGTTATTTAGGGGAATGTCAGAGGCTACTTGATTATTGTCCCTAGAAATAAGAATTAGATGGTCTCTCTGTATATTCATATTTTATTCTGAGATTCTTCTAACAGTCTAGGTCCTTCCAATTTGCAATCAAAACTATTGTTAGAAAACCAAAACTGAATTAAATGCTAGAGAAGATTACAACTTTCTGAATTAGAAGAAAACTATTCAATCTAAGAAACAGCTCGAAAGCCATTCTTGTGGGTACAAGTGACTCTGGTAGGTTCTGCAGACACTGAGAAAAACAAGATATAATCTCTACTCTGAGAGAGATAATACACTACTGACAACAGCAACTTGGCTTTAACATCGGACAGGAAGAAAGAATGATATGGAGTTAGGGTGGGGGGGGCTTCAAAATATTCATAGAAAATAAGTATTATGAAAAAAAGCTTTGCATATTTTTCAAAATTTCTTTTTCCCTAATAACCTCATATTTTAATTTCATTTTTATATCAACTTTTTGAAGTCCCTTTGTATCTATCCTAAAAAGAGAATATTCTGTTTATGCATAAATCAGACAACACATTTGTAAACAGCTGCTGTGTGAACTGGTTGATGATCCCCCTCCCCCCCACTATCCTGAAAAGTGAACTGTAGTCATGGATTATGAATCATGCTGCAAATAGTTCGGAAAGCTGAAATGGGAACACAGGAAGTTATACTCTTTACACATGAGCTCTCCCATTGTATTCTTTTTAGACCTTAGAGAAAAAGCATCCCTGAGTGCTAGGGAAGGCAATCACATCAGCATATCCCATGATCCTAATCTGAATATTCTTGATCAGGAACTGGAAACACACGGGTATTTAAATCAGGAGCAATTCAGTTAACGTGCAGGCATTATAGCTGTGGACACTTTTCTCATCTTGTGTGTGCCATGACTGTGATATGACATGTAGGCTTCTCAAAGTGCATAATAGCTGAGTTAGGTGGCTTTTATGCCAAGAGTGATGCAGGCAGATACGACGGTGGTAGAACACCTGACAGAAACTATAAACAGTTCTTCCTGGCCTGCACTTCCATTGTTCCATATGCAAAGGTGAAGCACTCATTTTCTTGCTGGATGGACAGTGACCAAAATGACAGACATAATGTCCATGCAGTTTGCTATGAAGAACTCTAGCTAGAAGACCCACCAAAAGCCCTCGCTTCTGTAAGTGCAACCATAATGCAAGGCTCTGAAAACCAAGAGTTCAGAGTTCACTGAAGGGTGCATGTGAAGTACACTGAAATGAAGACAGTGACGCCAGAAGCTAGAATGAATCAGTTGAGGGGTTTGTGAAGCCCAGTTGCTTGAGAGGGGATCAAAACATACATCTAAAACTTCAGCCCATAAATAATGGGCGAGATCATACACAGGGCCCCTCCCAAAGGTATAGAACCTCAAGACTAATTGTAGACATCTAGTTGATGAGGATCCTCATTTGCTATCTGGCTCCCCCATGGAGATTCCTTCCCTTAAAGTCACATTAAATAAGCTTACTTCCTTCTCCCTTCCATTCAACATAGTGACAGATTAATGATGAAAGTTCTTGTGCTCTCCTAAGTGCTCTAATTTGACTTCACATGATAAAGTCACAGAGTCAACCCTTCACCTTCTTCCTAACTCATTCAGCTTTATGGCCCCTTTAAACTGAGGCATGCAACCATCAATGAAACTCACCTGGCAGACCCTTAAAAATACAGAGACAACTGCAATGTTCACTTCGCTTTTGCAAGATACTACATTTCCTCCAGGCTGACTAAAAGGCTGTTGCTGTTTTGGTCACCACCACATCACATTTCCTGATAACAGTTAAGAAGCATACTGTCTCTGCTATGAGGTCATGTCTGTTGCTTCTTACCTATATACAGTTATTTACCTGTATTCCATGTGAGTCCAGCCAACTTGATTCATAAACATTTATAAACTGCTCACTGTGTAAATGATACTGGGTTAAGGACTGTGGATACCATGATGAATATAACGAAGGTCCTTCTTAGAAACCACACATTCTAGAGAACCAGCAGTTAGCATAATGACTGTGTCGCTGGACTCCCATGTAGTTGACCACGGTTTGTGTCCCGGACCTGGTGGCTTAAAACTCACGCCGGGCGCGTGTGTGTGCGTGCCCAAGATCCCGAGAGGAGAATGGAGGAGAAGGGATTGTGGTGTGACCATCCCCCGTGGGGGGGGGTTTTCTCGCTTTCTGCTCTCTTGTCCCCTCCTTTTTTTTTTTACCCTATAGCGAAAACCCCCCCAAAATAAAAAAAAAAAAAAAAAAAAAGAAACCACACTTTCTAGAAGGAAAGGTAGAAGTGCTATAATTTTTTAAAAATGAAGTGTGATAGACATTAAGATATTTAAAAGATCCAAAGATAATGATAACATAAATTCTGCTTAGAAGAGGTGGGAGCACTAAGAAAGCCTAAGAAGAAAAAGGAAATGGAAGTTTTGCGGATGCCTTTAAAGGAGGGAAAGGATTTTCACAGACTATTCCAAACATCCCAAGTGCATGGCCAAAGCACTGAGGTGTGAAAGCATTTGATGCACACAGGACACTCGCTGCAGTTTGAAGCATAAAGCTCATGGGATGGATGGAGGTATGGACTAATGAAGCTTGAGGCTGGAGGCTTTAAGGAGTTTGAACTTCATTCTGCAGGAAATGTGATGCCATCAAATCTTTTAAGCAGAGAAATACATAAGATGTGTGTTTGGAAAAATCATGTAAGGAATAAGGAAAATGAGTTAGATGGAAGAGAAAGGAAAGATTGCTAGCAGGATGCCAGCTTGACAGGCTGTAGCTGTCATTCAGGCTGGAAGTGATGAGGATCTGAGGTGAAGAATGGAGAGGTCAGGGACCAGCAGTTAGCATAATGGCTATGTTGCTGGACTCTCAGGTAGTCGACCGCAGTTTGAGTCCCGGACCCAGTGGCTTAAATTCACATTCAGTGTGTGTGCGTGCATGCCCAAGATCCCGAGAGGAGAATGGAGGAGAAGGGATTGCAGTGTGGCCATCCCCCTGGGGGGTGATTTCTCGCTTTCTGTCTCTCTGTCTCTCTCTGTCTTTCTGGTGAGCACACGCACCCTATAGCAAAGACCTCTCAAAAAAAAAAGGATGGAGGGGTCATAGTGGTAAACTGACCTGTGTTATGCGATCAGCTGGAGGCGATGGAGTATTGAGCCTGGGAGTCCGTGCAAAACAAATTTTGTTATCAGGGTTCTATCTTTCTGACTTACTTAAGGTTCTATTAATAATTATAACTCAAAAGTGAAACACTTAAGAATAAAAGTAGTAGGTTTTTGAGTATGTATAAAGAATTCAAGTAAAAATAAACTATACAGTTGGAAATTTTAGTGAGAGTGGGAGATATGATTTGGGAATTGTTCTAGTTACTTTTGCGGCTAATAACAGAAAATACCTGCAGGTGGGTGATTTATAATCATTCAGTTCATGGTTTAGAGGTCCAACATCCAGAGGATGACTCTAGGGGGGAGTCATGATGGCAAGTGCAGAGTAGAGTGCTGTGTCCATCAGTGTGTCTGTGTCTCTCATTCCCACCAGGAGCCCATTATGGGCTGACAACCATAGTCTTAATGTCCTCCCAAAGGCCCTACCTTTCAACATCATAATCAGATTAAGTTTTCACCCTCTTAATCCCATCATGACCAAATTGCAGCATGTGAAATTTGGAGGGACATGAAAACCACAGCAAGAATCATCAGCATACATGGCAGGGAGAGGGTAAAGGAAAAGGCTGTGAACCACATAGCTAACACTACTCTGTTACCTTGGAATCAGCCACTGCCACGCCACCTATCCCATTGGATCAGGAATTACAAAACTAGGGGCTTATTCCTACACAGTTATGAAACACAACTAAACTTCAAAATCCATGTTCCACCTAGAGTAAACTGCTGCTTTAATTTCCAATTTAATGTTCCTTGGGGGCTGCAACAAATTGTTAAGAATCATTTTCCCTGGGATAGGAACACAAGCTGTAACATGGCAAACATGCCATTTAAAGGAATCATGTGTTATCTGTTCATGAATGCAAGGAGCATTTTAAGTCTATAAAGGACTGAGGAAAAAAGAAACAAAGTATAATCTGAAATATCCTGGTCTAGCCTGGCATTACTTTGTCTTTACAGCCTTGAGATATGAAAAGAACTTTTGTATATAATTCACTCCTGAACTAGGCAGTGGAAGGAGTAGTAGTGTTGAGAAGTATCACATTGTGAAAGGCAACAGGAAATGCTGACAGTAGGATAGAGAGGTCCACCTGCCTTGACACTGTGCCTTTATTAAATACTTTTATATGTACTTTTGTCTGTTCTGGGCCTTCAAATTCTCTTCTCCTGACTGTTTCAGTATAAGATAAAACCACCCAATCAAACACTGTTTATAAATATTGGCAGCTCCCAGCCTTGCTTTTCTTCCTGATCCTAATAGGCAAAGAGCTTCAGTGAGCTTGCTCACTTTCAGTGAGTCTACAGGGGCTTGTTTACCCGAGATCGAATCTCAGGCAAATAGTTGACTGTAGCTCTACAAACAAGCTAAAATTATGACCTTATGCTATTGTTTCTCAACAACCCAAAGCTTCAGTGCAGACTGTCTGCCCTTTCCAGTATTATTGACTATGAAGCCACTTTTGTTTAAAATGCCCTAGGAAGAATAATCACTGATCATGTGGGTTGGGGCTAAAATATTAGATAATTCTGTAGTTCCGGTTATATTTAACTGTGGATGGGACTCACAAGAATCCCCTGCTTTAGAAGGCCAAACCAGTCTGGTTAGGAGATAGCAGGAAGGGCTTTCATGTGAAACACCTGATAGTGCTAAATCCACATTCACTTAGTAAAATGAGCCACCTGTGTCCCATGGAAGCACTGAAGGAATAGACAGAACATTAACAAGAAAGAAAGGAAAGGGAACCAGCAGTTAGCGTAATGGCTATGTTGCTGGACTCCCACGTAGTCAACCGCAGTTTGCGTCCTGGACCCGGTGGCTTAAAACTCACGCCGGGTGCATGTGCGTGCATGCCTAAGATCCCGAGAGAAGAATGGAGGAGAAGGAATTGCAACTCACGCCGGGTGCGTGTGCGTGCGTGCCTAAGATCCCGAGAGGAGAATGGAGGAGAAGGAATTGCAACTCACGCCGGGTGCGTGTGCGTGCATGCCTAAGATCCCGAGAGGAGAATGGAGGAGAAGGGATTGCAGCGTGACCATCCCCCCTGGGGGGTGATTTCTCGCTTTCTGTCTCTGTCTCTCTCTGTCTGTCTGGTGAGTGCACGCGCCCTATAGCGAAAAAAGCAAAAAAACCTATCCGAAAAAAAGAAAGGAAAGAGAGTGAAGATATTGGTACAAGGGCACTTATCAGGAAAAAAATAAAATGTAGAAAAACTTGCCTGCGGGCCTGTAGGTGGCATGGTGGTTGACTCTGGATTTCCACTGTGATTCGAGTCCCGGACCTGGAGGCTTCCTCTCTCATTCTCCCCTCTCTCACTATCTGTCTCTGGTCAGCACGCATGCCCCATAGACAATTTTAAAGTAATCATAATAATAAATAAAAATTAAACAATTTTTTTAAAAAAATATTGCTTGGAAATGGTGTTTCTCACTCTTTCTGTCCCTGCCCAACATTTCTTCACCACAATTTCTACATTTGCTTTATATCATGTCAAGTTGTCACCAATGGATGCCATTCTGATAGAGCTGCTGCTACTCAATATTCCTGAAAAGAACAAAGTAAAATTTGCTGTTTTCAAGCCACCAGTTTAAAGTATGAGAAAATTCAGTTAGGAGGCTGGGATTTTAAAAAATGAGCTATAGTTATGAGAGTCCATAAACCATTTCTAAATTAAAGTGGAATTGAAATAAAATTATAGTACAGTATGTATAAAAGAACATGCGACATTCACATGGATACCAAATGAATCCATTATACTAAGTACTTTTCCAGTAATAGCAAATGAATTCATAATAATGGCACACTTAAGATCAAATGAAACCTAGAAATACAAATGTCAAAATATCTATACATGGTTCACACTCATAATTTACCTTTTCATTGCACAGCAAATACAATGTCAAAATGCTTCAATGTTGAGGATTTTAGTCTAACACTTTTCACTTGTGAATTGGGTTTGATTATTATAAATGGAATTTTATGTAAATCAGAGAGACAGATGATAAATTTCATGGGTTGGTCATGGCAAAGATGACAAATTTCACAGTAAGTCACAGACTAATGTACAGACACAGACACACAACCACAAATAAAATCAATTTAAGTGCTAAGTAAATTACACTTCAGGGTTAAAACTGAGTGTGTGAGTGGACCACAAGGTGGTCCTGATAAGACACACTGAAAACTGCATTCTAATGCAATGAATCTAGAAAAATTATTTTCTGGGAAAATAGTGCTATCTGTATAGTGTTCAGACGATTTGGAAATTTTGTTATTTTTGAAAATCCAAATTCACAGGCAATATTTGCAAATAATCAATGTGTTACATTTTAAATGCAGTCTCCTTGGATTAGCTTTCATCGCTTGTACTTTATATGGATTTCCTTAAAGTTTTGTCATTTATTATAGTAGTAAATTATAGAATAATGAACACTTTTTTTTAATCCATGAAGGGAGGGATATCAGAACAGATGGAGGACCCTATATGATTTTTTAAAGCCTTATGAAAACAAGAGAATGTTAAATGCTAACTCTGGTAAGTGTTTGACCAGGCATTGAGAGACATGTCAAACATTTTCCACACATAAACTCATGCTGACCGACATGCTTACTAGCACATCACTTAGAACACAATTTTGTCTGTCCATTCAACAACACTTCTTTCTAAACCTAGGAGGTCAATTTCAATATTATAGACCTGATATAATTACTCCTGCCAGCAGTACAGATTTGTGCACAGCTGAGTGGAATCTACCAGGGCAATTTACCATAATGATGCAGGCATGTGGGCACATGGGCATGAAAGACACATGAACGCGCACGCGCGCACACACACACACACAACCTCTGCATCATACCTATAACAAATTTATTTTTTTTAAGAAAGCCCTCACAGAATACAAAAGATGAGAGCCCTAAATGAAAAACTGAAATTTTATTAAGGGAATTTGAGTTAATTTTGAGCCTTCTAAGAGCAGAAAGCATTTTGATAGGACATTTGCTTGCCAGTTAAATCCTCAGGAGTGCAGCAACAGAGTAGGGCTAAATACAGATAATATAATTTGGCCTGTTGTTTGCACAGCAGTAAATTAGAATCTTGAAAAATAATTGAGTCTACAGATGTTCTTTATAAACAACAAAATTTTTGATTCTTTTCTGCAGTTATATTCTGAAGCACCTCTTATAAGCTTCCTAGTCCTGGAAGCACCAGCACAAGGGCGAGGACAGAATGTCTTACTGGGAAGAATGCGCAGGGGGGCAGGGGTGAGCAGACTAGGGATGCTTACAGGTCAAAATGGAGGCTCTTTTAGGAACCTAGTGAGTGCTTTTAAATGGCACACCCACTTTCGATGGCACTTCTCTCCTTGGGACTCCCTGGGGTCACTCTACCACTTCAGATGCCTGGCACATTTAATTAAGCTGAGGAGAAGGAGAGCCTGCTCTGAGAGTCAGCCTGCTTGTCTGGCAAAGGAGGCAGGTTTGAAGAGAGCGCTAGGAAGTACAGATTTGGCAATTTTTCAGTTCATCTGTTCAATGAAAGTGGCCAAGGTAGATTATTTTTTTGTCTGAATTATCAAGTTTGGCTGTCTATGTTGATGAAATGACCCAGATAATTGCCACATCTCCATTTCACCAGTCTCCACAACCCAAATATGTCACTGATCTTTTGAAAATCACATCACTTACCCTGACAATTTCCCCATTTGTTAAATAAGATGAAAAGTGCCTGACATCACATCCCATTTAGAAAGCAATATGTAAACCCAGGTGAAAGGCATAAGTTACTGTGTGCTTGAGCTTTAGCGGCAAATACAATGCCACAAAACAATGTGAATAAAACTCAATATTAAAATCTTAAGATGATATTAGATCTACTGGCCTGCATTTTGGTCTTCTTTAACATTATTGTCTAATTTTTTTAACCACTCAGAGTGACTATGTTGCTTTCCAGAGGAAATGTATGGCAATGGAAAATTCTAGGGTAGGGCCCCACCACATTTCTAGCTATGGTGTCTATTCTGGCAGCTTGTCTAAGGACAAATAACTGTGCAAAATTTCTAGAAACTGATTTTCCTCCTCGAAAAACCTAAATGCAGACTCAGTGTGAAAGTTCATTATTATCTAGTAAGAGTCATGACTTCCTTATCATTTGAGCCTTTTTTCTGATTTGTTATGATAGTACTTGGCCTCTAGATAGGCGTATTGTGAAATCTTCCAAGTATTGGCATCCCTGCCAGAAGCCATGATAGATGCCTTCTGCAGACCTCAACTGGGACTACTCTGCACACTACTAGTCATTATTGTAGCAGTTTACTCTAAGCCAAACGATATAAATGTGTCTAGAATCTGAGTGGTAGGGATGTTATAAAATGGTGCAGAATGAGAGAGAGGACACGTGTGTGTGCACATGCACATACACGTGCACACATGCATGCACACTCCCACATGTGTACACATATGCACTGAACATAGACTAACTTCCTAACTCTCGCTGGAGAGAAGTAAGAATATATTTTTCCCATGAGAAAAAGCTAGGATTGATTCCCATCAATCATGCCTGGCCTTTCCCCATTCATCTCTGCCCACAGTGCAGCCAGCCTCTATGCAAGATCCAGTCAGCACACTCCTGAAATGTTTATAGCTCAGCTCCTCCAAAAGAAACAGTAGTAGCATTATATGGATTTGAATAGTGGCATATCAGAAGTTCATACCCAAATATTACATGTTTGAAAATAACCTGGGGAAAAGATTTTCTCACTTTCATCAATTGCTGTCAATTGATCTCCCTTATTGCCAAATAAACCACAGACTTCATAAAACACGTATCTGCTTTTACCTTGGTATTAAAGAAGTTCAGGCCTATATCAACTACAGAATCTAGGCTAACATAAAATGTAGAAGAATACTAGAACCTGTCAGGGTGATCCACTGTTTCAGCTGCACAATTTGTTTTATTTATATCCTGAGAGGGGGAGCACATCTGTAAACATTTCCAAAGTTTAAAGCACAATACAGAGGGACTGGCTACATTATTATCTATTCAGAGCATGTGGTTTAACATTTATTTATGCAAACCATATAATTGGAAACTCTGTCCGTTTTCTGCTTGTGCTAAGTATTCTGTGTATAAATACTTTTTCATAGTAGATAAATAGGGTTTTTATTTAGGTCTTATCACCTTCATATTACATATTCATTGATTTCTAAACTGCCTTAAACAGCTCTGTAGCTGGAAAACATTATGAATTCAGCTTTGGCACCTTGGTATTAAATTTGCATAGCAGGTCACGCGTCGCTTGACATACATGCAAAATTGCACTGCGGCTATTTTATTACAAGCCACAAAAGATATTCAGAAACTGCGTACAGCATCAAAAATAAATTAAAATGGATCAAAGACCCAATAGGAAGCCACACTTTTTTTTATTGTTTTGTGATGCCTAAAGCCATCTAGATGTTCTAGTCAATAAACAAAAGTTAGACTAACAATTTTTAGTCTTTCTGGTTTTATATTCTAATTACCAAAGGTTAACACAATTTTTCTTTATCACATCAGGACTGACTTTAGTCCTCGTTGAGAGTTCAATATTAAATCCACTGTACTATGACGCCTGCAATGACAGGTGTACTCTAAAAACACACGTGTATGTTTGTTGCCATAATAAAATTATGCTTTGTGGTAACACATTCAGCATTTACACTTCTAAAGGGATCTGGCATTTATTAAAAGTGTATCGACATCCCATTATAAATTACCTGTCCTGATATTTTATGTTCAAATACATTAACAAAACATTTTTCTAGGCTATCACTTTAACATGTCTAATAAACCAGCTGCAGTCATATAATTTCTGCATGTTCCCAACTCATTTTCAAGATACAGAAAGCTGAAGCCTGAGCTGGACACTCTTGCGTCACATACCCAACATTCCCCATATATCTCTGCGGACCCAATGACCTGAGCTCCTCAGGTATGAGAATGACTCATCGAATTGCCAAAGTTCAGAACTGTAAATTTACATAAATCGGCTCCTATGTCTAGTGGGAACTAATAATAAGACAAAAATTTCCTGTGAGGAAGGGGAAAGACTGAAAGAATAGGGAGAGAAGAGGGAATTGTAAGCAAGGGAAAGTGGTATGAACAATGGCGTGAGGAAAGAAGTATACCTGAAGAAGCTGGGGGCTGCTGAATGGCCTGATCTGTCTGTCATAGTAAAGGGATATAACAGCAAGTTTTATAATGCCCAACTTGGATTATCCACCTGGGAAGTCTGGAGTGAAGACACTCTCTAGTCAGAGGAGAAGCTCTTTCAACTGACTTGATTACAAGTCTCATTTGGTCATTGAATCAAATGGGGTAACACAATAGTTGTACGTTAAAATTATAACTTCATCTATAAAAATGTAAATCCATTTGCAAATACTTTAAACCAAGGCCAAGGCCTTTGAGTACAGATAACTGACTATGCTTCCACATCTCACAGAATCATATCTATAATGCACCTTCTAGGATTGCTCATTTGAGATTCTTACAAGTGGAGTGGGAACTTAAAGACATTTAAGAGATTGTAGTACCAAATGTTTTAGATTCTTATAAGTCTTCCTCAATCTTCAAGTGTTGTCTCACCAACACTTACTGTGATTACATTTTTAAAAATTCTAATTCCTCATTTATATATATTTGTTACACATCTTCGTAGAGCACAGTATTTTTTTGGGGGGGAGTTATTTTTGCTATAGGATATGTGTGTTCACTGGAGACAGCGAGACAGAAAGTGATAAATCACCCCCCTAGGGGAGATAGCCATGCCACAATCCCTTATCCATTCTCCTCTGAGGATTCTGGGCACACACACATACATACATGCCCAGCATGAGTTTTAAACTGCTGGGTCTGGAACTCGAACCATAGTCGGCCATGTGAGAGTCCAGCAGCATAACCATTACACTCTCTGCTGGTCCCAAGTATGGTTTTTTTAAAAGCACATATATAGCATATTATAATCCAATCAAACATATAAACATATCTTTCATCATCTTCAACATTTAACATATACTGTGTTGTTTATATTCAATATTCTAAGTAAATAGTGAATTGTCAATGACATATTTTATATTGCTCTGGTGCACTGTTCCATAACCTATTCCTCTTTTTAAACATAATTTTGTGTTTGTTAATAATTTTCTCCCAAATTGTCTCTCCCCTCTACCTCTCACACCCATTCAGCTTCTAGTATTTATCACTATTCTATTTCTATGGTATCAAGTCCTTTAGCTTCTTCTAAAGAGTGAGCATTCTTAGTTTATGTTCAGGGAAATACAGTGTCTTTCAAAGCCTGGTTTATTTCACCTAGCAATGTATCTTCTAGGTCCATCCATTTTATGTCAAATGAGAGGAATTCACTGTTCTTTGTGGCTGAGTAGTACTCCACTGTGCCTATGCGCTACATTTTCTTTATCCATAATATAAACTAATGCATTCACTATGAAAACAGTATGGCAGTTACTCAAAAATCTAAAAATAAAACTACATTGGACTATTAATCCTACCCAAAAGATAGGAAATTACTCTGTCAGGGAGACATCTGCACATCCATGTTTATTGCAGCATTAGTCACAATAGGTAAGACATGAAATTAACCTAAATGCTCAACAACTGGTAACTACATCTTTTAATCAAAGGTTATTGATATACTGGGTCATTGAAAAAGTCATATTTTTTATTTTATTTTTTTTAATGTGAAAATGTGTCATGACTTTCCTAACAGGTTGAGACTTTTGGGTATGTTAGAATGGGGTGAATATATTTTGCATGTTGGATAAACAGAATCTTTAGGGGGCACAAGTTATACTGTGGTAGTGAAAATAATATCTTCCCCATCCTAAGCCCTAAAATCTCTGCATTTGTTACCTTCATGGCAGAATAGAATTGCAGACACGATTAAGTTAAGGAACTTGAGATGGGGAGACTGTCCTAGATTATCCCAGTCCAATATAATCACAAAGGTCATAAAAATGCAATAGAGAGGCCAAAGATTCAGTGTCAGAGAAGCCAATGTGACAACAGAGGCAGAGGAAGAATAGATGTGTCAACAGAAGCAGAAGACAGATCTGAAGATACAATGTTACTGGTTTTGAAGATAGTGGAAAAGATCATAAGCCAAGGAAAGCAAGTGGCCTCTAGAAGCTGGAAGGGCAAGAAATGAATCTTCCTCTGAGCCTCCATACTATAAACACCTTGATTTTAGTCTGATAATTTGCATTTCAGATCTCTGACCTTCAGACCTATAAGAGTAAATGTGCCTTATTTTAAGCCACTACGTTTGTAGTAATTTGTTACAGCAGCAGTTGGAAACTAATACAACTGATTTTGTCTAAAACATTCAAATCCATTTCACAGGAGTAATTTTCTTTTTTCCATGGTCAGTTTTCATAGGGTTCTACAATATCAGATTAAATTACATGATTATGATAATAAATGCAACTAGTTAAAAAAATTGGGAACAAGTTAAATTAACATTTGCTAGCCACACAGTTAAATTGGTAGGAGTAGCAGTGCCAGGTATACCCAAAAGTTGCCTATGATGTTGAGCATATCATGTCTTACCTATTATGACTAACATTGCCACAAACATGAGTATGCAAATGTCTCCTTGACAGAATGATTTCCTGTCCTTTGGGTATACTCCCAAAAGTAGGATTACTGATCAAATGGTCGTTCTATGGGCAGTCATGGATAGCAGCCAGTATATTTCCACAGTGATTAGAAAGTGTTGGTTCATATTGCAAGTTCCCAGTTGAGTGGTGATAAGTTAAAGGAGTTTCCATTTATTTGGTGTTAGATCAAAGGTTCTCCCCATCCTTGTCCTGTTCTTAAATGCAACACTGGCATATGATACAAATATCCTTTGAATAGTAAAGAGAATTTTTTAATTCCCAGAGGACACATTCACAAGAGAGAAAGAGAGAGATAGAACTCACCAGTGGGGAATAGTCACACCATAATCTCTTTTCTCTCCATTACTCCATCCCATCACGACTTTGGGCACACACACTTACATGCTTGATATGTTTTTCAAGCCACAGGGCTGGGATTTGAACTATAGTCTGCAATGTGAGATCTGGTTCCCAAGGCACAGTGCTTAATCTGTGCTACAGGGCTGGACCAAAATCGAATCTTTAAAATTATATTTTTTTTTATTTCATTTCCCTCTGGATGATTGAAAATCTCTGGTAGTGTCATCAAAGAAGCATGAGAAGTATTAACCGACTTTATGGCTTGGCTGCAGATCACTTCTAGAAAACTGTACCTTATAGAGTTAATCCAAGCTATACATATAAAGATAGACTGAGACATGGGTTAGAAGCTCATTTGAAATACATATTCATAAGCTCTAGACTCTTGGACTGAAACAGAGGTCAGCATCATGCCATTATTCCAACATAATATGAGTGTTCCCTGGAGTGTGTTCTCATGGAATGTGTGACTGAAGATTTGACACTTTAACACTGATAAACCCAAACTAAGGCATCTGGTCAAGAAAGCATTAATCTTTAAAAAAGAGAGATTTTTTTTTTTCTTGTGGAATGAGTTTTTCTAAGTATATTAGGAACCTACCAAGGCATCAAATAACACCACGAGGTTAGACTTAGATTGTGTCGTACTTAAATTTGAGTGCTTTGTTTTCAGGTAAAAGTTACTGGCCGATGTGATGGGATGGCTTACCTCTGGCTTCACTCTGGCTTCTCTGAGAGATCACCCAAAATGATGATTTCCATCTAGAATCACTTTAGAGTACTCTTTTAAAAGGGAACAAATTAGTTCAAAGCATTATTACAGACCACCATGTGAAATTCCCACATTCTTAGCAGTTTGAAAAATGTTTAATTTATGTTTATGTATTCTTATTCAAAATGTTAGTTAACAGCCTGTAGGGACCCAGTAATAGGACCTTTTTTTCTTTTTTATGTTTATTAGCTACATTAATGACTGTTTCTGCAATTCCACTGCAAAGACTTTCGTTAATGAACGCCAATTAATTCTGAAATGATTTTAAACAAAGGGTGATGAGAATAACCAATCAACCATGACAGTGTAAAGAGCAAGCAAGCTGTTGTGGCCTAAATTTCCTGCGTTGATTATCTGCTGTCAGATGGTATTGTTATTCAGCAGGCCTGTCTTCCGATTCTATATACATGCATTAGATTGGAGTATTATTATCTCAGACACACTTAGGGCTTTGTCTCCAATGACACAGATTCCATCATGACCAGGTGTCACATCATGTAAATGCACAGCCTCTCTACCTTTCACCAAATGTGGCCTGACCACACTAGTACAGCTCTGTACTCAATAGGGACTCAATAGGCCAACTGCAAAGTTGAAATGAAACTAGAAGAATGGTCCACGCAAATGCTAACTGAATAACATGTAGGATGGCAGTTAAGAGTGTTTTTTATGATATCCCCATTCATGGTTCAAAAGAGATACTCTATTTTCAAATTTGAAAAGCAAACATTAATTCTCAAAACCTTTACTATAAATGGTGAATGAAGTAATTTTTCTAAACTTATTCATTATAATTAAGTGACAAGAGCAGTATGAATGCAAAATGCATATGTGCATTTCTCTCTCTCAAGTTAAACATCAAAGCATTCAAACAAACCGCAGGTGATTTGGGCACAACAAAGGCAATGTTTTCTTTTCAGACTGAAAATACTCAGAAGTTTTGTTTATGAAACTTTATGATAAATTCCACTTCCAGGGCTAGTCAGTGGCCTGGATGTTAAAGCAACTGGATCCCACATGGCCAACTCTGCGGTTCAAGTCCCAGACTTGGTTGCTTGAAAAACATGCTAAACACATGTGCATGTGTACCTGAAATCCTGAAAGGAGGAAGAGATGGAGGAGAAGGGATTGAGACATTGTCATCCCTCCTGGGGCAAGGGGTGCTTTCTCACTTTTCCTCTCTCTGTGTCTCTCTGGTGAGTGCATGCACCCTCTGGCAAGTAATAAAAAAAAATTCTATTTCCCCCTTCTCCATTCCTTACCAGGCAAAATTTATAGACACTAGATTGTATGCAAGCTCAAGTTAAAAAACAGCAGCACCAAGAGCACACTCTGAGTTGAGGGTCCCCTCTAGCTAATAGAATCTTCATTAGGCATCATCAACAGAATGGTCCTAGCCAATTGCACAAGTTACAGTCCTTGAGTATTTAATTCTTCTCCTTTCTTTTTTTTCTTATAGAGATTTTTGCTATAGGGCCCATGCACCCACTTGAGAGTCAGAGAGAGACAGAAAGCAAGAAATCACTCTCCAGGGATGATGGCCACACCACAATCCCTTCTCCTTCATTCTCCTCTTGGGATTTTGAGCATGCCTCTGCTGTGAGTTTTAAGCCACTAGGTCTAGGAATCGAACCACGGTGGACTACATGGGAGCCCAGCAACATAACCATTATACTGTAGTGCCCCAGTTGCAGAATTCCCAAAAAACCACAAGGAGTCAATTCCGCTGAAAGCACACAAGGGTCGTTTATATTCACACTCAAGCCAGGACTCTCAATCTTATCGGCACAGCAGGTCAGAGTTGAGAGCCCCAGTGTTAGTTGGGCTGGGTTTTTATTTGGCTGTTAAGGGGGAGGTCGAGGGACACTGAGGAGTGCACTGACACAGCTATACATTGGCTGCAGATTTTAAGAAGCAAGTTGTCCTTTACTGATTGGTCTTTAGACCATTAAATTGGGCAAGAAAGTTACTTCAGGTCTCTGGTATTTCTTTTGTTCTTCTCATTATGACCCTCTCCTATGTGATCGGCTGCCTCCATGAGATGGCGCTGATTCTAAGCAAGGTGGGTTTAACAAAATGGAGTCACCCGGAAAGAAGTGGAGTCACTCTGACCCTTCATTACCATCTGCTGGTCCCATGAGTATTTAATTCTTCAATGAGACTCTGCTTTGTACTTCCATTTTGAAGGGACAGCAAATGGAGACAAAGTTGAGTTCAACATAAATTTATACTAAATGATAACATAGTGCCAGGTGGGACCAGAAACATACATTCAATCGGAAAAAAAGGATTCTTTTGGGATAATCTAACAACCTCCCTGCCTTGGCCAGGCAGATGTGATGGACTATGGTTCCCACACATGTTTAAAAGGGGAAACTCTGTGAATATATAGAAAATGATGGCCTTCAGCTTGATCTAGGATGCTAGAAACAAACATTGGGTCAAGTCAATTCAAGGATACATCAGGAAAAGGTGCCCATATCAGGCCATTCAGAAAAAAAGGTGGAAGAACTGAAATTGGCCTGGAAAGTCATAAGTTAAACACCTACTAAATATACTACCCTCATCAATATAAAGACCAGTTTCCATCTGATTCAAAGGATATGCCTATTTGTGAAGACACACACATTCAGGCACTGTGTAGTTTCCCAGATCTCTCCCCGGCTCTGGACAGAAGCACTCCTTCTTTCAGCTGCCAAGAGAGCTGACTGCTGGCAGCCCTCAACTGAGTCACCTTTCCTTGAATTGCCCTGGGCTGAAGAGTCCCTGATCCAAGGTCTATACTGCTCCTTGGAGGCAGCCCACATTCAATTATTACTTGGTGCGGGGGTTTAAAAGCCCAACACATGACCTCAATTCAGGACCACTCTGAAGGTTTATTTCATTTGTTTAATCCCTCCTAAGTGTTGACCTTAAATGCATTCCCCAAGAAACTTCCCACATACAAAAATCTCCATCTTAAAGTCAGCTTCCTCAACAAACTTAACCCGTGATGGCATCACTGATACTAGCCTTTGTCTCTACACATATATAAGGAACACCCTGGAATATAAATAAAACATGAAGCTCTATCTTAAGTTTTATATGTCTATATACAATTACAGGCATGGCCCTGAAATAAGTATGAGTTCATCTTGCCACAAATTAATAGTGCATGATTCTTTTCTTTTCCTTCCTTCCTTCCTTCCTTCCTTCCTTCCTTCCTTCCTTCCTTCCTTCCTTCCTTCTTTCCTTCTTTCCTTCCTTTCTTTCTTTCTTTCTTTCTTTCTTTCTTTCTTTCTTTCTTTCTTTCTTTCTTTCTTTCTTTCTTTCTTTTTAGAGGTTTTTACCTGGGGGAACATGCCCTTGCCAGAGAGAAAGACAGACACAATGAGAGGAAAACTGAGAAATCACCTCTCTGGGGGGATGGCCACACCACAATCCCTTCTCCTCCATTCTCTTCCTGGGCTCTTGGGCATGCATGCACGTGGGTCTGGCATGATTTTCAAGCCACCGAGTCCAGGACTCGAACCCCAGTCGACCATGTGGGGATCCAGCAACGCAACTGCTATGCCATCTGCTGGTCCCAATAGTGCATGATTTTGAACTATACAAACTCACCAAAACCAAGAATGGTCATTCAAACCTCATTTACCTTCTTAACAGGGACTTCTTTTATTCTGAATTAAAACATGAATACTAAAACAGTCCACAGAAAAACAGATCCAGTTTTGCAGAACACCATGTACAGCCCTTGGACCTTGTGATACAAATCACTGATGCTGGCCAACATGCTATGTTCTGAATGTTAATTTCCTTATTACCATAGGGGGCAATCTTATTTGTTTTGTTTGGATTTCTAAGGAAAATAATTTATATCTTAGTAAAAGTAAAAACACTAAGATATATCACTCTTTGAAATTTTTCAGTGCTGAGTTTTAGGTCAAGATTCCAATGGCCATAATATAATGATGCTATTTGAACATTTAATTGAACTTCAAGAGCCTGATAAATTCAGATCAACATGTGAGGTCAGTTTCATCTTTTACTTTTTTCAGTAAACCCTTGTAAGCACAAATTGCTGTGACCAATCTAATTCCAGTTCTTCTGAGAAATGTTTCTATCACATCTATAAATAAAGCAAGGAAGAACATTTTACAAACAAAAATAAATAAATAAGCCATTTTAAACTACTAATCCCAAGCCCAGTTATTTTTAGATAAATGAATATTTCTGACTTAATGTGATTCATTGGTAATTGTCATTGCCCATAGCTTGGAGAGAGGCCAAATCCAGTTGACTAGTAATAGCCACCTAAAGGGTTGTATTGAGATGGATTCAAAGATCTCAATCAAGATCAGTGAGAATGAGTGCTGAGATCATATAGTAATGTAAGCCATCATTATTAGGCAACGGATCCCAGTCACTGAAGATAAATCTAGCCTACCGAGCATGAGACAAATTGTCCAGTTTCATTGCAGACCACTGTACCCAACATAGCCAATGTTCCAGTTGTCCCACAGTGCCATACTACAGCAGGTTCACCCAGCACCATGCTCACCTATAGACTCTGAACTTTCTGCAGACTGTGCCTTAGGTCTAAATTTTCCCCTGCACTTGGCTTCCTGGGCATTTCCTATTCATGTTTTGTGAGTAGCTCTTCATCCACATGCTCTAGGGAGTCATTGAGAATCATGGTGGTCTAAATGAGTTTTTTTTTTTTTAAGTAGTTCCTTCATATTTCTTCACTGCATTCATACTGTAATCATGAGTCTATCTTCTAAACTATGGGTTTCTTGAGGCCAGTGATGACACCCACTACAATATAAAATATATAGACATAAAATAAGCATTTGTTGAATAAATTAAAGTACAAAAATTGTATTTGCAATATAAAAGCCTGAATTTCCTATGTATCATTTCATCCACAGGCTGCTATGCCCTGAATATATTTCCAGTGCTAGTTGACTAATCAAGAAAGAAGGTTTTATTAAATATTAATCCATGGGACTAGAAGCACACACCACCATAATGCCACTCTTTGTTAATTGCTTTTACCTTTCAGGGATGTTATCCAGGATTATCTTTTTAAAGATAATACATTTTCAGCTCTCAGAAACTTCTGTATGAAGGTTCAATGCATTTTGAATTATATTGATCCAATTGGGACAGTCTGATTTAACAAATTGCTTAAATGTAAACAAATTTAGTCTAACAGTTTTACTTAAAAAGCTTTAAAGTCTGTTTTTGTCTTTTTCTGAATTAAAGATGCCTGGGAAATGAGGAAAATACTATTGCTGTGTTCCTATACTCAACAATAAACAGCTTCAAAACTACTCTAAATCTAACTTTCCAGATCATTAGCTAAGGCTTTTTGAGAGCTTAGCATGTACTATGTATTGTTTTGAGCACTATATATTGAACTCACTCATTTAATCCCCATATCCTTTTTGAAATAGAATCTATCATCATCCTTATTTTGTAAATAAAATAACCAAGGCCTAAATCTTGCACCCATTCATATATGAATGCCTCAAACTCCCATACCTCAGTGGCTGTGTTTGGAGTTAAGATCTTAAAAGAGGTAACTAACATGAAATGATGTCATTGTCAGCCCTGATTTAATATGACTGGCATCCTTATAGAAAAAGGAAATTTAGACACACAAGAGGAAGAGTATATGAAGGCAGCGAAAGATGATGATCATTCACAAGCCAAGGAGAAAAGCCCTCTGAAGAAATCAACACTGCTGGGACCAGCAGTTGGCGTAATGGCTGTCACTGGACTCCCATGTAGCCAACCGCAGTTTGAGTCCCAGGCCCAGTGGCTTAAACTCACGCCAGGCAAGTGTGCATGCGTGCTCAAGATCCCGAGAGGAGAATGGAGGAGAAGGGACTGTGGTATGGCCATCCCCCCTGGGGCGTGATTTCTCGCTTTCTGTCTGTCTTTCTCTGTCTTTCTGGTGAGTGCACAAGCCCTATAGCAAAAACCTCTCAAGAAAAAAAAAGAAGAAATCAACATTGCTAACAACTTGATTTTGGACTTTCTACCCTCCAGAACTGTGAATAAATATATTTCTGTAGTTCAAGTCATACTATACTTTTGTTCTGGCAGTGATAAGCTGACAGAAACAGGAAGTAACTCACTGAATATCATAGAGCTAGTACAGGATTCAAATCCAGACAGTGTGGTTCTTGAATATAGGCTCTTAACTGTTAAACTCTACTGCCTTTCAACTGAGATGGTCTGCCATAGCCCCTATAAATGGTGAGGTGGCTAGCAGAGGTCTAATCATGCTGATATAGTAAAGAAAGATAAGGCTTAAGAGGCCTAAATCCTGGTCCCAGGTCTGTCACTGACCTAACACTGAGTAAGTTCCTTTTCTTCTTTGGCCTTACTTTACCCAAATGCCTAAATGAGAAGTTTGGACTACATGGTCCCTGTGGTTCCATATTGCTTTATTCTCTGTGGTTCTGTGATTGTGTGGTCCGTATCACCAGAGAGTTGGTTGTAACTGATTAGTGTAGTGGAAAACTAAAAGCTTTTTGCTGAGTTACTGAGTTATCCTTTATTTGCCTTTGAATGATTACATATTCTGACAGTTTGAGGCATATTCTTTCTCAATTATTTGATCACAACTGCTAAATTTATCAGGTTCCCTCTTGCTGACAGTCTTTCACTACAAACTGCATTGCAGGCAACCAGTCCCTTTCCTTTGTGTGATCTGTGAGCTTAACACTTCTTTTCCCCTGATCCAAGCAGGCTGGGTCTGCTGACCTCAGGGCCCTATCAATTCAAACAGGCTCCAATAAGATGAGTGATCAGACTTGGCTGGAAAAAAATCTGAGCCTTTTGGTAACTTATTAATTTCATATTTCAACTACAGGTAGGTCTGGAATTTTCTGTACACAAAGAATACAGTAGAGGCTGCAAAAAATGCCAGCCAATCAAACACACCACGAAGAGAATCAGCTATTGATATGTATATGTTTCTGAATAAACAAGTAATTAAGGGATTCCATTTGTCTATGAGATGACAAATGCACCAAGTTTGCCTTACAATAGTAAGTCAACTCAGAGGAGAAAAATATGCTTGCAAAAAGGGAACAGTTAGATTTTATCACATCACATAACATTCTGATAATGACCACATATTAAATAGTTAAAATATTTTCTGTTACTGAGGCTAAAGGCAAAGTCTTCAGGATTTGACAGTACAGTCAATATTAACAAAGGACTTCATTCACCTCTAGTTTCCTGAGCAGCATATTGGCATTGCTGCTGGAGCAATCAGGTCAATTGATCCAATCTATGAATTAGAAAAAGAGAACTTCACTGTCTAGCCATGGTCTTGAGGAGCACCACACTTAAAACCAGGAGTCCCTGACATTCCCTGAGGCCACTATGAAAATCCCACTTGGAACATTTCTATCCATACACACATAGTAAAAGATCTCTTAAGCAGAACAACCATCCACTAGACTCCAAGCACCTAAAAGGGAAGTGTTAGGGGCTAAGTTGTACCTTTCCCTAAATTCATACATGGAAGTCCCAATTCCCACTACCTCAGAATGTGACTGTTTTTGGAGAAAAGTCTTTAAAGAGGTGGTTAAGTCAAAATTAAGTCAATAGGATGGTCCCTAATACAATATGGCTGGTGTCCTTATAAGAAGGAGGGAATATGGCACAGATAAGCATGGAAGGCAGAGCATATAAAGAAACAGAGAAGTGATCATCTTCAAGTCAAGAAGGGTTTCAGAAGGAGCCAACCTAGAGCTGGATAGTAGTACAGCAGGGAACTGTGATGCTCTTTGAGACTGAAGTACATGAGAAGATTCTAGGTTCACATCTGGAGACCTCCCTGAGTACACTGGGCAGATATGTACCCATGATCTAGGGCTAGCTGAGGCTGGGGTAGATCAGAGTATGGAGACTCTGTTGGAAGTTCTCTTTCTCTCTCTCTGAAAAACTTAAAAACAAACAAACAAACAAAAAACCCTAACCCTGTCAACACCTATATTTCAGACATCTAGACTCCAGAATTGTGAGAAAATACATTTCTCTTGTTTAAGGCACATAGTATGTTGTACTTTGTTACAACAGATCTAGCAAACTACCAAAACCAAGTATCTATTGGGCCTTTAAATGCTAGGCCCCGTGGTAGGTGCTGGGGATATGACAACCAAACTTATCTACACTCCCTGCCCTCAAAAAGTTTCCAGGCTATTGGGGAAGAAATACCTAAACAAGACATCAAAATACAAGAGAACATGGGATGTGTTACAATGGAGTAAAGATAAGAAACTGCAGGAAGAAATAAGAGGGATACCTGGCTTGAGACATCTTCCCAGAGAATGTGACTGTAAGCTGAGACCAGAGATAGAGGCGTGTTGGTGCACTGTAGATGACTGGACAGCAGTGTGTGAGGGATTGCTGGGAGAATAATCAGGCCAGTGCAACAAGGGCCAGGTCAAAGGTTTTGCAGAGGGTGTCCCTCTTTCTTTAGGCATTCATAGGCACTAAAAGATCAGCTAAACTGCAAGGTGGAAAAATGGGGCAGGAGGATCCAAGGGTTAAAAACAAACAACCAAAAAAACAGGTACATAATTCAGGTGAGTTATGATGGTTGTTCAGAGTGAGGGAATGCCCAAAGGGGTTGGAACTACCGTTTTAAAACAAATGAGGATGGTAGGACTTGATGACTGATACACCACAGAACACAAGGGAACAGGGAGGACTCTTAGGTGATTTCTGGAACTGATAGTAGTGTCATCAACTGTTCAGAGTTAGTTATATTGACTATGAGATGCCAAGGGGGAACGTTCAAGGACAGATGTGTACAAAACAGCTGCATGTACCTATCTGGTGCTTAGCACATAGCAGGTATTCAATACAGAGAGCCTGGGAAGAAAGGAGAAGGAGGGAGGAAAGGAAGGAAATTAGACTCACCAAAACAAGTTGAAATTCTTCACCAGCTGGTTTTCTTTACTACCTTTAAATGTTTAAATATCAATGTCTACTAAACAAGGTGGCATGCTTCCCTACTTGCTTGGTCATGCTACAGAGGAAAAAATATCATCTAGAAAGGCATCAGAAAGTTAGAGAGGCATGTTTCTGGTTTCACAGAAAGAAAGATCAAGCAGAAGGGAAATCAAAGGCTTAAGATAATGAGCTCTTCTTCCTTAAGTACCAATATCATCTTAAGGAGCAAACTAAATATGTAGAAAACTAAATCTCATCAACTGAATGACATTTGAAAATATGCCTTTTTACATTTTTTCTACTGTGAAAGGTACTACTAAATTTTTGGCTGTTACAAAATCAACACATTGATATGCACTTAATTGATTTTAATTAAAAATAAAGAAACAAGATTACCTCCATGAAAAAGTTTTAGATTGTGGCAATCCTCATAAGTTATGTTTTCTAACCTAAAAGCAATTTAAAACAAATCCCAAAATGGACAAGAGTATAGGTTTTAGAATAAGTTCTTGGCATGGCTGGCAAGTGGTGTGGTAAATTAAGGCACTGGACTCCTACATGGTTGGCTGTAGTTCAAGTCCTAGACCTAGAGGCATGCTTTATCACTTTCTCTCTCTCCGGTCAAATTAAAAAATAATAATAATAATAATTCTTTTAAAACAAACTTTAAAATAAAGAACAAGTTTTTAAAAAGATTTAAAAAATATAGTCAAGATTGAAACCTGATAGTTTGTTCTATTTTTAAAATATAGAAATTCTGTGATACAGAGATTGTTACTTGTATGTGTTCTTTTCTTATTCCAAGGAAAATGCTAATACATAGCTTACAACAACAAAACTGATGATTTGCACATCTGAATGTAGTCAGGGAAATTCCCCTAGTCACAAGCAATGCTTAATCATTAGACTAAAGTATCTTTAGAAATCACAACTTTTTAAGCTACACAGGTTCTTGTTTTTCCATTTAGCACAAGTATGCTTTATTTTACCTGCCTATCCATCAATACCCATCTCATTTTAAAAATATTTTTGTTTGCTAGACAAGAGTGTTCAATCAATAGTCATTAGAGCAATTAATCAATGGCATCTTAGTTAAATGCAAAGATAAATAAGATATAGACTCAGCCCTCCAATGAATTGTGCTGCTTAACACTATTAAAAGAAAACATGCATGTATTCTAAGTACACCAGTAGGAGGCAGCATTCAGTGCCATTAAATATTGGACAAAAACATAGGATTCCAGAGATGAGACTGCTTCCAGGGAAGGGAAAAAAATGAACACTTTTTGGAGGGTCTACTGTGTAGCAGGTACTGTTATGCACTCTGCGCATGCCATTTGACACATGTGTTATTACCATCCCCAGTTAGGGAAACAGACTCAGTGAGACTAAAGTCACTTGTCAAAGATTCCTTGACTAAAGTCAGGTGCCTGTTTCACTGGTTCATGGACTCTTTTCCTTTAAAAGGTATCCCATGCAGAACAATAACTCATAGTCACCAATGACTCATAGTCATCCTATCAGTAAACAGCATAGAGTGTCAGACTGAACAAAGAGCAAAAATAAGGGTCACTGCTACTGTGTACATTTATGTAAAAGTCTTAAAAAAAGCTGGTATCAATTGTGGGACCTCTCTATTCATGGACCTTTCATTTATTACATGTAAAATTATATCAATGGCTCCATTCCACTTTTCAATTTTTGCATTACTTCAAATATATATGATATTGTCAAGATAAAAACCATTACAGAAATAAATTTTATTATCTTCCTACACTTTTTTTTTTTTACTCTATTCTTGACAAAGCATGTGTGGATCCATGTGAGACTGACAGAAGAAGAGAGGGGCACTCTCCATAGGGTCTGGTCATGCTGTAATTCCCTGCCTCTAGACCACTAACCCATTGCATCCTGGGCACTTACCAGCTTGTCCAGCATGTTTTAGGCCGACTTGGCTGGGGATTTGAACTGTAGTCCCCAGGTAGGATCCAGCTTCTCTTAAGTAGCACATTACTGCTATGCCATGGAGCCAGCCCTATTATCATTTTTATTAGTTTCCCTAGGTTCATTTAAAAATCACAGACTCCAGAATTTCCACTGGTAATATACCACTGAATTCCATGTCAGTAATTTCTGAAGTTAAAAAATTCATAGGCCTTTTGGCTTCAAATCTCCTGAGAAGAAATCGTAAAGCACGTATGAATGTGAGTGTAAATTTGTATGTGACAGAGAGCAAGAGAGAGAATATATGATAGCTTTTTACCTGAATACATTCTCTATTAAAGTACTGAACATTACAGAAAAGTTAAATAGACCTGTTGCTATTTCGATTTTAATTTTCCTTTAGGGTATGTGTACTCACTGGAGAGAAAAAAGAGAGAAAGGCAGTGAGAATCCACCCCTAGGGGGAATGGGCATACTGCAATCTCTTTTCCTCCATTCCCCTTTCAGAATTTCGGGCATGCGTGCACATACACTTGGCATGTTTCTGAAGCTGCTGGGTCGGGAAATGAAACCACTCATTCAGCCATGTGGCATCCAGCTGCCCTAACCACCATGCAACCTGCTGGCCCATAGACCTGTAATTTTAAAATAATGAGAATCAAGTGCTATTTTGGTAGGGAATCAGGATTCTGGTTCTAATATACAGAAAAGGGCAGAAACTCCACAATTTTGAGCATTAGATTCCAAAACCATTACATACACACAACATTAACTCTGAAATGGTAGTTCTCCAGAACTGTTCTTACTCATATTCAAATTCATAGGAAAACAAAGTTACCATTTGTGCTAATTTATGAAAGTCAGGGAAGAAACATTAAAATCCATAAGCAAATGCTTTGGCAGGCCCTGTATATTTCTTTGTAATCGTCCAATAATTCCTACCAGGAGACAGGCATAAATCACTAGGTTTAAAATGTTTTGGGTTTTGTTTAAATGACACAAGAACTAACCAATGTGCAAAGCTACTTATTAAATTACTTTCAGCCACTGGTCACCATTCTTCCAGCTCCCCTTCTTGTGCCCTCCCCATGGAGGCAGAGCCAAGATCTGGGCTAAGCAGCAACCTCACAGATCATTTCTCATTGCCTAGGACTGCAGTTCAGAGAAAATTAGCTTGCATCAGATTTGACTCTAATTTGGGTTTTAGCACATTTCATCTGTACTTAAGCAACTATAGAAATGTCTATAGTCAGAGATGTCTACCCTGGAATCCAGTCTAAGTTATGCTACTTAAGCCAGAAAACAATGCTTTCTTCTTACACACTAGAAAAAGCTTTTCAACAAGTACACATTTATTTCCACTTAGCAGTGGGAGCTAAGAACTGCTTTGGTTTCTGAACATATATAATATAGACAATGCCCGTGGAAAAATAGGCTGTAACAAAACCAACACTAAAAGATGGCTATATTGGTCGGAATGAAGACATTTCCCTTCTGAGCATAAGCAACAATGTGCTGCTGCAGTGACCTTATTTCTAGTTCACCAAATAATTACAATTGCATTTCTCAATTTAGCTACTGTGGTGCTTATTCTGTAAATTGATACTTGCTCACTGAGGATCATTTTCAACTTAGGACATTTAGAAAATCAAATACGTGTGTAGGTGGCCAGGTATATATTTGTTCTAAGTGCCTAAGTGCTATTTTGAGTGGTTACAGGAATTGCACTCTGAATAGAGGGCTCAGGTTAGAAATTGGGACTGTGCTTTGTTATTTTGCCAGTAATTCCTTTATCAATCAAACTTGTGATATTTCCTTTTAAATCTGTTCTGTAGAAATATATTATATTTCTTATTGAAAACTATTCGGGCTCACATATAACAGTGTACAAATATGCTGAATTTGAAGATAAAGGTTACCCATTTAAAAGCCAACTGAAAGCTTCCTTCAAAATTAAAACTGCTGGACATTGCTTCATTCAAAGAACTCAGAATTCCAAGGTCTGACTTTCTAATTTGCCTTCTGATCAGTAAGGGCCAATTATATCCATCAATTATTTTATTACTATAACAACCATACTCCTATGGAAAATAGCCTCCGTAGGCCTCAGCCATGTTGGCACGAGCAGCAGGATATCGCTGTGCAAGGTTAGGGTCATATGGAAGGCCCAGGTTCAGATCCTAGAGCAACCTAAAGCAGGCTAGGCACGGGAAAAGCCTATAATTCTGACTAACTGGGAGGCCAGGGCAGAAGACTGCAAAAGCATAACCCTGTCAAAGGACTAAACTGTCTCTCCCTCTCCTCTCCTCTCCTCTCCTCTCCCCTTCTCCCTCTCAGAAGAAAGACAAAAGAAGGAAAGAAGGAGAAAAAGAAATGCTTCCATTTCTTCCCTTCTACAATGATGAAGCTTTGAAAATTATTAATGCATTTTTGATTTATTGGGTTGTCTGAAAAGTCATGACATATTTTTCTGTTTTTCTATGCAAAAATGTATCATGGCTTTTCTGACAACCCAATAGACTGCACATAAACCTATTTTCATTTAAATAAATTGTTTGTACAGGTTCTCACATAGAGTAACTTCTGACAGTATGGGTGAAATTAATGTGTATCAGGCACAGATTTATTTTAATGATGAAAAGTCAACAGAAAGCATGTTTCTATTAGACAACATTGCCTCCTATAAAGAAATATTCTAAGTAGTCCTCAAGTCTCACAAGGTAACAAAAGTCAGTGATCCAAGGAAAGTACTCTTCCGAGGGACAAGTCAACTAGAAATCTTTTACCACTTGGGGACAGTTCAAGTCTAATCCTTGTCCAGAAATGGGCAAAGCATTTGGGTGGGACTGGTATTTTGGCAGGAGAATGTTGAGTTGAATGAAGGACAGTCAAGTTTGGAAAGTTTACAAACAAAACCTGCTGACAGAAATAGGCCCTGCATAGGGACCAGCAGTTAGCGTAATGGCTATGTCGCTGGATTCCCACGTAGTCGACCTCGGTTCATGTCTCGTACCCAGTGGCTTAAAACTCACGCCGGGCATGTGTGCGTGCATGCCCAAGATCCTGAGAGGAGAATGGAGGAGAAAGGACTGCGGCATGGCCATCCCCTTTGGGGGGTGATTTCTCGCTTTCTGTCTCTCTGCCTCTGTCTGTCTGGTGCGGGCGCCACGTCCCAAAAGAAAAACCCCCCAAAAAAAAAAAAAAAAAAAAAAAAAAGAAAGAAAAGAAATAGGCCCTGCATAGACACGAGGACTTCAAAAGGTTCATGGAAAAATGGAATTAAAGTATGAGTTGATTTTGGTCCAAACAACTTTGGGAGTTCATGAACAGTTTTTTCATAATAGAGACCTTCCCCCAATATACTTCTTAAAGATATGTCTTCCACCTGAGACCCACACGTTAAGAGTACATGAGCAAAATTAATATTAAAGCTATTCAGCACCATTTCATACCCCTTCACCCACAAGAAAGCAGAGTAGATGAGACTAGCAGATGATGGAGCAGTTATGTTGCTGGACTCTCACATGACTGACTGTGGTTCAAGTCCTGGACCCAGTGGCTTGAAAATCATGCCAGATATCTGTGCTTCCATGCCCAAGATCCTGGGGGGAGAATGGAAGAGAAGAGATTGTGACATGATCATCCCTCCAGGGGGTGATTTCTCATTTTCCCTTCCCTCTCAGTCTCTCTCTCTCTCTCTCCAGCAAGTGCATGTGCTCTAAGGCAAAAACCTCTGATTATAAGAAAGCAAGCAGAGTGGCAAAGGATAAGTCCACATGGGCAAGTTCATAAATATTTAAACTAGAGGTCAAAACATAGTATTTTAACCTCAAATGTCAGTCCATTCAGTCACTAAATACTATGTAAACTAATACATTTCACGTCCACAACCACAGGCATTGAAAATAACACGTGTAATTATGATGGTATAGATCAAAGCATGTAGGGAGCTATAAAGACACAGGAAGCCCTCATCTTGCATGCACAAAGCACTTCAGTTTGCACAGCACTTGCACATCCATTAACTCAGTAGATTTTCATACAGCCTGTTCAAACAAGGCAAATCAGGATTACTTCTCCCTGTGATACAGGTGATAAGTATTGGGCTCAGAGGGTAGATACAACTTGCTCAATGCATGTGTGCTCAATACAGGGAGACTCCAGACCACAAGTCAGACCAGTGAAGCGATGGTAACGCTCACTGCTGATCACTTCACTCAGTTCACCTCAGGCAAGTGTGTGGTGAGCAAAACATATATCCACTCTCATTGCTGATGCCCAAGAACTATTGTCCTAATAATGATAGTGATAATCAGAATAATGATATCAATCAGAATAATGATATCAGTCATTCCCTGAGCACCACAATTCTCTGATATACTCTACCAAACACCTGAGGTTTAGGAATTACTAACTAGCTACATATTCAACTTTTGGTATTTCTCCACACAAGAAAAAGAAACCACCCACATCACACAGATTAGGACTATTTTATATAAAGTTGTGATAAAAATAAGAATATTAACTACTGGTAAAGCAAGTAATCAGTATCAGATTCCTTTTTCATGTAAGTGAATAAGCATGCCTGATGAACCCTTATGTAGACTGCAACTTGCTATATCATTAGACATCCTTGAAATGCTCACCATTCATCAATCACTCATCCATCTGCCCACCCATATACCCATTGATAGGTGTATGAAATACCTACTCAGTGACTAGTCTCAGACAAGACCTGGCCGCTGTTCTCTAGTTCTTGCATTTTGCATCTTCTCAGGAGCAGGCTGGTCTGGCAGTCCTTTCTTTCCCATGTAACCTGTGAAACTCAGGTTCACATGACACTTGGCTGTGGCCCATAGTGGCAGGGGGCCTTTGGTACTTTCATTCAAAGGATTGTAGATGTCAGGAACAAGCTTAGCCCACATGGTATGTGTGCTAAAAGTACTTTCAAATAATTACTTATTTTATTTTGGAGAAAATAACTGCAAAGCAATGACAAGCTGAATGGAAGGGCTTTTGTGTGCATAATGAGTATTTATTCCACCAGTTTTCTTAAAATTAGGATTACATATTTGTATACCCTGCAATCAAAATGCTCAGAATATACAAAGCCAACCTGAGTCACCTGTACAATGACTAGCTGAGTAACTTTGGATTTCAAACCCAATCACCAAGCACCACCCTCTTTTTATTTCTTCACTAAATATCATGTTTGTAGAGCTACATTATGTTTGTACAACAACTACAGTATATATTTTTTACCTGCTGCTTTTGTTCTGTTATTTTACATGCTTGTGTGTGTGTGTGTGTGTGTGTGTGTTTCTGTGTAAGTATGCATGCTCTTACCAAAACCTTGAGGTATTCACGAGTAAATTAAAATGAACCATGAGGAAATGTAGGAAGATGGATACAGGTGTACCTGAGGAGTATGATAGCACAAAGCCCTCTGACGTGGAGAGTGAAACAAAGAAACCACGAAAATCCCATGTAAACATCCTATTACACACACACACACACACACACACACACACACACACCTTTTTGCACATTCTAATCAGTAACAACATAATTGAACATTTAGGATCATTTCTGATTTGCTTATCCTAGAAATCCAGTGTGGGATTATATTTTTCAGGTAATTTTGCCCAGTGTACTCAATGTTTTGCATATTGAGATTATTTTAAAATACAAATAATCTGCTGATTTATAGAAAAGGATGGTGAAGTAATAACGCTTGATGGTAACCTCGCTACACAGCCAACTCCCTCTTCTCAGTAAACCATCCACAGCCAGATGGTATTGTGAAGAGTAGAATGTGTGTGATGCGTGGCAAGGTGGATGGTTGGATTCCTGTAAATTCATCTATGCTGAAATACCGTGAAGTAGGTACAAGGAAGCTTCAAAAAGTTCATGAAAAATGCTCTTTTTTTAAAATAAAAACTATGCACAGATTTCAATTTTTTTTTTTTGGAGAGATTTTCACTGTAGGGTGCGTGC